>NC_054371.1:142539450-142854450 GCF_017654675.1 Xenopus laevis | reverse complement strand
TATATCTCAAAACAAATTATTTTTTTGCCCAAACCTTGACCAGAAAAAATCGAGGTTTAGCAAATAACTCCCTTAGTTCAGCTGTCTGTAACTCTGCTGGTACTAATGAAGAAAACTCCTAACTCCCCACCACGCTGGTTAGCTCATAGAGGGAGATTGAGGGGAGTGGCTAGCCTTGGGCCTTCTTTGCATTCGGCTGGGAACTGTAAATACATTATAAAGTCCTCATAAAAGCATTGCTGCTGAACACAGGCAGTGTAGTAGTCAACAGAGCACAGAGACCTGCAGCAATTTGGCAGCTGTGCATCTCAGTCATGTTTTGACTATATTAACGTCAAATATCTAAAACTATATTCATTTAATATTACACTACACTACACTACTGTTAAACTACATTTAATGCTAAATACTGCAGTGTTTTGCCTTCACAGAGTGGCTGAATTTCTAAGGGTGTATATAAAATAATTATATTGCTTCTGCGAACAATTTATAGTGGTAATTTGACAAATTAAAAATATTGAAAATTCCATTCCAGCTAATAACTGTAATTTAAGTACATGCCCGATATCTGCTACATTGTGATCCAGATGTAATGCCAGCTATTACACAAGCTGTTCCTAAATTCACATGGGTGTATAGAAGATAATAAAACATACTTAAGTAGTGTCATTTATATATAACAGATTATTTAGTAAAGTGGAAAGAGCGTAAAAACTCAAATTAATCTCAGTTTTCCATAAAAGTTGACCAAACTCCCTTTCACGAATTGAACTTATTTATCAATAATTTGTCTCGAAAAAATCAGAGCAACTAAACGTCGGGTCAAAATCGACCATCAATTCATATTGCGCAATTGACACTCCAAAAACTCAAATTTATTGAATTTTCGCTGTGAAAACTCAACTTTTTAGAATTATCAGATGAAAACCCAGACTTTATCAGATGCTCCAGCGCAGATCACAATGTCAAAAAACAACTTCAGGGGAATCTGCCATTGACTACTACATGACCTCGACAGGTTGGAGTATTTTTGAATTTGGATTTATAGCAGCTGTGAGGTACAATAAATCTCTAAAAATTTGATTTTATATTTTTCCACAAAAACATGCAAGTTTTCCCCCTAAAAACCCAGACTATAAAAAAAAAATCAAGTTTTAATAAATTATCTCTTTAGCGTGTGCCTGCTGTCAACCCCCTTGAAGTATACAGGAAAGGGAATTATTCATAATTATTTTCTGGTTCCTTTGAGGAAAATAATGTGCCAGAGCAGGATCTCAGGAGCTCTGGAGCACACTTGAGCCAGTTGAGGACAGTAAATGGGGTAAGTGACAGAGGATATCATCACCAGGATGAGGGACAAATATACACTGAGGTCTAATTGCAGAGGTACAGGAATGTCTTTTTCAGCTATGACATTTGCACATGAGCAATACCATGCAAATGTCGAATGTACTGCAATGGTTGCAATTATAATGGGGAGAGGACCTCTTTTCTTTAGATGTATTTTGTAGTCGCACCCTCATTGCATCCCTACCTAAAGGTTTAAAACTGTTTAGTGGTGAGCAGAAATTGTCTTTTTGACTATAGTTTATACAAGAGCAGTGGTCAGCTCCATGTTATAGCTCCCATCATTAATATCCAGCTACAGTCAGGTGATCCCAGTGGTGGCAAATAACAAGGCAACCATTTCAGAGTTTTAACCTTGAAAAAGTAAGTTGCAGGTAAAACTGAAAATTTATAATTAAGCAGTAGAACACGGTAATAGTCTGGTTTTGCTTCTAATAAAGATTAATTATTTCTTAGTTTGGATCAAGTACAAGATACTGTTTTATTATTACAGAGAAAAGGGAAATCATTTTTAAAAATGTGGATTATTTAGATAAAATGGAGTTTATGGGAGACGGCCTTTCCATAATTTGGAGATAACAGCTTTCCGGATAACGGATCCAATACCTGTACTTGATTCAAACTAAGATATAATTAATACTTATTGGAAGCAAATACAGTCTATTGGGATTTTCTGGTTAATGTTTACATGAATTTCTAGTAGACTTAAGGTATGAAGATATAAATTATAGAAAGATCCATTATCCAAAAAAACCCCAGGTCCCGAGCATTCTGGATAACAGGTCCCACACCTGTACTTGAGAAAATATAGGGCATGTTTTAAAACAAAAGCAATACAAGATGTTGAGCTTTATTAAACTATATTCATTTAATATTACACATACCTGTCACTTATGTATACACCTCTCTCCAATTATATGTTTCTTTTGGATCTAAAAATAGCATTGTAATGCCAGTTATTACACAAGAACAAAAAAAAAAAAAATCTACAATCTACCTGACAGGTCTACATTTATTGCCAAACACTGCAGTGTTTTGACATCACAGAGTGGCTGAAAATAATTATATTTCTTCTGCAACCAATTTATAGTCATAATTTGACAAATTAAAAATATTGAAAATTCCATTCCAACTAATAACTGTAACTTAAGTACATGCCCCGATATCTGCTACATTGTGATCCAGATGTAATGCCAGCTATTTCACAAGCTGTTCCTAAATTCACATGGGTGTATAGAAGATAATAACACATACTTAAGTAGTGTCATTTATATATAACAGATTATTTAGTAAAGTGGAGAGAGCAAAAACTCAAATGAATCTCAGTTTTCCATAAAAACAAAAAAGTCGACCAAAATCCCTTTCACGAATCGAAATTATTTATCAATAATTTGTCTCGAAAAAATCAGAGCAACAAAACGTCGGGTCAAAATCGAGCATCGATTCATATTGCGCAATTGACACTCCAAAAACTCAAATTTATTAAATTTTAAAACTCAACTTTTTAGAATCATCAAATGAAAACCCAGACTTTATCAGATGCTCCAACGCAGATCACAATGTCAAAAAACAACTTCAGGGACATCTGCCATTGACTTCTACATGACCTCGACAGGTTGGAGTATTTTTGAATTTGGAGTTATAGCAGCTGTGAGGAACAATAAATCTGTAAAATTAGATTTTATATTTTTCCACAAAAAATTCAAGTTTTCCCCCTAAAAACCTCGACTACAAAAAAAAAATCAAGTTTTAATAATTATCTCTTTAGCGTTTGCCCGCTGTCAACCCCCTTGAAGTATACAGGAAAGGGAATTATTCATAATTATTTCCTGGCTCCTTTGAGGAAAATAATGTGCCAGAGCAGGATCTCAGGAGCTCTGGAGCACACTTGAGCCAGTTGAGGACAGTAAATGGGGTAAGTGACAGAGGATATCATCACCAGGATGAGGGACAAATATACACTGAGGTCTAATTGCAGAGGTACAGGAATGTCTTTTTCAGCTATGACATTTGCACATGAGCAATACCATGCAAATGTCGAATGTACTGCAATGGTTGCAATTATAATGGGGAGCGGACCTTTTTTCTTTAGGTTCAATGTTAGCCTATGGGGACCTTCCCCAGCACTTAACTAACATTTTTTTGATTGAATAAAAATCGTTTGATCAATCGCTTATGATCGTTCGATTCGAACGATTTTTACTTCAATCATTCGATCGAAGCATTTGCGCTAAATCCTTCAAATTCGATATTCGAAAGATTAACTTTGAGCGTTGAATTCGAGGGTTTATTAACCCTCAAAATTTGACCCTTGATAAATGTGCCCCTTAGTGTACCTAGACTAGTAAATTCATCATGTACTGTCTCTTTAAAAATTCGACGTCGACTATTCACATTCTAAAACCTGCTGAATTCCGGTTTTAGCCTATGGGGGAATAAAATAGTTTGAATCAAATTCGATCGAATATGATCCGAATTCGATTCGAACAATCGAATACAAAATTTGATTTTTTAAAATACATTTCAGGTTTTTTTATTCGAATTTCGAGTTGGTGTGAGTTTAAAAAAAAAAAACTCAAAATTCGACCCTTGATAAATCTGCCCCTTAGTGTCCGGGATCACATTTTCATTCTGACAATATCCTCTTTATGTCATTCTATAACCCTTGTGATTGTAACCCTTTTATCTCACTCTTTTTCCAGAGATGAATCAATAAATAAATTACATTCTTATGCATATGAATGTCGGCATTAATATTAGGTATGGAAAAATATCAGGGAGTGTCTGATTGATGCTACAATAATCCAGGTCAATATATCATTAGGAAACAAGGAACAAAAAGTACCCTAGTTACACAGATCAATAAAAAATAAGCAACCTAGTTAAGGATCTCTAACTTAATCAGGGTATGGCTGAATATTCTCGCTGTGTTAGGAAGTCACCAGAAATGGAAATGAAAAATGAAAGTATATAACAGTATTAAACAGTTATTTAAAATAAGTACATGTTTGAAAGAACATACTTTGTTATGCCTATAGTTCAGCTGATTGTGTGAGCATTTATAGAGCAGCTGTGTCTACAGCACTGAGCTAAAATATAACAATATTATGACAAGAACACCCTCTAGATATTTTCCAGTAAGTACACATTGGAAAGAACAGAAACATCATTAATATTGTAGTTAAGCTTTGCTACCTAACAGAAGGGATAAGACTGAAAGATGTGGGAAATATGCAGCATGGCAAAACAGCCACATTGGCATCTTCATTTTATGACTCTTAACACACAGCATATATAAAGATACGTTTTTTTGACTTTTTGCCTAAAACATGTGGCAAATGGAAGTCTACCTTTACATATAAAAGAGAACTAAACTAAAAATGTCTAGAAATGCCATTTTTGCAGCAACCTAAATGTACAGCATATCTATAACATTAATGATCCAGACCTTTTAATGTTGTGCGCAGGACCTCACCACAATCTTGGACTTTGGTAGGATTATCAGTGACACTTGCACATGCCCAGTGTGCTCTGGGTGGCTGTCGAGAAGCTGTTATGGCAAAAACGGAGGTTCATATGTCATAAAAGCTGATGCTATAGGTTTGATTATTACATTCTAAATTGCACTGGGTTCTCAGCTGCCATGTAATTACTAATAAACCTTATATTGTTACATTCATATGATTCATAAGTCAGTAGTGATGGGCAAATATCTCCCACAAAAAAAATTGCAAAACACGAAAACTGACGTCCACATCAATTTTGACTCCGGCGTTAAAATCAATGGGCATCCGAATAGTGTTGACGCCGGCGAATTATAGTAAGTATATTGTGCGTCTGTCCCTAAGCTCAGTAAGTGACAGCAGCACAGAGCATGTGCAGTGAATCAGCAGAAAAGAAGATGGGGAGCTATACGGATACCATAAACTATAGGATATTTAAGGACTTATTTAACCCCTATTGTTTTTTAACAGTTTTTGCCTTTATACGGTCATATATAATACACACGTTTCAGTATGCCATGCAAAATCACAATTTAAAATTAACACTGATGACATCCCTTATAACCAAACATCATGAAGTTTGGAAAAAATCAACCAAATTAAAATATTCCCCTAAAGCACCCCTCCTGGTGCCGGGAGTCTGCGCACTAGCAGTGACAAGCAAGCTGTTCCTGCAGAACCGAAGATCGTCTAATAAAACAGTTCTTTGTACTTGATCCAAACCAAGATATAATTAATCCTTTATGGAAGCAGAGCCAGCCTATTTATTTAATGTTTACATTAAGGTATGACTTAGGGGCCGATTCACAAAGGGTCGAATATCGAGGGTTAATTAACCCTCGATATTCGACTGGGAATTAAAATCCTTCAATTTAGAATATCGAAGTCGAAGGATCTTAGCGCAAATAGTGCGATCGAACGATCGAAGGATTATTCCTTAGATCGAACGATAAAATCCTTCGAATCGAACGATTCGCAGGATTTTAATCCAACGATCGAAGGAATATCCTTCGATCAAAAAAACTTAGGAAAGCCTATGGGGACCTTCCCCATAGGCTAACATTGAGTTCGGTAGCTTTTAGATGGCGAACTAGGGGGTTGAAGTTTTTTCTTAAAGAGACAGTACTTCGACTATCGAATGGTTGAATGGTGTAACGATTTTTAGTTCGAATCCTTCGATTCGAAGTCGTAGTCAAAGGTCGTAGTAGCCCATTCGATGGTCGAAGTAGCCCAAAAAATACTAAATTCGAAGTTTTTTTACTTCGAATCCTTCACTCGAAGTTAGTGAATCGGCCTCTTAAGGTAAGAAGATCCAAATAACGGAAAGATCAGTTATCCAGAAAATTCCACGCATTTTGGATAAAGGGTCCCACACCTGTACTAATAATTTCACCTACAGTGATTGAAGTGGGTAAAAAATGTAGAGGGATGGCTCATGTGGAAAAACAAGGCCTTGCCCAATGACACAACCACCACTGCAACCATTATCATACCTACTTTAAAAGCAACAAAAAAAATGTTGATTACAAAAGATAGAGATAAGGATGTAGCCCTGCATTTCATGATACAGTCAACCTTTTCCCTAGAATTATGTGGCAGAGTAAACCAGAAGTTTGTGTCCCAACAATTTTATGTCACAGTGTGACCCCAGCATTTCGTGACAGTGTGGCCCCATAATTTCATGGAACAGTGTGGCCCCAGCATTTCACGACAGTGTGGCCCCATAATTTCATGGAACAGTGTGGCCCCAGCATTTCACGACAGTGTGGCCCCATAATTTCATGGAACAGTGTGGCCCCAGCATTTCATGGAACAGTGTGGCCCCAGCATTTCACGACAGTGTGGCCCCATAATTTCATGGAACAGTGTGGCCCCAGCATTTCATGACAGTGTGGCCCCATAATTTCATGGAACAGTGTGGCCCCAGCATTTCATGACAGTGTGGCCCCAGCATTTCATGACAGTGTGGCCCCATAATTTCATGGAACAGTGTGGCCCCAGCATTTCACGACAGTGTGGTCTGAACATTTCATGCGCTGAGCTGAGATTGCTCCTGCAATAAGTGGAGAGATCCCATCCCATGCAGTTTGGGCAGCAGTAGCTTTGGACAGAGATGAGGTGGACTTTATTTGAGAGATCATATTTGCCACTCTGTTCACAAATTCCCCTCATGGCAATGGAGAGATGGAGAAAAGCTTGAGAACTGAGAAAAGGAAGTTCTAGTTATAAAAAGCATTTGCATCCAGACTGACAGGATGTCATTTAATAGAAAAAAGAAGTGGTCAGATGGCATCAGGCCCCAGCACTGTCTTTATTTTCTATAAAACTCAATCAAATCTCAAGTTTCATACTTCAATATACCCTCTCTCTAGGTTGAAATTTGTTGTGGACCTAAGTAGAAAATACAGAGCATAGAGTGATGGAATGAATAACTGCCTTAAGGAGGCTATATCTCCAGGGTCCCTTTGTCTGGATTGGGAAATGTTTCAAGTTGTGTCAAGGGCTGTGAACACTGGCTATTGCTGGAGAAACATTGCAGTGTGGGCAAAAACATAGTGAAACAAAAGCAGGCTGGCACACACAGCTATTCAAACCGGGGTGCAACCCCTGGTACGTTTATTGCGTCACAACGTTTCGGGGGCGTGGCCCCTTCGTCAGGTGCTGTGCACCGAGCGTGATTGTGATAGAAAGGGCCTGAGTGTGCATGTGAGTTTGTATCAAAAACATAGTGACACATCAAAGTTATCACTATTTGCATTGCACTTGTATAAATGAATAAACCATATTGAGCATTGCATTGTTGAGCACTAAAAAAAAGGATTGCTACCAGTACATAATATAATAAGTGCGGGCTGAAACAAAAAGCTTTGGGTGACCTGTTTGTTAAGAGTTGTCTACCTCTTAGGGAGTAAAAACAAGACTGTACATGTCTGTTTTGCTATCCACCTCAAAACAAATCCTTACTATATTTCCTTTGTGTCTACTTAATTCAATGCTCTGATGACAAACATACACTTGAACTGCGAATTCAGAATATCGGAAGTTACTGGATAATCATGATATTTTGTTACTAAAGGCATGGTAACAAACACATACTGTCCACTGATCCTATTGTTAACTGGTTGTTTTAGCGAATTACACCTGCATTTATATCAGTTTTCCTTGCATTATACCTCACTGAACATCTCAGTTTTCACTGTATTGCAAGCTACTAACTTTTATTATACGCTATTAAACCAAAACAAATATCTTACAGACTACGTCTGGTTACTGAATGGGTGCAAACTTGCCCTTATAAATATATATATATATATATATATATATATATATATATATATATATATATATATATATATATATATATATATATATATTGCAAAAAGACTTTGCACAGGCACAATAAACCCCAGCCCAAGCAAATTACTGTACATACAGGTATGGGACCAGAGGCAGACCTAGCCAAATGGTCACCCTAGGCAACACAGCTGGCCACCTTGCCTCCCCCTGTGCACCCGTGTGAACGTGTACACGTCTGAGCTACGATGCTGCATGTGCATCGGGAGGCAAGCGGACAGGCATGATCGCCAAGAGCAGCATCAAGAGCAAGTGAGCCTGGACTAGAGTTAGTCAGACAACTGTCTAAAAGGTACCTGTCCAGTGCCTCCCCCCAATGTGGCACCTTAGACAGGTACCTATTATGTCTACCCCTAGTTCTGGTCCTGTATGGGACCTGTTCCCCAGAATGCTGGGGACCTGGGGTTTTTTGAAAAACAGATCTTTTTGTAATTTGGATCTTTATATTTTAAGTCTACTAGAAAATCATGTAATCATGCGTGTCATTGTGTGGTGACGAGTCGGACGTAAGCTTGTCGTGGAGTTCAGCCCTAAAGTTAAATAAACCCAATAGGTTGGTTTTGCTTCCAATAAGGATTATTTATATCTTATTTTGGATCAAATATAAGGTACTGTTTTGTTATTACAGAGAAAAATGAAATCATTTGGATTATTTGGATAAATTGGATTTCCAGATAATGGATCCCATACCTGTATAACAAAACTATCAGTATTGTACCATTATTTAACAAGTCTCATTGTAAACACTGATCAGAAATTGATCAGAACCACTAGTGCACCTTGAATCATCTCCCTGTGCTTCTGTTGTGATATCAATAAATTGTCGTTTCTCACAAAAGTAAACAGGATGAGACCCAGGGCCAGATTTACATGGTGGGCACCCTTAGGCCCTCTGCCGTCCACCCCCGTCCCCTCCCTTTTATTCATGCAAATTTTCATTGGGACTAAAGCATTGGGTATTGGGGAACATAAAATGTATATGTTCAGTGTTCCTGAACCAATGTTGGTGTGGTTGAGCAGCATGCCATCCCCTTAAAATCCTGGCGCCCTAGGCCCGGGCCTTGGGGGCCTTTCCACAAATCCAGGCCTGATGAGACTAATGGAAAACATAATGATTACTTAAATGCAGATTACATGTGGGAGCTGCAGTGGTTCCCCTGGATGGCTTATGTCAGTTCATACTCCTGGGTGGTATGATGGCAAAGAGAGAAAGACTCCAAAGAACCTCTAAGCAAATGCACATGTCATTAATCCAACTATGTAGCTGTGTTGTCCGAATTTGAGCAACACCAGTAGAAAGCTTAATCTATAAGCACTGCAAACAGTAACAATACTAGAATACTATATGCTTGAAAAATAACATAACATTTGAAAAATGCAAAATGATTGATTTGCTATGTATTGCAATTGTGGGCTAAGAAATAAACTCCAAGAAAAACAAATATGGGATACATATTCAGTATATCCATGAGTCTCTTATGTGTTTTGCACATTCATTGGAAAGAAATGCATTCCAAGGAGCATGATTCAACTAACAGAACTGAGTGCCTGGCCGTGTATCAACAACTTCAGCTTTAGGTCTGCAAGTTAAACAAAGCTTTTATTCACTTTCCTTACTCTGATCATCTGACTCATAATAAAATTTGCCTTCATAGCTATTTTAATGCTCACAAGCATAATCTTTTTTTACATCCATTCTATCAGTCTTACTTTAACCAGCAAGCTTCTGCTACAATCTGTTTCACTTTTTGTGTAAAAACTAAATGATTTGCCTCAGGATAAATATTTTACAGGAGCCTAGAAGTTTTAATGAAATCTGTATATTTATTATAAAATTGCTGCTGAGCCAACATATCTTACAAACATGAGTCCTGTTTAATCCAGGCAGGAGAAAAATTTGGTGAACTATTTGTGCTGATGAATGCCTCGATTGTATTCCTGCAAACTGAAATCAGGGTCGTAAAAATGTGAGTAAAAGTCAGCAATATATATTGCACTTCTAATCTTATGGGAAAGATTGTAAATTATTACAGTACAGCTGTAAAGACTGGTCCACCAGATGTCATATATTTCAAGATGCTGAACTATGTACATTCTCAGTGTATGACTGGGCAGATCATGGGGCTGGTAAAGAGAGATGATCTGAAATGTAAGGAAAAGTGCAGCAGGTCATGCACAATGGTAAATAATATAGAATGAGAAATAAGGATACATATCTAACTAGCCTAATTGAAAAGAAAGTGTGTAGGACACAAGCCAGGTATAATGATATTCCAGGATATAAAATATTAGCAAACATGCAATAAAAGCAAGAAACCAGAAACAAACAGTGAATAATCAAATTAAGCAAAAACTTGAGTCCTCAGCCAAGCTTTAGAATGACACTAAAATAGATAATATTGTTCTCAAAAATAAAAACAATCGCCAAAAGCCCAAAGCACTTAGTACAGTGCATGTTAATATGCTCCAATGAAAGTTAAAAGGTGAGTAGGTGTTCATATAATAATATGCTTTCTTGAAGCTGCAGATAGTCCAAAAAGTTTAGGCATAGTCAATGCGCTGTAAAAGGGACCCTACTGAATGATAAGAGAAAATAATACTAAGTAAAATAACTAATCATTGTATGATTACAATCATATGCATGAAAATACAACACTGGATAAACAGAATAATAAATGTGACTTTTAACTTAAAAAGGAAACAATGATAATTCCGCAAGTGTAGGCAAGCCTTGTATACGTATTAATTCACAGGAAGCAAGCAATGCAAGCCAAGAAAAACAAAATCTTTAAACGTCGCTTTATGGAGCAGAGTCTTGTCTTTGAAAAAGCATTAATCCTATTGGGAAGGTGGCCTAGGATCTGGGTGTTGGCCAATAGGATTTTGTCCTTGTGTCTTAAGTGGATTATGTTTTGCTCTTATTCCATGCCATGCTACTAACCTGCTAATAAGGCATCCATTGGCATTTACTTTTACCTCATGCACTGCTTTTTTTCTTAACAAATGAGTGAGGTAGGTGGAAATTAGTACAGAAAGTACAGATATTACTATAGTATAATATTATTAGTGATACTGGCAGCACTGACTGGGTGGCAGACATTACAGCCCAGTTTATAATATAACATTGTGTGACATCATGGCATTGTGTAAAGACCTCTCAAGTGAACCTAAGGAAAATAAAATAACATGGTTATGTCAAGGGCTTTATCACCCAAGCGAGTGGGAAAATAAACCCATTCAATTTAAACGGGAACTCAAACTGCAGGCTTTTGAGAATGTTTTCCAGATCGCACTAAACTACACAACTCTTGAATTCACCCACTGTGTCTTTATCTGGCACTGCAGGTTTTCTAGTAATAAAATCTGACCTGCAGAAATTTTCAGCTGGTATCAAGTAGCAAAAGAGATAGGATTCATATACCTATAGCCCCTGCATTCCATTTGCTAAAGGTTTAACTGCTGGTTAATGAGCTGGACAATATGTTTGTATATAGTAACTCCTGTGGTTGCACAGCAAAGGTTATAGGTATTAGATGTACCTAATGTAAACCCCACCAGGTCAGAGAGTTGCATCTTGGGTTCCTGAGGGCCTGCCGGCCCAGTCCGATCCTAAACCTTGAACATTTTACAACATCAGAAAAGAGGTGGTATTTTTGACACATTTTGACACAAAAGAAAAAGTACCAAAACAAAAAGACAAATATCAAATTGAATCTAATTCATGATTAGTAACTGATTATTAAAGTTCAACTTGCGTTATCTGATTTTAGTCCAAAGTCTTATTTAAGGAGATATAAACCATCCATAAATTGTTATGGTATGTCAATCATCTTGCTGTTATCTTAGATGTTTAGATTATTGTGATATTGATGGTAACATATTACACAATACTCAAACATTTTTTACAGCATAATTTTTAAGTTAATTGTCCCTGGTAAAAACTCATGTAGTAAATCTATCTCAAACACCAACATGTGACCAGCCTGTGATCAGTATTTGCATGAAAAAGCAACAAAGTCATAAGATCCACACTATCATGGCAAAGATGGTTCATCTCAAGCAAAAGTGGCTGACACCGAATATGGTATTTACATTTTTACACAAAGTTGATATGAACAAGGCCTGGACCCTAATAGAATAAACCTTTGCTGGCATGGAGTGCTTAGTTGAGTTTTACTGAAGTCCACTTATTTATTTCTGAGACTCAGTTTCATCGGATATGGAACTTATGCATTGGAGGAAAATGGATGGAATTACAAAATGTTATAGTAATAACGTTCTCAACCTGGCAATTATAGACCCATAAATATCTAGTATAGGTAAATCTTAAACAACTGGACTTGCTGAGTAATCATTGAAGATGTTTCACTACTCATCCAAACTACTCATCCAAGCAGCTTCTTCAGTTCAACTGATTGGTGTGGGAAGTCCTCAGTATATAGACTCTTCCACTAATCCAATCACAATGGCACATTGTAACTCTTCAGAGAGGTGACATCTGAAATTTACAGAGGTGTTGATTCTGTGTAGTTTGATAGGATTACCCAATGTGTCATGCAACTCCTAGAAACAGGTACAGATGTGAGAACAGCATTGTATGTAGCAGACAGGTGGCGTTGAAGGCCCCCGTCTCTGTTCAGGGATGGTTCAAACCAGTGGTCTTCTTTATTCAAGATTTGGACCTTCCTATCTTCAAATGAGTATCAGTTGTCTTTTAGGTGTAGAAAGACAGCGGAGTCTTGCAGGCCCGGATTTACACACTTGCCGCCCCTAGGCCGGCTCTACTCATCGCCTCCCGGTGCCGTCCGCTTAGCTTCCCCTGTCCAGCACTGTTACCTCCACTTCTGGTTTCCCCCTGTCCAGCGATGTCCCCTTGCCTTCCAGGGCCTTCCGCTTTCTGTGCGTGCGCATGCGCATAGCTTAACACTCGGGAACAGCACTGTGCCGTCCCCTTCGCTTCCCCCTGTCCAGCACTTTCGCTTCCGCTTCCCCCTGTCCAGCGATGTCCCTCCCCTTCCAGGTGCCGTCCTCTTAGTTCCCCCTCAGTGTGTGCGCGCACATGCGCACATCTTAACAATTGGGAACAGCACTGGAGACTGACGTGAGTCTCCAGTGCTAGTTACTGATGCGGCTGGGCCGCCCCTGAAATTGCGCCGCCCTAGACCCAGGCCTCCTTGCCACAAATCCAGGCCTGAAGTCTTGCCCTGTAGAGTTTGCCCTCCTATGCTGAGCCATGGAGAAACCATTCCTGAAACTGTACCTTGTACAACGGGTAGTTGTCAATGCTACAGCTACAATTGATTTCCCTTTTCTCTGTAATAAATAAAATGTACCTTGTACTATGATACATTTAATGCTTATTAGATGCTAAACAATCCTATTGGGCTTATTTCGTGTTTACAATAGAGAAGGGACACTTAAGGAGGATATGATAACTATATATATATATAAAAATAAATAAAAGGGACCAATGTTCTATTTTTACAATGTAAGCTGCATCTGGCAGCACACACTGGCAAATATGATACAAATGCAGATTAAATTTTAACATGCCTACACAACAACCCGACTAATATCCTTAGTACACGGATATCAGTTGGATGCACACATACTGAAAACTGTACAAAACCTGGTTTTGTATAATTTTATTGGTTTGTGTATGGCCAGCTTAGCTGCTTTTATATTGACTCTTCTGCCCTGCTACATTGCTGCTGGGGCTAATTTGTTTTCTGTGAATGCACCGAAAAGCGTTTATGTATTACATGTAACTAGTGTAAAAGTCTTTCAAATAAAGTACCAAGATAAAAAGACAAATATCTAATCTAATATACGATTAGTACACGATTATTCATGTTCAACTTGCATTTGATGATTTTAGTCCAAAGTCGTATTTAAAGGGGATCTTAACAGTCTGTAAAAGTGTTCTTATATGTCATTCACATTGCTGCTGTTGTACATATGGAGTTTATTGTGATTTAAGGCAGCGTTATATTACACTCTACATAAGTTCAATGTCCCTGGTAAAAACAAAATAAATTTAATTTAGTTTTTAATTGCCTGTCACACAACATCATGTGACCAGTTGTGTATTTGACTGCCTTTGACAAAAAACAAAGTTATAATATCCACAAAACAGTTGCAAATATGGCTTGACTCAATCAATTAAATGTCAAGACACAACATTTGGTAGTAAAATGTTGATGTAAAGTACTATAGTTCAGTTTTAGCCAGGCCATTTTATCTCATTTTCTCTTTCATCTGATATGATACCTGTGGATTGGAAGAAAGCCTATGGGTTTCTAATGTTAAAAAGCAATTACATCCTCAACCTGGCAATTATAGTCCCCGAAGTTTCGTGGGCAAAGTATTTAAAGGAGAAGGAAAGTTACCAAAGCAGTTATTGCCAATAGATTAGCCACAATAGTGCAAGCTCTAACACTATATTTATTCTGCAGAATGCTTTACCATACAGGAGTAAACAGCTCTAGAAGCTCTCTGTTTGGATAGCGGCTCCCATATTAGCTTGGTGTGACATCACGTCCTGCCTGAGTCTCTCCCTGCTCACTCATAGCTCAGATTACAACAGGGAGCGGAGGAGGGAGGGGAGGAGCAAACTGAGCATGCTCATACCGTAGCCCTGGAGGTTTCTGATTACAACAGGAAGTAGAAGGAAAGAAATGCAGTGTTTCTTTTGGCAGAGGACTCAGAGCAACATTACTTTGAGGGTTTACTGGTATATTTATATAGACCTTTCTGATAAAGCTTACTTAATTTTAGCCTTTCCTTCGCCTTTAAAAGGCATTTGTAAGAGATATTCTTTAAGATTATGTCCTGGCAAATAACATTACAAGCATGGCTTTATGAAGTTTAGTTCTTGGCAAACAAATGCAATTTTTTTTATGATGAAGTAAATGGAAACTTAAAGTGGACCTGTCACCCAGACACAAAAATCTGTATAATAAAAGTCCTTTTCAAATAAACAGGAAATCCAATGTCTATTTTTTTATTAAAGCATTCATAGCTGCTGTAAGCTCATTTAAAAATCTCAGCTGTCAATCAAATATTGTCTGCCACTCCTCTATGCCAGTGGCATAGAGGCGGGGCAGACAATTACTTTCACTTTCCATTCAGCACTTCCTACATGTCACTGCTCCCCCCACATTCCCCCCCAATCTCTTCACCATTTAATTGTGTAACCAGGACATGGGGATGGACATCAGGTCCCCCATTCTGGTGCACAAACAAGATTCTGAGATGATACAAGGCTTTTCTTAATAACAGTGTCCACAAAATGGCTGCTGCCTGTTTGTTATAATTATGAATTCCCAGACTGAAGGAAACAAGATTCAAATCATTTAAACAGTGTCATTAAAGTTCATTTTGCTTGACTAATGTGATAAAATAGGATTTTGAATAATTTTTTTGGGTGACGGGTCCCCTTTAAACAGAGGGGTCGCAATAGATGTGATCTACTTGGATTTTGACAAAGTTTATGATACAGTGAAGTATCAATGACTGCTTTCTAAAGTAAGGTCTGTTGGTCTTAGTAGTGTTGTTTGAATATACTGTTTATAGAATACTGGCTAGAGGATCATGTACAGAGGATGGTTGTCAATGCTACATTCCAAGAATTCTGCATTGTGTATTGGATCTGTGTATATTCAATTGTTCATTCAGAGCCGGGCCCAGCCAGCCGCCCTAAGCAACCTGGCTGGCCGCAGCGCCGACTTGGTGCGCGCATGCGTGAACAGATGTGTGCACGCGTGAACAGACGCTGGCGCGCATGTGCAAATGGACGCTAGCATGTATGCCCTAATGGACGCTGGCGTGCAGGCACGCATGCACTAATGGAAGCGCAAGCCGACTCTACAGAAGAGAGGGGACCGGATTAGGGGTAGGCAGGAATTGTAATGTATCAGTGACTGATCAATGTTTATAAATCTTATTTAAATTTATGCACCCCAGGATTTAAAAATATGCAAGTTAAACAAAACCTTAAAGACTTAGGAGTACTTGTGTATAATAAACCTAGATGTATCAAGCAATGGTTTTGAGCTTTATTACAATGGTGTAATGAGAGAAGTTTTTATCAGTGGCTCCGAGTAATACTTGTACAAAACAGCTTTGTATGAAGGAACTGTTGATGATAGCTGTGTATAACTTAGCTTTGTAGAGAAGCATAATACAGCTTTGTAGGAAAGGAACTATTGAACTCAATTTATGATGACCCAATATATTTAGGACTCCTCTGAATTGCTAATATGTTTATGACTTCTGAAAGTTCTCATACAAACTTATTTTATTATAGCCGGGGCAGAATATGTACTTGCCAATAAGATAAAATATCGACTTTGGGTGTGCTCATATAAATTTTTATAGGTATGATAAGATAAGATTCTTTATTAGTCACATGCATAGTTATACAAGTACAACATGCAGTGAAATGCATCCTGATCCACTTTTTTTAGACTGTGCAAAGTTAAAACATACTAGTTAAATACTACAACTAAGTACAAAAAAAATTAAATTTTTTTTTTAAAACAAAGTATAGCAGCAGATCATATGTAGTAAAAAATGAACCATGTTATTTACATAAGTGACAGTGAGTGACGATTGTATAAAAATATAAAACATAAAAACAGCACAGTACAGTACACCAAATAACCATTTGGTGTATGTGTATGGACAGCTTGTCTGCTTTTAGATTCACTGTACTGTCCTGTAGTTTTTTTTAACTCAATCAATAAGCAGTTGGACTCACGTTGAACACAAATACATATCGCTCTTTGAAGAATGTGAAAGGTTGTTAAATGCAGGCAAAAAGAGCCATGTATAGCAGAGATTTTTCTGGGATTCGCCATGTGAACCACTGCAGATTAAAGAAAGATCAAGCATATTGCAGGACTAAATACAGCAATCTTACTGAATTTGAGGCGTAACGTCCGAATAGAGTTTGAATGACCGCTAGCATCTGTCACTTTCACAAGCAAAGTTATGCCTGCGCCCGTTCGTAAATCGGCAAAGTGCCTGAAAGCAGTAATGCTGGCAATTCGTTGCCAGCGTTGCTCACTGCCCCTATATGTTCAGGCCAACTGGTTTACTCTTGCCCCATGAAAATGTGCACAAACGCTTTTAAAAACATCAACAACACTATCACTGGAGTTGCATCAACAATATGAGTACTTCTCTCTACTGGAATTATGAAATTATCACCAATGACAGGTAAACCCTATAATAAGTTTAGAGCAGATCAGCCATTTACCAGAGATTTACAAGTGGTGCCCAGTTGTTGTGGTCTTTGTAACACAAGCAAACTATGCCCTGGCTCAATAATGCAGTTTCATTAACTGTATTTTTTTCTTTTCTTTTTTTCTTTTTTGTTATGGTTTTTCCACAAACATAGAAGTGGTTATGTTTATTACCTACAAACATTTTATAAAAAAATAAGTGGTGCTCCTATTAATGTGTGATTAAAGGGGTGCTTCACCTTTAGGGCTCTTACACACGGCCGTTCCGACCTGCGCTCCCCTGCGTTCCGTTTTTTGGCGTTCAGCCGCAGGGGAGCGCAGGAATAGACGCAAGTCATTATTTGAAATGGGGCTGTACTCACTCAGTTGCGTGTAGGCGCCGAACGCAGGAAAAATGCAGCATGTTGCGTCTGAACCTGCATTCGGCGCCTACACGCGCCTGAGTGAGTACAGCCCCATTTCAAATAATTGGCACGCACTCCACAGGACTCCAGGTAGCGGTAAAAACTTATTTCTTTATTGCACAAACATATATCCTAACGCGTTTCGTGTGTTGCCACACGTAATCATAGGCAGGCATGCCTATGATTACGTGTGGCAACACACGAAACGCGTTAGGATATATGTTTGTGCAATAAAGAAATAAGTTTTTACCGCTACCTGGAGTCCTGTGGAGTGCGTGCCAAGCAGTTGTCTTTTTACTTTGATGTCTCCCCCATGCTGAGGGTTCGGGGCGCAGCACCCGGACCACCGAACAGGAGCGGTGAGTGACCCACAATTTTACCACATTGGAATATTTTAAGCGGAGGGCCCGGGGCAAGTGCACCCGAGCCAATTTAAAACAGCGGTGAGCGCATTTGCATTGAACGATATAATATACCGCTACATAGAAAGAGTTTCCAACCTGTGAAATTAAAGTGTGGCGGGTGGTTTGAGCGCTTCTGCCTTTCTTCTCTAAAAGTCCATTTCAAATAATGACTTGCGTCTATTCCTGCGCTCCCCTGCGGCTGAACGCCAAAAAACGGAACGCAGGGGAGCGCAGGTCGGAACGGCCGTGTGTAAGAGCCCTTAAGTTAACTTTTCATATGTTATAAAATGACCAATTCTAAGCAACTTTTCAATTGGTCTTCGTTTATTTATTTTTTTATTTTTTTTAATTACTTGCATTTTTTCTTTTTTTTTCACTGACCCCAGCTAAAAAACAAATGCTCTGTAAGGCTACAAATGTTGTTATTGCTACTTTTTATTACTCATTGTTCTAGTCAGGTCTCTCATATTCATATTCCAGTCTCTTATATAAATCAGTGCATGGTTGCTAGGGTAATTTGCACCATAGCAACCAGATTGCATGAATCTGGATAGCTGGCTTGCTACTGAATTAAAACGTTAAATAACTAAAAAAAACCACAAATAATAAAAAATGAAAACCAAACGCAAATATATAGAAGTCTCAGAATATCACTCTATACTACATACTAAAAGTTAACTCAAAGGTGAACAAACCCTTTAATGCTTATCAGTGTAAACACATAAAAGTTGAATGGTTATGGCTTTGTTATGAGTAGCAACGTTCTGCTTTAGGCTGCATTCTGTATTGCATGCGTTACTATTATTCTTTCATCTTAGGATTTAATACAGAGAAAAACAAAAAAAAATAGAAGGCAGATTTCAAATCTAATTTAAACTATAATTTGTAAGTGGCAGTATGTCTATGTTGAACTTGCATTATCTGATTTTAGTCCAAAGTCTTATTAAAAAGAGGATCTAAACAGTCCAAGTATTCAGTCTAAGTATTCTGTTATGTCAATCGTCTTACTGTTATTTTATGTTTGGAGCGTTATTGCTGTTTAATAGTGGTGTGAATAAAACCCGTGTTTAAGGGCTTTTTCGTCTGCAGGATAGCTCCTCTCCTCCTGCCACATGACCGAAAAAATAGCAGACTGCTTGTCTGGCATTTCAAACAAGCATTACTTGGACATACTTTTGTTTTATTCAACAAGAAAATTATATACAGCTTCTGTTGTTTTTAAAATATTGTCGTCTACAGGATATCTCCTCTCCTGGGGGTGACAAAGCTTCCCACACCCAACACCTTCCCCTCGGATCCATTGAAATTGTCACGTATGAAACACTTTACATGTGGTGACTTGGCGCAATCATGTGAGGATGCAGAATAAGGAATTTTCACATGATTATGCCAAACAGCCGAATGTAGTGTTTGACCTAAAAAATAGCAGACTGCTTTTCTGGCTTTTCAAATTAATAACCTATCAAACAAGCAGCACTTGGACATACCTTTAAAGAAAATTATATACAGCTTCTATTGTTTTTAAAATATTGGCAGGAGTGTACATGTTATGGGGTGGATCATTACTCTGCACAAGCACCAAATAGTCTAAGGGAACTAGCACATATAGTCAAGTCAAAAATTATATATCAGAGAGCAAAGTATAAAATCCACTCATCCCAAATAATTAATTTGAGCAGATTCCAGAAACCAATTGTCCTCCCCCATCAATCTCTTCTGGCTAGGATATTTAAGTCTAAAACAAAGTACAATAAATACCACAATAGCATAGACTATATTTAATATGTTTCTGCAACACATCCCAGCAGCTACAGCAACGTACATTATAGAAAACCAACACCCAGAAGCTTCGCCAGGCAAATATGTAAATTAACTTCCTTGTTTGTTGATAAATAGTATCTTAATACCTGATAAATAACCTTAAATATTCTTCTACCCTAGTAACCACCTCACATCCACACCTACAGGAAGGACATTCCCAAAGCAGCTCTGCTCCCTCCCTGTGTAATTTATTTTGTCACAGCATCAGACTCTCCCCTTCCCTACAGAGTTTTAAACGTTCCCTTAAACTCACCTATTTCTTGTAGCCTACACACTTACTTTTGGTTTGTAAATAATCTATTGGTATTCTCAGCATAGGTGTTTTGAAATTTTTTAGGTGCTTGGAACTATGTTTTGGAATGCCATTTTTAGATAAGTGTACCATCCTACATGGGTTTGAACTAGTGACCTGCAGGTTGTCAACTCCTATGTTGCTGTGATATACATGCAGACAGGTATGGGCCTGGTTTACTATTATTAGTATCCTTGTATTCCCTGGGCATGGTGAATACAACTGTAATCTGGCCACAAGTGCTCAGTGTTAGCCATTAGTCTGGCTATAAAACCCCTGCTCTGCACTGACTCACTGCCCGTTATAAGTAAAGTGTGTTTGGTCCTAGATGCTCTATAACCTCTCATTGCTGGTCCTTTGACTCCTGCTATCTGTTCTTGACCCGTGTGACTTCCTGGTTCGGACCCTGGCTTGAGTTAGCCTCATGATTCTTCTCCTGTTATCTGGTTCTGACGCGCCTGTCTGACTACGTCCAGCTTCTTCCTTACTGGCTCCTTCCCCAGAGTATATGTTTGGTGTCCTTGCCTGCCCCTGTGAGAGTTACTGGATTCTTGTGTGGGAAGTCCTGGCAGCACCCGAGTAGCTAAGGTATAGGCACAAAGCCAAGGGCGGTTGTCAAAGGCTGAAGAGCATGCCCACACAGGAATCCAGTCACTGCCCTGAGGATTGTGTTTGCCATACGTGACAAGCAGACCCGGAGGATGAAATAATAGCATTCTTAATTGGATATTTGCTTGGCTACCATAACTTCCTGGATGCCAATTAGCTTGTTTAATTACTATGTCAATCCTCTAATCAGTGATGTGCTGTTCTAGTTATATTATGTGTTTAGTATACTTTATCCAGACACCATACAGGTGCTCCAGTACCTATTCACATACTTACACTGCTTTAATTCAGTTCCATGAGTACCCTGGACACATACTGGTGGAATTTTGCTGAATTTTACTGTCCATGTCTGCCGCTTAACCCAACTTGTGATCTATTTAAACTGCAGTTGGTTTGTTTGATATTTTGGAGTTTCCCTTTTCCAGTATGTGGAATATGAGGAAGTCAAATGACCTGCAGTTTCTATTTGGAAGGATAGCTATATAATACACAGTGCAACCATTTCACCTTACATATTGGCATACTGTATATACAGTGCTTATTCATGAATTACTTCAGCGCACTGCCAAACTTTAAAATAGGTTGGTGCTTCTTTCCTCAAAAGACTTCACCGCACGTCTTCATCATAATTGATTCAATCAGATGAATGAGGAGAGCAATCCAAACAGCAGAATACCTGCTACAATGTGATTTATTTGCAACTACATACACAACATGTTTCGGGCCACACACGCCCTTTATCAAGTGTAACTTGATAAAGGGCGTGTGTGTTACACTTGATAAAGGGCCCGAAACATGTTGTGTATGTAGTTGCAAATAAATCACATTGTAGCAGGTATTCTGCTGTTTGGATTGCTCTCCTCATTCATCTGATTGAATCATGTATATACAGTGCCAAAGTTATGGGGAAAAGATGGTGGAAGGAAGCAGAATATAGACATAGGCTGCTACAGAAATTTCTCATATTGTGACCAAGTTATCAGCCTTCTGGCACAGGTATGGGCACCAAAGCTATTTATTCCCTGAGCTATATCTTATCTGTGACACAACGTTTATCATTTGTTTTGGCTGCAGGTTATACACATCTGATAACACAAATACTCATAAAGATAAAAATGAAACTACAAGGTTTAGAGATTTATCAAGGGTCAAATTGAAATTTTGAATTTTTAAATTTGAGTTTATTTTAGTGTAATTTGACTAGGGAATAGTCAATAGGGAAAAAATTTGAAATTTATCATGTAAATTTACTATATACTAGACAAAGCCCTTCAGAATTCTATTAGAGAGACATATATAGATTAATTAACTCATAACTCAAATACAGTGTGCAAATTGTATGTAAATACATTTTTTTTTCTTGTCTTCTCATCTAGGCTTTAGATTTACTTTGAAAAAAAAGTTGACTTTTTTTAGCTTCATGTACTACAGTATGTATCTATGGGGCTAATTAATGAAATATTGAACTGGAGAATCCCAAGATATTCCCAGCAGTTTGATAAATTTCCCATATATCAAAAATGTTCTGCCTGTCAAAAAAACATTTTTCTGACAGCCAGGAAAGGTTTTAAAGAATTCATGCGATTATCAAACCAAACACGTTATTTCATCAGAATGTGATCAACTTGTTCCATGGCAGAAAATACTGTAAATTTTGAAACAGATGTTTCAGTACAGTTTTTCTGAGCTTTAACAAGTCACCCCCTCTGTGAGCTGTCATTTAAAAAACTTTTTTTTTTTGTACATAGCGTGCATATTATATTCATATTACAGTGCATTGGATGTTTTTCCTGTATAGGCTTTTGCAGTACTTTTTATAGTAGACCTACATTTTTGCTATATATATATATATATATATATATATATATATGCCATATTGTAAGTGCATCATAAAACACTTCAAATGCGTTTTACTGCATTGGAAGGGAAGATCTAAGTCAATAAAACTTTATCATGTGTCAACTTTCCTACTGTATTTTATTGTTAACATATGATGTGTATGCACAATAACAATCAAGAGGTTTCACTTGAAACCGGGAAACTGGAAATCTGGTATGCATTAGCTTCACCTTGCGGAGATCTTTTAATCAGCAGTTTCTGTGCATATTGTTAAAGGACCAGCTAAAGGACACCCCACAGCACATACATATAACATTCTCAATTATCACCCATAAATGCTGTTGCATGTTCATTTCCATCTGTGTAGGGGTAGGAAGAGAATTTTTAAGGCAGTGTTTACACTCACTGCATCCCCACCAACCCTTATATGTATTCTTATGTCCTTCACTTCACATCCTTCAGTTTACATCTCCAGCAGACATTCCAGTGGTATAACTACCATATAGCAGACAAAAACTCCACAGACTGACGGCACTTCTGGATAAGTTTATTGGGAAAAAACTGCTGTAGGCCGCCTAACGCATTTCGGGATTGTATCCCTTAATCATAGGCAGACACCTGGGGACAAGGGGGCTCAGACTGCAGGGACTTCTTTATAGCAGCTTCCCCATACCAGCCATTTTGAAATTGAAACTTCATAGTCAAAAAAAAAATGGGGGGTGCAGATAAAGGAACACCATAAATATTTCAGCCACATATTTTGTGTTTCAGATGTACAGAAAAAAGTACAAAATACAAGTACTGACAAAAAAAATGTTTCAGCTGGACAATGATCCCAGACACAAAAAGTGACACTAGAGTAGCTAAGTACAACAAGGTAAATGTCCTACAATGGCCCAGTCACAGCCTTGATCCCAAAACAGCTTAGCATCTGTGGCACTATAAGAGGTGCACCAGTCTCATCCAAATGAGCTGATCTGTGCTTAAAACTACTACTTAATGCTATTTATCTTTCAAAATATAAAAAAGTCACATTAAAAACTTGACCCGAGTTTCAATAAAATATCAGAGAGAATATAATGCCACAATAAAATGAGAGAGATTGTCATGAGAACAAATTATTTTTCCGTATATGAATAAACATTAGGAATACAGTAGGACCCCCATTTTACATCCCCTGATTTTAAGTTTACCGTCATTTTCCACCGAAACAGTATATAATGCATAAAACATTTCCCTGATTTTACATTTTCCTGGATTTTACACTATTTTTTTCTGGTCCCCTGAAAAACATAAATGGGGGGGGTTCTACTGTATTTGCAATACTGGAGCACACCGACTAGATCTGGGCATCCAACACAATTGCCGAAATACAAATAATTAGTTATATTCTGCAACAATGAACGGCATCAAGTCTCGCTTTAATAAAGTCAGCTTTAACTAAGCTTAACACGGGTCTAGGTAAAGCAAAAATATCAGCAGTGATTATAAACACTTACCTGAATTTTTCTATTTTTTTTTTATTTACTTGCGATACAATTCTACCTGGAGTCTATGCATCCAGTATCCATAATCAATAGGCGCTTAGCTAGTCTGCAAGTGTGGATAAACCTGAGCTGGTAAAATGAACCCGGACAACACAGATGTACCTGTAATCAGAGGGCAAAGGTTAATAAGGCAGAAGAATGCACAGCTAGTGGATTAAAAACGTAGGGGTATACATCTAGTGAACACTTCTTCAAATATCAGGCTTCAGCTTCTTTGAATATTTTCAAAAGCAGACTCAAAATGTCATATGTTCTCCAAGCTTTATGTGTAGGATAAAAAGCATCCACAAATTAAAAAAAAAAAATGTTAATGGGCACTAGAGAAAAAAACAAATCAGACAGAATAGAATGTAAGCTACAAATTTTATTTGTTTTTAAAACTTTTGCTTGTGGCTAAACATTCATGTGATATTTTGTGTCCTGTATCAACAGTGGACACATTATACAATATAAACTGGTTAAGTTGTTTTGCCAAGTCAAGAAGCCTTATGTTTGTCAAAAGTTGCTCTTTAACCAGTAAGAAGAGGAAGTAGTATGTGGTCTCTCCAGCTGCCCAATGCCACTAAATAGTTTGCACATTCTGCTACTTTGAATGTGTTCTTTTTTAATGCCTTAAAGTAAATACATAACTTATTCCCCAGTTTTACTTTTCTTTTTGGAGTCTTTATCTGCACTTTTTGTAAAAATACATTTTAATGTTAACAGTTTAAAATGTGCAAATTTAAACCAAATACATTAACTACATTTAATTTAAACCTAAAGTGCTCCCATAACCGATTTTATATATACTTTTGTTTTAACTTTGGCTTGTTTAGTATAATACATACATATATAATAGTTTCCATTTGACTTCTTACATAGGACATATAGATATGGGGCACAGGGCTGTGGAGTCCGTACATATATCCTTCGACTCCTACATTTATGGTACCCCCCGACGTCTCTGTTTTTAAAGAAACAGTAACACTAAAAACAAAGTATCAAAGTAATTAAAAAATAATGTACTTTTGCTCTCCACTTGTAAAAACAGAGTTTGCTTTCAGAAGACTACTATAGTTTATATAAAATATAGTAGTTTTTTTGAAGCAAACACACAGCTTTTACCAGTGCATGCTAACAGTTAATTACGTTAATTACTTTGATAAACTTTCTGAATTTATCATAATCAGTGTTTGTATTTAACGTTATTAGGATTCTGAACATTTTTGCCGACTCAGATACCCAAATTTGCTTCTGACTTACTCCACAGCTCTGATGGTGCACATATAGCATGCATGTGAATGTTGCATCATAATGCTTGGATGTATGGTCTTCTATGCCCAGCCTCTGGTTCTCTCATTAGGGCCATCTTCCTCTGTTGGTATTTCTGTTCGCTTTAAATGTATTTTTTTTTTTATTGTATATTCTTAAGATATTATATTCTTACATAGAAAGAAAAAAATTGTCTAGTTTGTTATGTCAGTAAATAGAATTTTGTAATAAATACTCAAGAAACACATTTACAGCAAACCTTATTTTATTAGACAAAATACCAGCTTGACAGACTGGAAATGACATTTAAACTATGATTTTAAGAAAAATATAACTGTTTTTATAATGTACAAAAATAAAGATCATCGACCTTCATACAAGTAATAGAAAGGGACTTACAAAAATTATTTTACAAAATGCCCTGAGGAAAAAAAAAATTGCATGGTTGTCTACAATATGTTCATGGGAAAGAAAACATAAAGGTAAGCAAACTCTTACACTTGGTATCAAAATAAATAAGTGTCAGACGTCTGTATATAATTCACATTATCAGAACCTTCCCTTATTGCAATTTAAAAAACAAAAAAATTATTATTATATATGGATGCATTTTCTCAAGATAGTTGTCAGTATTGTAACAAAAAAAGGAGGGGGGGAAATCAGGGAAATTTCAAAATACTAAAAAACAAAAGTCTATTCTAGTCTTTACCTTTCATGATGAAGATGGGCATGCCATATTTCTTGCCTTTGATAGATTTGATCTCCTCTGATCAGGTATGCATAAACCTCCTGTCATCCAAATATAAACCTAATTTACAACTTCCAGCATTCCACCAATAGCCAAACACAATGGAATATGCATCACAGGAATCCAACAAAGTGCTATTACGCATAAAAAAACAAGAACCTTCATAAAATTAAAAGAAAAAAAAATATATACCATCACCTTCAACACCAAATAAATACTAAGGATTTGTCAGGTTTGTTTTATGTAAGGGATAAGGTTTCATTGATACTTGGGGGGGGGAACCCCAAATACACTAGTTTCTATTTAAAGCAGAAATTAACATTTTAAAAATATCTAATATGTATATTAGAATTATGTCCCAAAAATTATTGAAAACTCACTAAAAATGCTATGGCACATTTCAACTAAACACATGTAGAACAATGACAATGAAAAATAAATACCAGCAATAATTGTCTTTTTACAGAGACAGGGAAAATAAGCTTTTGCAAAAAAACTAAATCTAACTCACTTGAGTTATGGTATATCTATATAAGTCCACCACGGACCAATTTCTTTGGTGCTACCAGCATTTTTTGATCAGTTTATAAAAAGTCATAGCACTTTGTAATATAAACATTTACAAGATGAATGTAATATAAACATTTACAAGACCAAAAAAAAAAAGAAGCTTGTTAATGGGCAATATTATATGCAAAATAAATATTAAAGTTAAACTTTTATTTTTCAAATCAAGTGCAGGAAAAAAGTTACAACATTTTTTGTTTGGTCGCTTATCCAAAACATTCATGATTTCAAACCTAATCCCTTTACAATGTTACACACATGGCTTTTTTAATTAACATTAAGAATTTCTAAAATGTGTACCTGCACTCACTTATCTGGGTTATTGTCCTGGTGCTAACAGAATATAGGTATAGAAATTGAATAAAGGCTGTTGCAAAAAAATGATTATTTAACAAATCGACATTTCGACCCTCACTGGGGCCTTTGTCAAGATGCAAGATATCTTGACAAAGGCCTCAGTGAGGGGCGAAACGTCGATTTGTTCAATAATAAATAAAAAAATTTTGCAAGATCCTGTTGTGCAACAGCCTTTATTGAAATTATGAACACTTATAGTGCACAAGCACAGTTGCCAATGTTAGCCAATCAAGTGCTAGTGCAAGTTCAAAGAAATATGAAAAAATGATGTACTGGGTCATTATGTATGAATAACATCCATATCTATGGTTAAAGGCACAGTCGTTGCAATTGACGAATGGCACGAAGTGAACAAAATATGGGTGAGAAAATTGTTCATGAATTGAGCCCATAATATCCAAACCACCATTCCTTCTTAGTTTAAAGGGACCACAATGACAGCCAAAAAGATTACACTTGTAGTTCTGGATTTAGTGCTTTGTGTCTTAAATGTTCTTCTAGGCACATAATGGCAGCAGGGTCCACATCAATATCAAACTTGTTACCAAACAAATGATGTTTCTGCAGCATAAATTCCAGGTCCCCTGCCCCAAATATACAAACAGAACGAACATGATTTCCAGCACACGGGGGATATGGTGCTCCTTTGGCCACGTCTCCTTCTAAATATTGCCATTTCACAAATCTGGCATAAGCGTTCATATCAGAAACATCATATTTGCTATTAGCTGGTACAGAACCCGGTACTCCAGGAATACGTTGAAGCGTGGCCCATATGAATTCGTCAGGACTGTACGTGTCTTTAGACCATTCTAAAAAACGTTGGATCATTTCATTTTCCAAAATATAATTAACAAATGCTCGTGTTACAATATAGTAGGCACTACCAGAAAACACTGGTGTCTCAATAGGAGGAGGCGCTTTGTCAGTTTCAGTTTTCCTAATGGAGTTGTCAACAATTTCATAATGTTTTCGCCAACGAACTTCTTTATGGGGAGGCATCCTTTCAGTTTCCATGCTGTTTTGACCCTTTAATCCCTTTAACATTTCTACCATTTCTTGATTTGTTTTTATTGGAAAATCCATACCACAGAGGTTTATTAAGTATTTCCATTTTGCATTCCTATTGTGAAGATCTTTCATGCAATTTAGATCAGCCTGCACCCTAGTCCATGATGCATACACCACATTTTCTAGTTGGCTAGCTATGAACACATTTTCAAAACAAGAAGCAATCGCTTTCACAGCATTCTGAAAAGATGGAGAAGATTTCTTGTCGACATGAATGCAGTAGTAATTCTGAGGAGTATATATGGAGCGCAGCAGCCTCTCAAGCATATCAATCCTATGGTAGACCACTATTGAGTATGCAATGGGAAACTCATGTTCTTCTTTGCTTAGTGGGTACAATATATATTTTCGGTCTCTGGTGAAGGATTCACAGTCGTTTGTCATATTAATATAGTCATCTTCTGTGAGCTGATGCCGCTGGCTTTTGTACTTGACAGTTAACAACTCTAATTTGGATTTCTGGATTTCCTCGAGATCTCCTTTTATAATCTTGGTGCAGTTAACAGAAATAACTGGATTATCTTTTTTAAGTTCCAGGTCCATGTTTGTAAAAAATAGAGATTTGCTGCGGTTTGTTACAAATGTAAAGGCTGCTACAGCAAGTGCCACAAGGAACAAAAAGTTCACTTGTTTTACTTTACATTGTCGTAGTTTCCGTGTCAACATTTCAGAGAAGGTCTTGTATAATCCAAAATAGAGAGGGGAAAATAAAATAAGCTTCCAAGAAAACCACTTTCTTGTAGGTAGAGGTCAACTATAGTTATTTATTTCTTGATAGTATGAAGCAAAAAAACCCTAAAAATAAATAAATAAATAAAATTAAAACATGGTAAACTTTAAAGCTTTTATACTGCATAAAACTAGCCATACAACCCATAACAAGCCATACAGGCAAATTACCAGATTATTTTATATATCACCCACTATTGGCCTATTACAATTTTTACCTTGAGCCACTATTTTGTGATGTGTGTGCACCCTCAAAGGAATTAATTAATCAGGTTCTATATGTAAAAGGAAGAAGTGTTGGAACGAGAGACAAAGTTTTGCCCATTCATTGGCTGATGTATCAGAGCATGTACAGGATATGTGTGCCCTTACCTTATGTGTGAACACAGTGAATTTATATGCCAGGAGAGCCCCTCACTATTTAAAATAGTTTTTCTATTTAGAATTATCAGATCATACATAAAATTAGTAATTTCTATGAAGCAACGATTAACATATGGACTGTTTTTAAGATGCAATGTTCGGGGGAAGCCTGCAACCTATTCCCAAAACCAACAAAATGGTCTCTTGAAAATGAAAGGAGGAGGAATGAGGAGATTATAGGCTACAACACCTTTAGAACTGCACAAATTGGAATTTTGCTGTCTCATCGCAAATACCCTTATCACAAAGTCACCCTCGGCTAAACTGAAACATGTCAACATGTTTTACACACTGGTCCTCCATAAAATCACAGTCTATTGCTAGCCAAGGTGTGCATACAGAATGAGGAACAAGTGAATCAGGTGCAGAAGACATGTTTAACCATGACATTTTTTTACTGCATCATAAAAAAGTTAAAGTAGTACCGACATACTGTATGATAAAAAAAGCCAAGGACAGTTTGACGGTCGGTGTTCAGTAAAATCTCAAGCCCTAGTTTTTATAGAAAAAAAAAAAGATATGCTATCAAATACAGATGCTGAATAGCATGCTTCTTTGTAAATATACAGCCTGTACTAGTCAAATAGTCATACAAAAACAGTGCCACTAATACTAAACACTAATGATGCCTTCAATGTCCTAACTATTAATACTACTAATACGAGTGCAGAAGGCAATTAAAGTGGACCGGTCAATTTAATATACCTATTACAAATAATAGTAAGCTTTGAGATGATGCCAATAAAAGAAGCCACATAAACGTTCATATAACACAGAAGTCTTGGCCAAGAATTCTTGACATTCAGCTTAGAAAGTGTACTATTAAAAAGGTACAACTGCCTGTCTGGACTTACTGAAAAAAAAAAAAACATTTACAACTCGCATAATTCGCTCAACTCTAAGGGACCAAAATGTTTACCAATAGATATTAGATGTTATGTTTTATTAAAACATACCCAAATTATTTCACTGGCAGCATAGCTCCTGCCATACAGCTCAAGCCAAGTGTTGTATATACATATTAAGAAGAAGTATCCATTGACCATATTTTCTTCTTAGAAACCAAAAATAAAATTTCAATAACTGTTCTGACAGAAGTCAAACAATTATTAGCTTATGGGTTGTAGCTAACAATTGCATTGAGGGTAGGACAAATTAATAACACAATTATTGTAGGCAATTAATACCTGTGCCAGGTCATACCCACGTTCAACAAATCTTTATTCTTTCCCAAGAATGAACAGTATTTGATTTAAGGCATGTTTGGGACTAACTCTATGGTTGCAGTAATGTATATCTCTATACAATGGCTGAAGTGCAGAGATAATACCAACACTTGACCAATGGATTAAAAATTGTTGCATTGTTTTGGACACCAATCTTTATTACCGAGGGAGAGATAGAAAGGTTTGTGTGCTTCATGTTACCATAACGATTCAGGTTGTAAGGAAGCCAACAGTCTGAATGAAGACTTACACAAACGTATGATGGCAAGTACACTATTGCTTTAAAAAAAAAAAAAGACAAACATACATATAAATAAAGGAATAAATTTAAAGGAGGAGCTATAAAATACTATAGCACTAATACACAACAGATTCATATATTTTCATAATTTAACAATGCCAGCAAGTTACATTAATCCTATATAATAAAGTTGAAGTGTCTCTGCGTCCAGTCCCTGTGTCCGTGGGATTGCGCATGTGCCCCACGGACCGTCGCGCCCGTTAATTTAACAGGCTTAATGTCTAGTCTATAATAAACAGGGTATTGCAATAATCACAAGAGCTTACAAATGAAAGGTTTTGAAGTAAATAAGGATGGCATCAAAATGAAACCGTGTACATTTAATTATACAATAAGGGAGGATCTCCACGGGTGATTTTGGCGCGATCCGACGCGTTGCGCAAAAACTGCCGAAATTGCCCATGGCGTTCCTCCCTTAGAGATAAAATTTTTCATTATTGCCAACAATTCAGTGTAATGCACACAATCTCAATAACTGTGCACCGTTTGAATAATAATTGGGGCTAAGGGAATTGCTACAAAGCTAGCTTTGCATGCAATAACCCAGAACAATTGCTAGGCAAAATCCCTCTGGACATGCTCAGGCGGTCCAGTTAGTTATAAAATAATGAACACTTTCCAGGAAACCAAATGCAGGTTAAGGCTTTCTGTGTGAGCCTATAAAGCTACAGTTCAAGAATGTAGGTTAAAAAAAAAAAAAAAAAAATATTCGAAGACATAAAAAGGATTTGAAAAACACGTTATATAAATACATAGTGATGTATCTACAGCACAGAAGCACAATTCTAGTGTGTATCGTAAATATCGCATTTGCTCTTATTTTAATATTCCGTCATATAAAAGTTTCACAAAAAGGCAAAATCTCTGGGTGGTGCCAATATATTCCAGCCAGTGAGCCAAACAGCTAACCATAAAATATGAAGAAAAAAAAATGTAATTTCTGTAGCCACCAACCAAGTACCCCAGTCCTGTGTTTGGGTATAGTAATTTAGCCTTTTATTGTCCTTTAAAATTAAATTTTGCACCTTCGGATCATGCTACTTTTAAGCAGTAATGTATGGAATGTATAAAATCATAAAAAAATGTAAGTGTTCAATGATCTCCTCTCTTCATTGCACGCACACACAGGGATGTACTTACCCTAGGCACAAGACCTCAGATCAAAGAAACATGAGCAATTCTACCATGCTTTGGAGCAGAGATTCCAACTGGCTTTTTTAAGAGCTGTGCAATTCTATAGCAAATCATTGTTTAGAAGCACTAATTATGCATAGTATTCTATTGTATTAAAGGGATACAGACATTAAAAAAACCTATTCAAAATATCAATGTACATAAAATACTGCTTTTGTGATTGTTACTTAAAGTTCCTAAACCTGACTGTTTTGACAACCCGACGGTCCCTTCTAATACAAACGGACTACTGCTGCGCAAGTATGGCAGCACCCTCATAGAGGAACATGGGGGGGGGTCCAGATAGGTAATGTATAAAGCATTGGGTTAATACTTTTATGGCAAAAGTATAAATAGCATAAGTAGACAATGTTGTGATAGATGTAAAAAAGGTTTAATTTCTGATGTCAGTATCTTTAATATTAAAAAATTTCTACGAGTTCTGATCGTCCAGGATAGGAAGGGAAATTACAGTACTTTTCACAGACAAATACAATTTTCCATCCTATCAGATCAAGTATAATGTGCAGTATGGCACAGACAACCCTCATTTTCAGCTTGTACACACTCCTAACAAAATCCAAGATGGGTACACTCCTGTGACAACTTTGAAGGTCTGGCTTGTTACTGCTATATATATGCTGAATATTTAGGCTGGCTCAATAAGTTCAATATATGAAATATGGCATTTCTAGCCATTCATTTTTATGGTTTAGTTCTCCTTTAAGGGTTGCTCACAAAGAGCAATAGGGATGCTGCCATTCCATGGGAGGTCAAATCTATATAACCTTTATATCCCAAGATTGTGGGACCCAAAAATAAACACATTTCTACTTTAGACGCTGGAACTGCACTAGAGAGTAGATTTTTCTGGGGCAGTGTATGGGACAAGTTCCCAAATGCCACAGGACAATTTAGAGAACAAAATGTCGCTTTAGCAGTATACTGAATTTAGAAGACAGCTTGATAAAATGTAGGTTAAGTGTTACGGAGATGTGGAGTTTATTTACATAAACAAGTCAAGCTTGAAAACCTAACCTGTAATTAATGCAGTTGCAGCTTCATGAAAATGCTGCTCAAAAACACTGGTGCTACAATAAACAGGAACCAAGAGAACAGTCTGATGGAGATAACAATGATAAATGTTATTGTAAATCTGCATCCTCCTGTCAGATTATATAGGCGTTTTAGTGCAATGACTAGCATTTCCCCATTGCTTAACCAAGCTCAACGTTGCTTTTAGTTGCAAACCAGCTTGTCAGCATGTATTCGCAGATCTGTACAGTACAGCAAGCTGGCCAGGGTATGTCTGCTTCCCTTTAAACCAATGAACTCAGAAACAGGGCCCTTAGGAAAGGGAGATTTTGGCATTACAACATCTATTTAATAGCAGTACTGACGTACTTCTACCAACTGGTAATGCAATTAGACCATGCCCAGTTTATGAACCAGTGTGCCAAGACATTTGGGATTGTCAAAGGTATAACCAACACTAAATTAGACGCTCTTTATTGTTACAAAATAGTAATGGAAGAGGCTTAAAACATAAGGTATTGTTTAATCCAAATGTGTGTGTTTAAAGGAGACGGAAAGGGGGTAATGGTTTCCAAAGTTAACCCCCCCCCCAGCGATTTTATTCACTTACTGAACTTTAAAATGAAAAATAAAAACGCCTTTCACTTTTCACGCATGTGTCAGCCCTGGGGAAGCAAAGAAAGAAGCGGAAGAAGATGTGCGTCGAAACGTTGGATATGCATTATTAAATAAACAATTTCTACAAATAAACACCTTCTACAAATAATATATATATATTTGTTGGAAAGACCCGCACTCCAATTTGTAGTCTCAAGTCTAAATCAAGGATGGATGAACTGAATAAAGATTTTTTGATCAACTACAAATTGGAGTGTGGATCTTTCCAAAAAAATAAATAAAAAATTAGGATAGATATATATATATATTAAAATCACTGTTTTATTATTACAGAGAAAAAGAAAATTGTTCAAATTGTTTTTATAAATTTTACTTATTTGATTAAAATGGAGTCTATAGGAGAGATATCTATATATATCCTATCTCCTATAGACTCCATTTTAATCAAATAAGTAAAATTTTTATAAACAATTTGAACAATTTTCTTTTTTTTCTGTAATAATAAAACAATAAAACTTGTTATATATAACAAGCATTTAGCAGCACTCACTCGATGTCGGCTTAATAAGTGATTGTTGGTGCAAGCCTCAAAGGGGAAGTTCTGTTTCCTTTCCACACAAAATATACAACGTAACCAGACAAGAAGGAGGCAGCACTCGCTTTTGGAAAATCAGTGAAAAAAGTGTATTAAAAATGTACAAAAGTTCACAAATAAGCATCATATACGACCTGTCAATACAAAAGTTGCATCTGTGACGTTTCGGGCCAGCATAGTGCCCTTTCTCAAGCTGAACAGGTAATCATTAAACACGTGTCCGCCAAACATTTAAGATTCTAGAATTTAAGATGCTGTATCTGCTACTTAGTAACCACAGTGTCATTTCCGGTTCTAGAATCTTAAATGTTTGGCAGACACGTGTTTTTTTTTGTAAATTTTTAATACACTTTTTTCACAGATTTTTCAAAAGCGAGTGCTGCCTCCTTCTTCTTGTCTGGATACGTAATATATATATATATATATATATATATATATACACATATATACACATATATACATACACACACACACACACACGGACGAAAAAGGCTTAGAATTACTTTTTGTTATACATTATACAAATAACCAACTGTTGGTTTGACATCCTCTTCAATTCAACTACACAAGTCTGCATAGGAAGTTAAATGGCATTTTTATCTGTAGCTTCTCCTTATATCAGGCAGTCTAAATGCAGTTGCCACCAAGAAGCAGAGCGCAGTTCTCCGTTAACAGATGATAATTACAGATATGCAACAGCTTGAGGGCTGCAGATCGGTCAGCATAGCCCAAAATCCTTCTCATCAAAGGCATCAGTCATGTTACAGACTTTTATTCAACTTGACATCTTATGGGAAGCCCCAACTGAACAGCAGGGGCTGAATACAGTGTGATACAATTGCATGGAGCGCTGTGGTGTTAATGACATTTATATTTAAGTTTGGGGGTAAAGTTGTTTAACACGCATGACTTTTAGTTGTTTGAGTATATTGAAAAGGTTGAAGTTCAGTAACAGCACAAAGATCTCTCTGCAGCTTTGACACACACACACAGAGACTAAGCTTTAATGGCCAGTACTTGACATAAAACTATGATCAAGTGAAAATGATTTTTTGGGAAATAAGTGACTGGTCATGTGACATCCCACTGGTGAATGTGCTTAGACGAATAACAAATCTTTGAAGATTGGAACTAAAACACCCTGTGAGCCATTAGACAACAACCTGTAGCTTTTTAAAAGGTTGGAATGGGGAATGTCTTCTTGCTGGACATCCTCTCAGTGCCAGCGGGTGTAGTCTAAACCAAATCAAACGGAATAGAAGTATAGAAGGATTAAAAGGGTAACTGACCTATAGGCTATAAATGCTCTCAGCAGAGCAGTGAGAGACAGATGGCAGGGAGAGCACATACACATCACATACACAGCACTAGCCATGTGGCGAGTAGCAAACGCAGCACTTTCCACAAAATCAATGAGTAAAGTAGTTTGGTGCTAGTTACCTGGCAGGACATCGGTAAGGCTGAATTGCGCATCGTTCAGGGCTCCGGTAAGAGGCAGGGGTAAAACAAGCAGCAGTAAAAGCGCAACTCCAATAATGACAATAAAGGGTTGCCAGCTTCTGTGGGAAACCACTAGCGATCACGGAGACAAAAGAGCAAGTACTGCCCCTAAGCGACCCCTCCTTTTCATCCATGTATGACTCAGAGGGGAGGGACTGCTGGTCTAGTCCGCCTCTCCATCCCTTTCAGCCCCTGCTTGCCTCACAATTTCATTCATCTTTCTTTTCAGTGAGACGGTGCGCTTGTGTAGAACAGCCGTGTGGCGCCATCGTCTGGGCACGAGTGAAAGGGCAACTCCAGGAATGTTTGTCCTGCCAGCCCATGAAAGTGCCAGTTTTGTTTAAACAGACAGCATACAGCCATTTTCAACATCAGCTCAATAAATAGGGCTTGTGCTGAAAGGGAAGCCTGGGGCAGCAACTGCTGACTGAGGGCTAATGCTTGGGTGGGACAAAGCTCCCAAGCAGAGGTTAATAGTTGTGTTTAGTTATGCAGTATTGTGTGGGGGAGTTTGTCATTTGAACTGGTCCATTATATAGTGAATAAAGTACCCCCTCTTGTAAAATATAAGGATATTATTAGTTACCGAGGAGTTTCATGACCATATAAAAACACGAGGCCGAAGGCCGAGTGTTTTTATACAGGTCATGGAACTCCGAGGTAACTTCTAATATCCTCATATTTTACAACTGGGGGTACTTTATTTATTATAATACACAAATTTTAGTGAATCATGTGACAGAAATGACATCACTACTCACCGTTTATAACTGATGACATCACTACTCACCGTTTATAAGGATATAATTTACAGGATATTCATGGCTTTTGTGTATTATATAGAAATATAATAAAGTGAGTGAAAGGGTTATGTGGAAGCTTTGTGTGACCTGGAGTTAGCAGCTAGCAAGAATCTGTGCTCAAGCTGAACAGCAAGGAGAGGAATGGAAAAGGCAGCCCCTTGGTCCATCTTGTTAGATCAGGGATACAGTGTGTGCCATACTATACCTGCCCTATGCTCCCTGTGTGTGTCATACTCTGTCTGCCCCATGCTCCTTGTGTGTGCCATACTCTTTGTTCTGGGGGTTTGTTAGCATTAGAAAATTATTTTCCATGAGGGACTTTATAAAGTGCATCAAAAGGGACTTGTTCAAAATTTGAGCTCAAAAATGCTGTTAATATGGTTGCAGATAGTCCCCAGATTGGTGTGGAGGAATGCCAGGTCACAGAATGCACTTGACTGGGCAAGGGCTTAAGTAAATATGGCTATGGCAAAGTTTGTGAGGCTAAAAGTGGGCATTTCAATCAATAGAGATTGTTGCAGTACTGAGTTTAGCAAGTTTTAGCAAGTCTGATATAGATTTTCTTATGACTGTATCTTTTTTTTGGATAGGTGGATCAACCATCTGGAGTAGGGATCTAAAGCATGAATCTGACATTCTTAAATAATTTTTAAAATCTTCAGGGTTCTGAGCTTGTAACTCCTGTAGAAGTGTCATATGAGACAAAGTTTCTCGCTTTAGAAGCCATTGCTTACTCCAAGAGCGCTTCCGCATTTTCGGCTTCTCCTCATGTGCTAATGCCATCACTATTGCAACTGCTGCTCTGTATTTAGCATTCATAAATACTGGACTCATTTTCCAACAGCAATCACAATTTTTTTTTTTCAATAACCATCTCGTTCACACAATCGTTCTTTCATATAGAGCAGTACTATACGTCACTTCCGAGGTAAACCTTTGCCTATCACTACTACTGTTTCCGGGGCATACCTTTCATATGATTGTTGTCTTTGAGTTTATGGATAAAAATTGTCCGATTTGTTAGTTTACAAATTATAATCCTACAATTTATATCTGACTGTTTAGGTGAAATCATTACATTAAAACGTACGTTCGGTGTCTGGACGGTCGTCGAAAGAAAACTAAAATCTGAACGTCTATGGCCACCTCGGCAGCTTATATCTGCTATTGTATGAGGGCCTTTATTCACCAATGAAAACTTCAGCTTTCTAAGAAAATAATTGATCACGTCCAAATGAAGTGTTATGAAACTTGTAGCTAAAATCTGCCATTTACAGTAAGCGTAGTTCTGCAATTTCAAGTATTCCTTGTTATCAGAGTACATCATTTGTGTTTAGACTACCTTGTTATTATCTCCTGCAGCTGAAATTTCACATAACCCACACTTGCATGTGTGGGTAGAATAATCCTGTTTAACTAGGTAGTAACTGGCATGTAGCTTTTGTCATTTTTTCACAGTATAGTAGCTTACTGGGGGTGGTTTCACATTCATGTGTAGGTAATTGTGAGCATTTTGTCTTCCACCCAAAGAGTTATTAATCATCACAAAATGTATTTAGGATTATAGTTCTGCAACCCCAATGATCTCTGCTGTATTTTCATTTGCTGCTGTCCTGCTATATGTTTTTAGCTATTTAATGTATTCTTTTTGGGACTTTGCCTTTAACCAACATGCTTAGATTTGTATGGTTGTACAGTATATATTTATTTCTTATTTGTTTTTTTTCATCCAAATTCAATTCAGTTGTCTGTGTGTGGCCTCCTAAAAAAGATCAGTTTGGCAAATGGACATATTTTGTGAAAATTTAACTAATTTCAATGAAGGACAAAAATCATTGAGCAAAGTGGTATGCATTATCCTTCCTTTTCAATTAGATGTTTAGCTATAATAAGAACTTTCAAATGGAGCCCTACTAAGAAGACCTAGTAAGTAAACAAGGAGCCAGCCTACTCATAATGAAACTTCTGTAATTCCCTTTATGAAATAAAAGGCACTAGATTTGCCCAGGTGCGGTATCCTAGAGCAACCAATTAGATGTTTGCTTTTGACACAGGTAAGAGTAAATGCTAAACACTTATAGGCTGCTATGGGTTACTGCACCTGGGCAAACATAGCGTTTATATTTTACTACATAACCCCATCACTGTCCTTGGAATTGCTGCATTAGAAGTTTTAATGTTCATGTAACATATGCAAAAAATAAATGTTAAAACCCATCTTGTTCTGATTAAAATGTCCCTCGAAGATGATAGGCTTTATTTGACAATTGTGTATCTTTCTAAAAAACAGCACCTTATCTGTATTCTCTTGATACAGGCTATGTCTGACTAGAGTGTGACCTTTAAAAGGTAAACATACCCCTCTTTTTGACATGGGCCAGTGTTCAGCCTATCTATAACCAGTTTTTCTTTTTATACTGAACAATTCATTTAAAAGAAACCATGTTATGTAAAAGTACCTGCACCTGATTCAAAAAGATCAACCCCCCACTCACCTTGTTCCTATTAAAAATGATGCATTCTGGGAATTGTAGTTGCTTTCGCTTTTCTGAGCAGTCCTCGCTACTGGCACTGCCGGGTGTTTTCCATTGACAGGAAAGGAGGCAGACTACCTGTTAAAATACTCCATGTAAAAAAAATGCATCGGAGGCTGATTTATTAGCATTTGACCAGGGAAATACTGAAAAATTCCAAGCAGTTTCAGTTTTTGAAGACTTTTCTGATAAACCTGTAAATCCTAATTCATGACCTTCCTTCAATAGTGAAGTTGGTGTATTGGAGCTGTTCAGGCGGCTTGTTGGAACTAAGCACATTCTTATTATGCGTTCTATTAGCATTTCACTATTGTTACATGTAGCTTTATATCAGCCAATAAGCTGACAGCAACCTAGCATATTCATAAAGTATAAATAATGTGGTTAAACACTGAGTAAGTTATTTACTAAACTACATTCGGCTTTTTGGGGCAAAACTCAAATTCTTTCTGTTTTTTTTTAAAACTCGAATATTTTCGAGATTTATTAAAGCCTGATGCAGCAATAAGCCCAAATCTAAAAATCTGCCATCTCAGATCCGCCAAGGTTGTGTGTAAGTCAATGGCAGAGGTTCCTAAACTATTTTGATGTTTCTGTTGCACTGGAATTAACCCGTAAATCCAACCATTTTAGATTATTTGGGCAAAAATCTGAAAAATTTGGGCTTTTTGGGAAGAAGCCCAAAAAATCAAGCAATTCAGGAAAACACTCTTAAAAAAAACGTACAGTTTGGGTTTTTGCTTGGTTTTATTGAGTTTTTACCCAAACCGATTAGATTGAGCTTTTTTAATAATAAATAAGGTAAAATCAGGTATGGCAGTTTGATCGTGTTTTTTTTTTTTTTAAATAATGAGATAATTACCTTCTGAGCGTTTTTTATCAATTCACCCCCATATAAACTCTTTTTACCTCTACCTATTACAGGTATAGGATCGGTTATCTGGAAACCCGTTATGCAGAAAGCTCCGAATTATGGAATGGCTGTCTCCCACAGACTCAATTCTATCCAAATAATCCACATATTTAACGATGATTCCCCTTTTCTCTGTTATAATAAAACAGTACCTTGTACTTGTTTCGAACTAAGATATAATTAATCCTTATTGTAAGCAAAACCAGCCTATTTAGTTTATTTAATGTTTACAGGATTTTCTAGTAGACTTATAAAGATCCAAATCACGGAAAGATCCATTATCCAGAAAACCCCAGGTCCCATGCCTGTAGTTATTTTAACTTCTGTTCTAGTGTGAGTTCGGCAGACATATATTACAGGATGTTTTTTAATGAAGGAAACTGTTTCAGCTATAATGTAGTGATATAATGAAGAGAGTGGGGCAGGGATGTACCATATAATGGAAGCTAGCAACACCCTTGCAACCTGTTCAACCTGTTCTACAATGATAGACCCACACATCTATACCAAAAAGATTTTGATAACTGATACTAGTTAAAAGCAAAGAGGTACCACACGGCTTTCCTATATTACAAAGTGTGTTTCTTTGGAAAATGAAGATTTCTATTAATTAAATTGGAACTACAGTTGAAGAATTTTATTAAATTAATATATATAAGTATGAATAAGTATCTTCTTTTTTATCTTTTACCTTGAGCCATCTTTATTTTCTGTGATGCTCTGACAGCTGAAGCAGGAAGAAGTGTAGGATTCAACAGTCTGTCCATTTATTAGCCATTCAGTAGCCTCTGTGTGCTTTTTATGTTTGAGTGCAGCAGCTCTAGTATTTCTTTAAGTGTTACATATTAATAAAAAAAGGCTTATTTATATGACAGTGGTGTTAAATATGGACGGTTTTACATCATACGTTTTATAGAGACTCGCAATGTTTAAGGGTATAGCAAACCTTTCAATTTCCAGTCCCTTCACGTTATGCAAAGTTGTACATTAAAAGGTAACCTTTATTTTAAGCAATTAGACCTGATAAAAACATTGATGGGAGTTGGTGAAATATATATGCAGTCTCCACATCAGCATCTGGAAATGATCCTCAAGACCATTATGAGCAAGATTCTTTTAATTCCAATTCACAGAATAGTACATCATGACACACGTCTGAACCAGTGAGATCTACACCTCCTCATATTTTAAATACAAAATGAGGTGGAGAGCGGAACACTGCCCTGGCTGTGAGTTTAAAGTGAATAAACAATAAGTGGGATGCTTTTATGCCCCTTAGTCCTCCTGCACTTTCAGCAGTTGCGGCACCAATAAATGAACTCTTCTGCGTAACGCCAGTTTTATGGACATACAGTAAATAGTGGTCATAATACTGTATAAACCTGGCACACTGTCAAATGGTTGTTTTACTGGTACCATAAAACAATTTACTTTGTACAGTGCCGAATCAAATATCATAGCTGGTTAGACACTTTGTGCGAAAGAGGTGCATAAGACACACAGTGAGCTTTGAGAGCTTATTCTTTGCCATTGCCTGTCATGAGAACCTAGATTTATGAAGGCATAGCAACCTGGTTGTCTCACTGCTGATATAAACAATACAGGGGACAACTGGTGCTCAAATCGGTCTTTTCCCCTTGTTCACTTTTCTGTGCTGTTTTATGGAAGAAAAACTGGCCTTCTGCCTGTATTGCAACTTTCTAAAATAAAAGCCACTTTTTTCTTTCAAGAGACCTGTTGTTATGACAGTTACTCTGCAGGGACCTGCTACAAATACCAACCATGTAAAACAGCATGGTGTGGCTGGGTGGTTTTCCGCTCAGTTACATGATAGTTTTTAGTGCATAACAATCAGTAGTAAAGTGGAAAAAAAATAATTAAATAATTACAAAAAGAGTAAGTACAGGTAAGAAATTCCTTATCTGGAAACCAATTAGAAAGAAAACTTAAGTACATGAAGGCCATCTCCAATAGACTTAATTTTAAACATATAATTACATTTTCTAATTACAGTACCTGTATTTCCTTTCTCCTCTGTTATAATAAAACAGTACCGTATACTTATTATACTACTTATACAATCCTGTTGGGTTTACTAAATATTTTATGGTAGACACAATATGGAGATGAAACGTATGGAAACCGCCCCCCCCATCAAGAAAACATCTAGTCACAAGAATTCTTGATAATAGATCCCATACCATATATATGTGCTAAAATTTTTGACAACGTGCTCCACTCACCTCCTTCCCCATGTGTACTACTTTTATTATTCAAAAATCTCGGAGCCTTAACCTTTGCAGTTTTGGTTCACTGCAGCTGAAAGGTTGTGCAGTCTACATTAAGGACATACTGTAACTGTAAATGCTATAATAACTAGGGCTTTGCAAAATGAAGAGGCATCCTAATATACTATCAATTATCATTTATTTTGAGTATAGTATTTTACTTTCCATGCTCAATCACAGATAGTGCTCAATCTTTGATAAAAACAAAGAGCTTTAATTGCAGTTCTTCCGGAAAGTATAATTTCTGTTGTCTGGTGATAACATTCAGGCTGTGACTAAAAATCCAGACTGGAGACTCGGCTTTGGACAGGAAATTGCTATTTTTTGCCAAGGTCACATTCCTCATTCTAAAATCAAGTACACTGTATTCACACACATTTATATATATTTTATAATCTGTGCTTTACTTCCAGCCACTCAAATAAAATGATTGTATGTCTTTGGTTAAATCCATGAAGCAATTTGGTTCTTATTTGAAAGTTCAAATATTTATAAAATTGAATTGAACTAATAAATCTAGTCATTCTCTGCTAAACTGTCAAATAAACTGATCTCCATTAAAGGGAAAGCAAACTTTTAAATGCTTTTTAAGAATGATTAAAGTTATATGAGCTGCTCTGCAACTGGTTTTATTTGTCACTTTACCCCCCACCCCCCAGCTTGCCCTGTTTGTCTTACCTGTTCTGAAAAGAGTTATGCAGACTGGTCGGCAGGTGCCAACTAAAGCCACATATTCTTCTTTTTCCAGCGACTGTGCACCAAGACCATGCACAATTTTAAAGGAAAACTATATCCCCAAACAATGTAGGTCTCTATAAAAAGATACTGCATAAATCAGCTCATATGTAAAACCCTGCTTCATGTAAATAAACCATGTAGTATGTGCCATTGGGTAATCATAAATAGAAAACTGCCATTTTAAAAAATAAGGGCCGTACGATTCACTGTGCACACAAACATACCAAACAAAACATACTTGTTAGGTCACATGAGCCAATTAACAGACAGAGTTGTGTCTTTTGTTTCCACACTTCTTCCTGTTACAGTTAGAGTTGTAGTATTTCTGGTCAGGTGATCTCTGAGGCAGCACACAGACCATCACAAAATGGTGGTTCAAGGCAAGAGTTGATTCTTTAATATGCCACTTGATATGATGTAAACTATCTGTTGCTTAAGTGTTCATTTTGGGGGTAAAATTTGCTTTAAGCTGATCCAGACCTGGCTACCACTGTACATGCTTCATGTTAGTGTAATTTGGGTGAGAAGATTAAATGATGCAAGATGTTGGCAGCCATCATCTTGGGCTGTTTGGGCTGTTTTTTTCAGGAATAGGTAATGCAAATGGGGCAGTAGTAGAGGGATGCAGTGGTACAGTTTGGGAGAGCGAGGGAGGCCTTGACTTAAGTATTCCTGAGCAGTGAAACAAATAAAAAGCCACTATGCAGGAACCCATGTATAAATGCTGATATGCAAGGGTCACACACATGAGTGCTAGATTTTTGGAAGATTGTTCAGCTATTGACAGGAAAGATTCAAAGTCAGCTATTGATAAACATATGCTTGAAAATCCTAGTTGCCTTTGGTTGGTATTATTCCAGATTATAGATAGGCCTAAATGCAATATAAGGAAGAGTGATATGTCTAGGAGACTATCTGAGAGGAAAGTGTTTTGGATATATCATTTAAAGACAACAGAGCCCTTTGGGGGTATAAATAGGTATTGGGAGGTCTCCTGCTATTGTTAATGCTTCATTGTTGGTTCTGGTCTCTGTGATTTTTCTAAAAGGAATTGTTATATGATTACAGCATATGTTTGATTAAATATAACCCTCAATATAAGGAAGCTATTATATGCCATGTGGTTCACTATTGTTTGTCTGATGACCATGTTTATTATTTATTTATTTATTCATATTTTGGAATTATTTAATCAATGACTGTATTAATCAGTTTTTAACTATTTATTTATGATGTATATTTCAGGACTATATGGTAAGAATACGGTTAATTTATTGGTCAATCCACTGGTTTTAAATAATTGGGTAATAATTTTAGGGGTTGGTCCTTATGAGGCTTCAAATACTAATTGGGGGTTATGGCACTGTATTAGCTTCTGAGGCGATGCCAGGAAACGCGCCAAGAGTATGGTGCTTTATAAAGTCTCAGTATGATGGGTTTTTGAAAAGAATAAATAAAACTGATGTTTTAAATGGATGAAGTTGAGTATCCAGTGTCTCCAATCATCCCTTCTTCTCTGACAGCCCGAGATATTACTGCGGCTCTTAATTATAAGATAATAATTGTACAGAATAACATAATTAATAACCATTAAATGTAAATAGTCACAGGTAGTCTCCCAAAATAATTTGTTAATCATTTATCCCCAATATCATTAAATTGTAAGCTCTTGATGGCAGGGCCCTCATTGCCTACTGTATCAGTTTGTATATTGATTTTTATGTATGTTCAGCACTGCGGCATATGTTCCACACATGGGCACTCGGTGTTGTAAACTACATAACATATAGAACATGTATGATAATCTGATTATCATACATGTTCTATATGTTTTGATTATAAACCTGATTGATTGCCACCTTTCCTGTCTTTGGGTGACTGAATGTGGTACATGGTGTTTCATGATACATGTGTACAAATGGAATCTGTAAATAAACCTTTGCTTTTCTTATTCTTGCCATTTTAGTTGTAAAATGTTTTGCGTCTCGCTTGTTATTTGTTTCTTAGGGAACTAAAATTATGATTCTCCCTTAATGGGCCTCTCTAAGGTTCCTGTTAATGACTTGCACCACCTTAAAACCAGCCCTGGTTTCAGTCCATAGATGTGTATAATTCATAAGCTATTCGTGAATAGAAGGAACCGATTCATAGGAGCATAAGAGTGCCCTAGTAGCCTTGCTTTATGAAGGACTGAGCAACTGTTTTGTCCCTAAACCTCTGGCAAGTATTATGTTCATAGAGCGTTTGGTTTCTATTTCCTTGTAATTCTTTATCACATTTAACCACCTGCCCATGCAAGGCATAAAAGGAGAGAGAGATAACAAAAATCTCCAGTCTGAAGCTGCAGATAGGTCTGGAATTCTTACCCAGCACAAGAATCTCTATTCATGAAGCAGTTACACAATCTTCAAGAATTCAGACGCTAATCTTTTTAGACATACGATCTACCTCAGACCTCTAAGGATGGTTTAATAGTTTCCTTCTGAACCTGAGCTTTTACTTTTCCCCCATTTGCTGCAGGAGGGGTTTCATTATCATTTCTTTAAAATAGCAGTATGTGAATTTTGCCTACAAGGAGGTTCATTGAAAGAGTGGAACAATAATACAAGATAAGTTTGACTAAGTCAGATAAAACAAAATAACCTGAGATGCTGTGCCCGCATACAACAAATGTACCGTTAGAGCTAAACTATTGACATTATAATAGTGTGGCCCAAAAGCGATGTTGGAGATTTCCTTGAGGGTATTAAAACTTGATTGAGTGACTTCCCCCTACCTTTTAACAGGTGGGGTAGAGGTGGATAAGTGGATCATTGCATAAATATCCTACCCCTACAACCCCTACCATTAATCCTACACTTAAAGCCTTGGACCTATCAATTTAGAGCAAAGGTCCCCAAACTTTTTTACCCATGAGCTTCCCATTAAAATATCAAATCCGGGAGCAACACAAGCATTAAAATAGTTCCAGGGGGTGCCAAAAAATGGCTATTTGGTAGCCTCTATGTTGGCTGGTAGCATAAAAGAAGTTCTGTTTGGCAGTACACTTAGGGGCAAATTCACTGACATTCGTAGTTGCGCCAGGCGCAACTTCGCCACGCTTCGCCGCACTTCGCCGCACTTCGCCAGGCGTAGTTTCGTCAGCGCTCCGCAAATTCACTAAAATCCGAAGTTGCGCTAGCGTTGATTCGCTAAGTGAAGTTACGCTAGCGAAGGCTAATTTGCATACGGCGCCAAATTCAAATTTCAATGGAGGAATACGTATCAGCACTACAAATGGCTAGAAAACCTTCAAAACATCAAATAAAAATTTTATTTTGCCCTACACATGTGCCCACTGTCTAGGTAAGTTGCCATGAGTCAGGAAATGTAGGGGGGAAGGAGGGGAGCCCCAAAAAAAATTTTGATCTTTTTCAGGCTATCACCCATAATGTAGAAAACACGCCAGCGTTTTTTGGGACTTAGAAAAAATTCTGACTTTTTTTGAAGCAATCCCTATCTACTCTATTGTGCTTCGCCTGGTCTGAGGTGGCGAAGGAAGTCTAGCGTAAAAGGTAGCGTTCAGTACACTGCGCGCGTTAGTGAATTTGCGTAGTTACATCGCTAGCGAAAATTCGCCAGGCGTAAGGGTGCGAAGTAACACTAGCGAAACTACGCCAGCGTTCGTTAGTGAATTCACACAGTAACGAATATGCCAAACGCTAGCGAATTAACGCTATCGTTCGGCGCTTCGGTGCTTAGTGAATTTGCCCCTTAGTTTTTATGCAACCTTTGTAGGTGGTGGCAGCTCCAGAGTTTTACTGCTCTTGATTTATAACATGGGGCAGACAAGGGTTACTATGTGGAACTGCAAGGAGCACCTTTTGACAAAAGTACCATTAATGTATGAGATTAGTAAGATAGGACTTGACACAGAGACATGAAAAGTAAAAATAAAAGAAGCCTGCACAGTTGACAAATAAGATTAAATAGTAAGAAAGAACTATAGGTTATACAATCTCTGTAAAATCGTCTTAAGCATCTTACATAACACAAAAAGTGTCAGCTTTTGCCAAGAAAATAGTCAAAGAATTAGCCTATTAAAAATGCTTGTTGAAAATATTTGCTTAGCTTGGAGTGTTTGTTGAATGTCTGAATAGGATTTAAAGAGCACACTTCACTGAAAAACAAGTGCAAGATGTTCTTTGGTTACTTGGAACTCACTGGGTCTAACCCCTAGAACCAAATGGTTTTCTTTGGGCTGAATTTGAATAATGACTTCTCATCAAAACTAGAGAAGTATCTTTTAGCTTAAATGCCTGCTTTGCAGAAAACTGGTAGTGAGTACTAAACACAGCATTATGATATTGCTGCTGGATGAACTTAAAAATACAACATATCTATGTATTCAGCTACAGAGCAAATGATTTAGAAAGAACAGTTGCCTATAAAGAGAAAATACCCCCATTTAACATGTTAATTTAGTTAGGATTATGTTAAAATGGTGCATAAACAATACCCGAACTGCTGTAAAAAGTGTATATTTTTTTTGTTTTGTTACACAGAACCATTTGCCAACGCCCTTTAGGCTAACAGAGTTATTTCACCTCTCTCTCAGTAGGGCTCATGTATAATGGCCCAATCAGTTTGCAAAGTGCCAAAAAAGACCACAATCAAGTGCATCCTGCATTCAATTTAAAATGAGTGGACCAAGGCAAGCAGTAAGGACAGAGCTAGCTGCTTGTCCTGGTGCTTCACTCTTTGCTGAGCAGCAAACTTTTCATCTGGAGCAGAGCACAGTGTAGAAAGGGGCACAAGTGCTCCACAGACGATTATTAAGGTTCTTGTGCCCCTTAGTGCTCTTGTCCCCCAGAGTCATAAATGACCCCTACTGTGTTCTGTTGTGAAGTGATGGATTCTGGGACTTTGAGTCCCTTTGCTTTTAATACCAGCTGGTGCTCATATCCCAAAACACTTCACAGTGGAACAAGGGTGTTAAATGGCTCGGCCTAAGGGAGGGTGGGAGATTGTGAAATGGTTCCTACTAGTCATAGGTATACTTTCATGACTTCCTTTTAAAATATTAGGCACATCCAGTGAATTTAATCGCTGAGTTCTTCCCATGGACTGGTACAACTTTTAGGAAAAAACAAACTGGTCCAGGCAAAAAAATTGTGCAGTGCTGCACCACCATGCTCCTTTGCTCAGCAGACTTAATCTAATGTGCATGCACACGTCTAAGACTCAAGAATATGCAAAGTACATCAGTCTATGGAGCAAATTCACTAAGATCCGAAGTTGCGCCTGGCGAAGCTTCGCCGCACTTCGCCAGGCGTAGTTTCGCCAGCGCTACACAAATTCACTAAAATGTGAAGTTGCGCTCAGGGACGCGAACGGTAGCGAAGTTGCGATACCGTTACTTCGTCAGGCGCTGTTACGCTAGCGATGCCTAATTTGCATACGGCGGAAAGTTAAAATATAATGGACATATATGCTGCAGCAACTCCATTAGACTACACAAGCCCAGGAAACCTTTAAAGAATGAAATAAAGGTGTTCTATTGCCCTACACATGAGCCCACTGTCTCGTTGAGTTGTCATATGTTAGGAAATGTAGGGTGGAAAGAGGGTACCAATTTACGCTATTTTTCATATTATCACCCTTTAAAAAGTAAAAGACGCCATTGTTTTTTTGGGACTTAGATTTTTTTTGAAGCAAGTCCTATCTACTCTATTGCACTTCGCCTGGTCTGAGGTGGCGAAGGCAAGTCTGGCGCAAGAGGTAACGTCCAGTAAAATGCACAAGTTGGTGAATTAGCGTAGTTACGTCCCTTTGCCATAGTGCAACTTCGCCTGGCGAATTTACGCCAACACCCTATAGTAAATTGGCGAAGTAACGAAATGACGTCAAGCTGGCGAATTTGCGCTAGTGTTAGCCGCTTCGTGCTTTAGTGAATTTGCCCCTTTGTGTCTATCTGATCAATCCCATTGTGATATGTATTGTGGGGTACCAGGTAAAAGGTAAAAACTGTCAGTGAAATAAAGACTGGCACACCCTTCTTTTTAGAAGTAATTGTTCTATAGCAGTGCAGCCAACATTTCCCATGCCTTGGCAATTATCCACTATTTACCACGACAGCTTATTATTAAAAAGAAAAAATACTACAAAATAATTGATGCCTTTACTGGCCTACATTAAATTTCTTTATGTAAAGTGCTTTTTCTCCTAAAGCTGAACTTTCAATCCAGCCCATTTGCAGCAAACAGCCCATTTTAGCTTTGGAAACTTTTGCAGAATTATATTCTCATAATGTGCTGTGGCATTAAGCCTCTCCTATTTTTTCTGGTATTGATCATGGCTGTATTCTCTTCTGGTACAGAAAACATTCTGCACATTCACTTACAAGAAAAGTATATATTACGCAGATGAAATGCGTAATATATTCAGTTATTTCACTTAGGAATATCACACAATGCATCTTGTTTGCAGTCATCCTTTGTGATATACATGCAGGAAAAAGCTTGGGTGTGGGTCGTAAGTACCAAAGGCATGTGATTAAAAAAAGTTCTCAGCCTCAATGACATGACTTTATTTTTACTTTGTTTAGTATACACTGAAATAACTCAAAATACCACAAGAAATGTGAGATCTGCATATGGACCTGACTGTATTTGAGATGTGGTTTTGTGAGAGTAGGATTTTGTGCTGGGATAAATGAGGTCATAAGTACACATTAACAGTCACGTCAGGCTTGAGGCATTTTTATTATGGGTTAAGCTGTTTACAAGGGCTTTTTGAGATGATGGAGTTAAAATTCCTCTCCTTTACTATGTTGTAGAATGAAGGTGATAACCTATTGGTTCTGACTCCCTCCCATTATTTTAGCCTAATAATATTTGACTCCTACAAGAAAGAAGTATTATAGGGCTGCAGCCTGTTATTGTATATGTAGAATGTGACTTTAGTATCAAATTTCAGCCCTGTTTAGTGCAAGAACGAAAAAACATACATTCATATTTTTATAGAAGATTTGTTATATTTAACCCTTTAAGTGCCACAGAACGTAGAATCTACGTTCTGTGGATCAAAGGACCAAAGTGCCACAGATCGTAGATTCTACGTTCTGCAGCACTTCCGGGTTTGCGAGCGGAGGAGCGGCTGTTAGAGCCGCTCGCTCCGCTCCTTCACGATCCCCTGCCCCTAGACAACGAGCAGAGCAGGGGATCGTGTGGCCCCTGGGGCGCGATCGCCCAGGGGCCCCAAAGCAGCAGCAGGGACGCGTTTCCTATGCGTCCTGCTGCTGCCTGCGCTGCACTTCCGCCCAGCTCCGCCCCCACATGGCTGATGACCGTTGGAGCTGCAGATCTGCTGCGTGGAGCCCTCTCTCATCGATCTGAGGCATCTACCCCAGGTAAGTGTAACATTTACACACACAAAAACACACAAACACACCAACACACACTTATTACAGTAATATACACTTACATTCACACTTACACACACTCACACATAGATTTTTGGGGATTGGGGGGGGTCACACACACTCACAGCACCCATGTACACTTGCACACGCGCACATGCGCAAATAACATGCAATTTACCCGTTGTGCACACGCATATGTACATATATGGCTTTGTGGCTTTTTTTTTTTTTTTTCTTATCGCATCGTCTCTTTTTGGGCTAAAAAAAATGTTTTATTGCCGTTCCGAATAGCGTATTCGCTAACCGTACTGTGCAATAGCATTTGTATGTTATTTTGGTGGTTATATTGCAATTTTGGGTATTTTGGTGCATTTTTAGCCATTTTATTGAATTTTTAGCCATTTTATTGCATTTTCAGCTCTGCATTTGTGTTGTTCACTTGTTTCTGTCCGTATAATCGATTTGGCCCAGCTAAAATATTCAAACGGTAATTCTGGTGGCCGATTACACTAGTGTGAAAAAAAAAAGCATTGATTTTTGTGGTTTTATTAGTTTTTGGTGATTTATTTGCATTTCACACTGTTCTGTGTTATTTTGTTTTGCCTATGTAAATTTTATCTACTATATATCCATTTGTGGGTCTCTGTGCGCCACATAGTTTGGTATATCTATGCATATTGGGCATCAAAGTGTTCAGTAGACCCCTGGCGTTCATATTTAGGATGTTTTATGCTGATACGTTACGAAATGTGGGGCACATAATGGGGTAAAATTCAAGCTTTGTGACGATTTTCAGAAATTTGATAAAAACCGTTATGTTCAGCATTGCTTTGCAGTTTGGCAGTTTGCAGTAGAAACACTTATTTACCCATTTTGGATTCGTCAGAATGTGTACTTTCTGAAAATATATGGTTTTCTGGGGTCTCTGTACTGTTAGGGGGGTCTAATGTCGCATATTACACACACCAGGTGCTTATATTGCAGCAGCCAGCGCGTCAGCTGTGAAAATGTCTATACATATTGTCATTTGGGGGTCTCTGTGCGCCACATACTTTGGTATATCTATGCATATTGGGCATCAAAGTGTTCAGTAGACCCCTGGCGCTCATATTTAGGATGTTTTATGCTGATAAGCTACGAAATGTGGGGCATATAATGGGGTAAAATTCAAGCTTTGTGACGATTTTCAGAAATTTGATAAAAACCGTTATGTTCAGCATTGCTTTGCAGTTTGGCAGTTTGCAGTAGAAACACTTATTTACCCATATTGGATTCGTCAAAATGTGTACTTTCTGAAAATATATGGTTTTCTGGGGTCTCTGTGCTGTTAGGTGGTCTAATGTCGCATAATACACACACCGGGTGGTTATATTGCAGCAGCCAGCGCGTCAGCCGTGAAAATGTCTATACATATTGTCATTTGGGGGTCTCTGTGCGCCACATAGTTTGGTATATCTATGCATATTGGGCATCAAAGTGTTCAGTAGACCCCATGCGCTCATATTTAGGATGTTTTATGCTGATAAGTTACGAAATGTGGGGCATATAATGGGGTAAAATTCAAGCTTTGTGACGATGTTCAGAAATTTGATAAAAACCGTTACGTTCAGCATTGCTTTGCAGTTTGACAGTTTGCAGTAGGAACACATATTTACCCATATTGGATTCGTCAGAATGTGTACTTTCTGAAAATATATGGTTTTCTGGGGTCTCTGTACTGTTAGGTGGTCTAATGTCGCATAATACACACACACCGGGTGGTTATATTGCTGCAGCCAGCGTGTCAGCCGTGAAAATGTCTATACATATTGTCATTTGGGGGTCTCTGTGCGCCACATAGTTTGGTATATCTATGCATTTTGGGCATCAAAGTGTTCAGTAGACCCCTGGCGCTCATATTTAGGATGTTTTATGCTGATAAGTTACGAAATGTGGGGCATATAATGGGATAAAATTCAAGCTTTGTGACGATTTTCAGAAATTTGATAAAAACTGTTACGTTCAGCATTGCTTTGCAGTTTGACAGTTTGCAGTAGGAACACATATTTACCCATATTGGATTCGTCAGAATGTATACTTTCTGAAAATATATGGTTTTCTGGGGTCTCTGTACTGTTAGGGGGGTCTAATGTCGCATATTACACACACCGGGTGCTTATATTGCAGCAGCCAGCGCGCGTCAGCCGTGAAAATGTATACACTATTGTCATTTGGGGGTCTCTGTGCGCCACATAGTTTGGTATATCTATGCATATTGGGCATCAAAGTGTTTAGTAGACCCCTGGCGTTCATATTCAGGATGTTTTAGGCTGATAAGTTACGAAATGTGGGGCATATAATGGGATAAAATTCAAGCTTTGTGACGATTTTCAGAAATTTGATAAAAACTGTTACGTTCAGCATTGCTTTGCAGTTTGACAGTTTGCAGTAGGAACACATATTTACCCATATTGGATTCGTCAGAATGTATACTTTCTGAAAATATATGGTTTTCTGGGGTCTCTGTACTGTTAGGGGGGTCTAATGTCGCATATTACACACACCGGGTGCTTATATTGCAGCAGCCAGCGCGCGTCAGCCGTGAAAATGTATACACTATTGTCATTTGGGGGTCTCTGTGCGCCACATAGTTTGGTATATCTATGCATATTGGGCATCAAAGTGTTTAGTAGACCCCTGGCGTTCATATTCAGGATGTTTTAGGCTGATAAGTTACGAAATGTGGGGCATATAATGGGGTAAAATTCAAGCTTTGTGACGATTTTCAGAAATTTGATAAAAACCGTTATGTTCAGCATTGCTTTGCAGTTTGGCAGTTTGCAGTAGAAACGCTTATTTACCCATATTGGATTCGTCAGAATGTGTACTTTCTGAAAATATATGGTTTTCTGGGGTCTCTGTACTGTTAGGTGGTCTAATGTCGCATAATACACACACCGGGTGGTTATATTGCAGCAGCCAGCGCGTCAGCCGTGAAAATGTCTATACATATTGTCATTTGGGGGTCTCTGTGCCCCACATAGTTTGGTATATCTATGCACATTGGGCATCAAACTGTTTAGTAGACCCCTATGTTTATATTTAGGATGCTTTATGCTGGTAATGATACATGGACAATACGATGCTGGAAAGTTGAAGCTTTGAGGCAATTTTCAGAATATTTTACCAAAACCGCCAAATTTGGCAAAGCCTTGCGACTCAGTAGTTTGGGGCAGAAAGGCATGGGTACCCATTTTAGATTCTGTATAATGTGTACTTTCCAAAAATATATGGGTTTGGGGGGTAAACATATATTTCTGTGTTTTTACCCCACAAAAATGCAGTCAATGTGTTGATTTTTCATTAGCTGAAGTTACCCACAGGACTATTTGTATGCGCTAACTTCATTTTGGGGCCTCTAACTGCCATATACTTTGGTAAACCTATGTACAGTGGGCACCAAACTGTTTGGAGGACCCCTAGCAATCATATTTAGGGTGTTTTTTTTTTGGTGCGTAACGATACATGGGTGATATGGTGCTGAGAAGTTGAAGCTTTGAGGCAATTTTCAGATATTTCACCAAAACCGACAATTGTGGGAAAGCCTTGCGACTCAGTAGTTTGGAGCAGAAAGGCATGGGTATCCATTTTAGATTCTGTAGAATGTGTACTTTCCAAAAATATATGGGTTTGGGGGGTAAACATATATTTCTGTGTTTTTACCCCACAAAAATGCAGTCAATGTGTTGATTTTTCATTAGATGAAGTTACCCACAGGACTATTTGTATGCGCTAACTTCATTTTGAGGCCTCTAACTGCCATATACTTTGGTAAACCTATGAACAATGGCCACCAAACTGTTTGGAGGAACCCTGGCAATCATATTTAGGGTGTTTTTTCTTGGTGCGTAACGATACATGGGTGATATGGTGCTGAGAAGTTGAAGCTTTGAGGCAATTTTCAGATATTTCACCAAAACCGACAATTGTGGGAAAGCCTTGCGACTCAGTAGTTTGGAACAGAAAGGCATGGGTACCCATTTTAGATTCTGTAGAATGTGTACTTTCCAAAAATATATGGGTTTTGGGGGGTAAACATATATTTCTGTGTTTTTACCCCACAAAAATGCAGTCAATGTGTTTATTTTTCATTAGATGAAGTTACCCACAGGACTATTTGTATGCGCTAACTTCATTTTGAGGCCTCTAAATGCCAGATACTTTGGTAAACCTATGAACAATGGCCACCAAACTATTTGGAGGAACCCTGGCAATCATATTTAGGGTGCTTTTTCTTGGTGCGTAACGATACATGGGTGATATGGGGCTGAGAAGTTGAAGCTTTGAGGCAATTTTCAGATATTTCACCAAAACCGACAATTGTGGGAAAGCCTTGCGACTCAGTAGTTTGGAGCAGAAAGGCATGGGTACCCATTTTAGATCCGGTAGAATGTGTACTTTCCAAAAATATATGGGTTTTGGGGGGTAAACATATATTTCTGTGTTTTTACCCCACAAAAATGCAGTCAATGTGTTGATTTTTCATTAGCTGAAGTTACCCACTGGACTTTTTGTATGCACTAACTTCATTTTGGGGCCTCTAACTGCCATATACTTTGGTAAACCTATGCACAGTGGGCACCAAACTGTTTGGAGGACCCCTGGCAATCATATTTAGGGTGTTTTTTTTTGGTGCGTAACGATACATGGGTGATATGGTGCTGAGAAGTTGAAGCTTTGAGGCAATTTTCAGATATTTCACCAAAACCGACAATTGTGGGAAAGCCTTGCGACTCAGTAGTTTGGAGCAGAAAGGCATGGGTATCCATTTTAGATTCTGTAGAATGTGTACTTTCCAAAAATATATGGGTTTGGGGGGTAAACATATATTTCTGTGTTTTTACCCCACAAAAATGCAGTCAATGTGTTGATTTTTCATTAGATGAAGTTACCCACAGGACTATTTGTATGCGCTAACTTCATTTTGAGGCCTCTAACTGCCAGATACTTTGGTAAACCTATGAACAGTGGCCACCAAACTGTTTGGAGGAACCCTGGCAATCATATTTAGGGTGTTTTTTCTTGGTGCGTAACGATACATGGGTGATATGGTGCTGAGAAGTTGAAGCTTTGAGGCAATTTTCAGATATTTCACCAAAACCGACAATTGTGGGAAAGCCTTGCGACTCAGTAGTTTGGAGCAGAAAGGCATGGGTACCCATTTTAGATTCGGTAGAATGTGTACTTTCCAAAAATATATGGGTTTTGGGGGGGTAAACATATATTTCTGTGTTTTTACCCCACAAAAATGCAGTCAATGTGTTGATTTTTCATTAGCTGAAGTTACCCACGGGACTGTTTGTATGCGCTAACTTCATTTTGGGGCCTCTAAATGCCAGATACTTTGGTAAACTTATGAACAATGGCCACCAAAATGTTCAGAGGAACCCTGGCAATCATATTTAGGGTGCTTTTTCTTAGTACGTAATGATACATGGGTGATATGGTGCTGGGAAGTTGAAGCTTTGAGGCAATTTTCAGATATTTCACCAAAACCGACAATTTTGGGAAAGCCTTGCGACTCAGTAGTTTGGAGCAGAAAGGCATGGGTACCCATTTTAGATTCTGTAGAATGTGTTCTTTCCAAAAATATATGGGTTTGGGGGGTAAACATATATTTCTGTGTTTTTACCCCACAAAAATGCAGTCAATGTGTTGATTTCTCATTATATGAAGTTACCCACAGGACTATTTGTATGCGCTAACTTCATTTTGAGGCCTCTAACTGCCAGATACTTTGGTAAACCTATGAACAATGGCTACCAAACTGTTTGGAGGAACCCTGGCAATCATATTTAGGGTGTTTTTTCTTGGTGCGTAACGATACATGGGTGATATGGTGCTGAGAAGTTGAAGCTTTGAGGCAATTTTCAGATATTTCACCAAAACCGACAATTGTGGGAAGGCCTTGCGACTCAGTAGTTTGGAGCAGAAAGGCATGGGTACCCATTTTAGATTCGGTAGAATGTGTACTTTCCAAAAATATATGGGTTTTGGGGGGTAAACATATATTTCTGTGTTTTTACCCCACAAAAATGCAGTTAATGTGTTGATTTTTCATTAGCTGAAGTTACTCACGGGACTGTTTGTATGCGCTAACTTCATTTTGGGGCCTCTAAATGCCAGATACTTTGGTAAACTTATGAACAATGGCCACCAAAATGTTCAGAGGAACCCTGGCAATCATATTTAGGGTGCTTTTTCTTAGTACGTAATGATACATGGGTGATATGGTGCTGGGAAGTTGAAGCTTTGAGGCAATTTTCAGATATTTCACCAAAACCGACAATTTTGGGAAAGCCTTGCGACTCAGTAGTTTGGAGCAGAAAGGCATGGGTACCCATTTTAGATTCTGTAGAATGTGTTCTTTCCAAAAATATATGGGTTTGGGGGGTAAACATATATTTCTGTGTTTTTACCCCACAAAAAATGCAGTCAATGTTTTGATTTCTCAGTAGCTGAAGTAAAGTCCTGAACAATTTGGATGCGCTAACTTCATATTTGTGTCTCTAAATGCCAGATACTTTGGTAAACCTATGCATAATGGGTATCAAACTGTTCAGTAGACCCCTGGCAATCATATTTCAGGTGCTTTTTCTTGGTACGTAATATAGTTTGGGATATGCGGAGCAGCAAAATAAAACCTTTGAAATGATTTTTCAAAATTTTGAATTTTATTTTGAAAAACCGCTATGTTCAGACAAGCTTTTCTGTTTGGTAGTTGGAAGTAGAGAGACATAGTTACCCATTTTTTAATCGGCAGAATGTGTACTTTTCAAAAATGTATGGTTTTCTGGGGTAAACCTATGGTTTCAGGATTTTTTGCCTTGGAATCTAAAGCATGCCGTTTTCTGCCTTAGTGCTTTCAAAATTCAGTAATATACTGCCGGGAGTTTTTGCTGTACAGAAATCCTAAATCTCCCTAAAACTATACATATCTGGTATTGGCACGTTCGAGAGACATAAGGCTTTCCAAATACGTTGGATTTTCATCTGTAAAATGAAATATTTTTCTGGTATAAATTGATATACGATGAAAAATGGTAATTTTTCATTTTTTTTTGTTATTTAGCACTATAAATTTTTTTGCACAGGTGGAAATACATGAAAACTCAGGCAGATTTAGAAAGCTCAGTTTCTACCGAAAAAAACAATGTATAATTTTCCTAGGTAAACTATAGGTTTCCCCTCAGAAAATGCCCCTAAAGTGAGAGAGCACAAAATGCTTAAAAACGGCTGGCATTTCGCGTAACCAAAATGTGAAATTCTGCTGGCACTTAAAGGGTTAAGGTTCCTCCTGTGCTGTTTTCAATCCAGCCCATTGGCAACAAACAATCCATTCTGCCTTTGAAAATGAATCTAACTATAGAGAGAAGAAATATATTCTACTGAATCTAGTGGACTTTGGGGGGAATATAATGACAGTTATGGAAAAATATGCAGTACATAATATCTTTAATGTCATTTTGCAATTACATCATGTCTCACCAGCCATTGGAAAGCAAATCTGTTTTTTTTTTTAGTTTGTGCCAACCTGCAGTGTATTTAATACTATTTCTTATGTAAAAATGACTCCACCTTCAACCTGTAAAATAAACTGTATAATTGCACAGATTAAATTAGCAAATGCAATTTTTTCATTCTTATTATGCTAACACAAATGAATGGTCATGCTTAACACTGCATTTTAAACTTTCTCAGGTTTGAATCCACAAGCATTTCTGAAACTCAAAATACCAGCTAATCCCCATTTAGATTCTTTTGTACTATAGCACACCAAGACTGTAATGTGTATTTAATTTTATACCATGTAAAAGCACAGCTAAAGCACTGGTGTAAAGTCACATACCTTGTTACAATGCTGTGACATTTAAACTAAACCCAATCCACCCTTTGGTTGGAAATGCCATTATTTATAAAGATGAGTGACAGTGGAATTTAGTTTAAGCACACATTTCAATGTACTTACACAGTGATGATTGCCACAGGAAGTTGTATTTCTGTGTTGCTTTTGACACATCTTTATAACTATTCCCCTGTGAAAGCAAAGCATCCATGTCTGTTGAGGTCTGGTGCGGACATATTTCTGACATTTAAAGGAATTCTGTCATGGGAAAAATGCATCAGTTAATATCCCTTTTTCAGCAGGATTCTGTGTTGAAATCTAAACAAATTTTTTGATATATAACTCTAAATTCTGACATGGGGCTAGACATGTCAGTTTCCCAGGTGCCCCCACTCATGTGACTTGTGCTCTGATATCTACCTAGTGGTAGATATGAGAACAGCACTCAACAATAAAAATCCAAGTCCGGCTAACCCAAGTTGCAACACATTCAGTTACATTGAGTTGGAGAAACAAAAGCCTGTCTGAAAGCAGTTCCATTGTGAAGTGCTGGCTCTGTCTGAATACACAGGATTAGGCTGCCTACACCCCAATATTACAACTAAAAAAATACGATTATTGGCTCAAGAAAAACATTTTAAATGGTGGAATGAATTACATGCAATGTACACAGTGTAATTTAGAAATAAAAACTATACCAAAAAAATCAGACAGAATCCCAAGTCTACCCCCAAATAAATATATGTCTAATAAAAGAAAACAATTCTAAGCAACTTTCCAATTTACATCTATTACCATTTTTTTTTGCAGTTTTTTTGCATTTTTTTGTATATGAATTGCTATTGAAAGCACTGTTTGTCTGTCCCTTTCTATTCTATGCCCTGGTGGTTCAGTCTGTCAATAAAATGTAAGACCTGTGATCTGTGCCTCCAACTATGCCCCAGTAGCTCCCCATCTTCTTTTCTGCTGATTCACTGCACATGCTCTGTGCTGCTGTCACTTACTGAGCTTAGGGGCCCACTCAAAATGACAGTACACATAGAATAGAAATGTCACAATATAAGGCTGATTAGTAATTAATATAGATATTTACAGATGTTGACAGCACCAGCCATGGATTACTTTGTTTAAAATGCCTTTATTGAGACATGGGTTTCAGACCCCAATACACCCCAAGTGTATTGGGGTCTGAAACCCATGTCTCAATAAAGGCATTTTAAACAAAGTAATCCATGGCTGGTGCTGTCAACATCTGTAGATTGTGAGTGAACGAATACATGGTGGAAACCGTTGGATGTGCATCAGGTCTTAAGAATTGGGAGGTTATACGTGCTGACTGAGAAATCTAACTGATTAATATAGATATTTACAACATAGCTACAGAAACCAGTGCAATTAGCATCAGAATTTAATGAACCTTGTAGCATCAGCTTATATTACAGCCCAACTCATTTGCTACTCGATAATTTTTGCGACAACCCCTTAGCTCAGCTTCTCAACAGATGGTCAGAGCCCACTGAGGATGTGAGTGTCGCTGACACTTTCCAAGATGGTGACCCCCATAACAAGTTTGAAGTCCTGGAACATTGCTGCTATTGAGATGCTGAAACTTTACTCTGGTGCAATACATTTAGTATATAAAATATGGCTTTTAAGCCCTATTCAATTTTAAGGGTTTAGTTCTCCTTTAATTGGGCAGAAGATTCAATCAGTCTGAACGCTGCAGTATCCTGCAAAGAATGAAGCTTAGGTTGCACAGCTGCCAAACTGGATCTACTGGCTGAAAAAAAAAGATATATTATAACAGGGGCTTCAACCATAATACTAGTTTCCTTGTCTCCCTACTGTTTTCTATAAAAAAAAATCATAGGCACAAAAAATCCTAAATCTCTGTATTGCATTTTGCTTATCTCCTGTTAGTGCAGTAACGTAACTAGAGGGGGGTGGGCCCCGGTGCGTGATGTGCAGCCGGGTCCCACCGCCCCCCTTCGTACACGATTTTCTGCCCGGAATCCGCCTGGAATCAGTGGTGCACAAGCTGCCGGGGGGCCCTAAAGGGGTGCAGACCCTGGCCCAATCGCACCCCCTGCTCCCCCGGTAGTTCTGCCACTATGTTAGTGCCACATGCTGCTTTTTACTCAATAGTAATCAGAAGTGAAAAGATTTTCCCTAATAAATAATGTTACAGTTACATTGCTATATACGTTAGCATCAGCCAATAGTGATGTCCAACTCTAGTTTTTCACCCTGGCCCCCAACCTGCCCCACTATTTATAGGCTCGCAGATGATGTCACAAAAGGGGAGGGGCCAGCATGCGCCTATAAACCAGTAGCAGGAAGCTGACAATGTAAGGTCGCAAGTGGGAAGAGCAGGCAGAAAAACTTAACCTGAACCACCCATGACCCGCAAATGGAGTGCTGGGGTCCCGTGGGTATCGGGCCTACCCGACATCACTATCGCCCAATCTTATGCAACAAAATATAGGTAAGAAATCACTGGCACTCAAAGGGCAGGTGCAAGCAGGGACAATCCCTTGCGTTTATTAGCAGAAAAGGCACCCTTGCTGTTGGAGGGTGCCGACCCTTTTGTCACCGTTTACCGGGCAATCAACACGTAGGCCAGGGAGTGCGAGAGGAGCTTCTATCTGAATATGTAACAAAATATAGCCAGTTTTTAAAATAACATTACATATTGTGGTAAAGGCTCAAAACCTATGTACTGATGGGTTACAGATAACAGACTACTGTGGTCTTAATGTTCTGCAATAAAGACAACTTCATTATCAGCCATAATGCATAGCCGAGCTGCTGCTTTGTGTGATTAGGCATAGGGATGCACCAAATCCACATTTTGGACACCAGTCAGGTGGCAACCCTAACAACATGGCTACTGATGTGACTTGTGTCCACAAGCCCTTTCCTGCTATGAGGCAAGCTTAGAACCTTGCCTCAGGCAGAAGTAAACTGCTAGTTACCAGGGATGGTAAAAGCAATAACACTCTCTGCATTAGTAACGCAGCCCCCCCTTTGACCCATTCTGTCACTAAAGCTTTAACCACAGAGGGGAAGGGGGGCGGCAGCAGCCCCATAAGCAGAGCAGGGTGCTCCTAAAGAGAAAACATGGTGCACAATTGGAAAAACATGGTGATTTGTGCCTGTTTCCTGCAATTTGCAAAATTTACCATTTAGTAAATGAACCCTTATCTCTTTTCCAAAATGTACTTTTTTTTCTTGAAATGACTCAACATTAGTAGCACCGAAAAAAATATAAAGTACATTATAGTGTTCATTTAACCTTCTATGAAGTTAGTTTGTTCCATGCTTACCTTAATGGAGTAGAAACCCTAATAGAAAAGTTTATTTTTCTGAGTAAATATATAACTGGTAATGTGTTGATAAATGTGCTTTGTAATGATTTCTCCAGTTTCTGAGATTGCACTGCATTACAACAAGGCAGAGTCCCTCATACGAGAAAACACATGACTGATACTTTATCTTTTCAGGATAAAGCTGACCCATTTGCCTTTTAAAAAAGTGGCATTTCATTTTGACTTATCACTAAACAAATGTGACCATGGTCAGTTCCGCTCTTGTTTTTCCTTTCATTTTTTAAACTGTGATCACTTTATGGTTGTGGTCGCCATCTAGTGGATAAACTGTATTACAACATTTCATACAATATTCTAAACACATAATTTGCTTAAAAGTTCACATAGATATGTTAAATGTCTATTTAATTGTAACTAAACATAATAAAAAAATGTACGCAAATTGCACTCTTTAGTATGAGCGATATGGTTATGAGCACTTTTGCTACTATTTTATTATTTACTAGACATGAGGTGGTTAGTCACATAAGGAATCCACTTTCATACTGAATTATTAGTGCACTAATATACTACAATGTATACCTTAATTCCTACAACTCCTAACAGGTGAGCATAGGATAGGAGGATAGAATAGTAGTCAGTTTGTTTGAGACAACTGCAAACTAAGCCTTGAAGCAAAGGATGAGTTATGTGGTACCTGCATGACACTATCAAAATGTGATTTTATGAAATGAAAACTCACCCACACTCTATTCATTCCTATGGGATTTTTTTGCATAATTATCAATAAGTGAAAGTTAGAGCTCACCATTTGATAAATGCACTTCCAAAAATCCCATAGGAATGAATAGAACATGAGTTTTTATTTATTAAAATCTAAACTAATATTTTTTATACATCTGCCCCTAAGAAAAGATAGGATACGATCACTTAATAAGGGGAGGTGAGACAGTGTATCTATCTGGAATTAAAGCAATAGTGAAAATTTAGTATAGGGGAGATGGTTTGCTAATCTGCAATTATAACATCAGATAAACTAAGTAAGGAGAAGGGAGAATGTCTGCCTATTTGTAATTATAGAATAAATAAAGATTATGTGGACAACAAAGATTATTTATTGCTATTCAACAGCTCTCCATTTTGCAGTTTCAGCAATCTGGTTGCTAGGGTCCAAATTACTTTAGCAACCATGCACTGATGTGAATAAGAGTCTGGGATATGAATAGGAGAGGGCCTGAATAGAAAGAGGAGTAATAAAAAGTAGCAATAACAATAAATGTGTAGCCTTACAGAGTATTTGTATTTTAGATGGGGCCAGTGACCCCTTTTGAAAGCTGGAAAGTCAGAAGAAGAAGAAGGCAAAAAATAATGTGAACCCAAGGCAGTAAATAGTATGCAATTGTATCTGCAGCTCTGTGTTGCAGGACAAAAATAGCAACATAACTTAGAAGCTATTAGACTGGCATAGCCCCACTCCACTCATAGAAAAGTTGTCCTATATATTTACTATGATACACACTGAAAATGCAGCACAAGGCACAGTGTACAGTGCAATCAGTAGGAGCACATAGGAGCCCTGTATTGATTTTTGTCTTTAGGCAGGTGCTAAGGACTCCCCATAGACGCAAAGATTTTTCTTGCCGAACAACTGATTTTAGCGAAGTCCGAACAATCCTTCGAAATTATCGTGCGGTTAGTGGGATTTGAACGATCGTACATCTTACGATTTTTAGGCCGACATCTGTCAGAAAATTGATCGGCCAGGTTAAAAAATCTTTATCGGTCCCAGTGCAATCTATCTATTTTTGCAGGGACAAGCAGGCAGCTCCCCTTTGTTTTCCTGGCAAATGGTCTTTTTAGTTGATGGACAATTTGTACGATCGTTTCGAGATAATTGTGGTCTCACGATGACGATCAGATCGTTTAAAAATCTTTACATATATGGCCAGCTTTAGTGTCTTAATTCTCCTGCAGCTTCTGCTTTGCACATTCTGGATAATGCACATGGAAGCGCAGCCATAAAAAGCCCACATCCCACCCCTGTGCCTTATCTCTAATATTCAGCACTGAAAGATGCTGTGTAATAAGTGAGGCACAATTTTGCTTTCTAGCCAAAAGAACCAATTGTACAAATCTGGGGTGGCACGGAGGAGCGATTGTAAGCAAAAAACACCCCTCAATAAATAAACAAACATCTTTTGACCATAAAAAGGTAGATTAGAGAAAACTGCAGCCATTACCTTGACCAGCTCCCTGCAGAGGGCAACAGAGTCCAGGTAATGGCTGCAGTAATCTTTGATCTACTGTACAAACATACGGTGCATAGTACTGCTGCATAAATAATGATGCAACGTACCCCAACTGCAGCTACTGCAACTGATCAAAGCAAAGCAACAATATTACAGAGAGGGGTTTACTTTAGCTGTGAAGATGTGGAATTCTCTCCCTGAATCAGTTGTACTGGCTGATACATTAGATAGCTTTAAGAAGGGGTTGGATGGCTTTTTAGCAAGTGAGTGAATACAGGGTTATGGGAGATAGCTCATAGTACAAGTTGATCCAGGGACTAGTCCGATTGCCATTTTGGAGTCAGGAAGGAATTTTTCCCCATCTGAGGCAAATTGCAGAGGCTTCAGATGGTTTTTTTTTTTACTTTCTCTGGATCAACTAGCAGTTAGGCAGATAAAAAAAAAAATAAAAGGTTGAACTTGATGGACGTGTGTCTTTTTTCAACCTTACTTACTATGTTACTTTATACTTTTAATGGAAACTTTTAATGGACCACAAATACAAGACTAATACCTACGGCACACAGAACGGATGGAACAAATTTTTTGGCATGCAGAAAAATGACCGAAATTGCCCCCTTCCATTTCACATGGTGAGTAAAGGTGACCATAGACGCAAAGATCCTATTGTACGAATCGAGGATTTTCGGACCGTGTGTGGAGAGTCCCGACATTTTTCGTCCGGCGGAGATCGGTCGTTTGGACGATCAGACAGGTTTGATTTTGTCGGCCATAAGGCCGAACATTCAGATTACCCCCGATATAGCCATGCCCGTTAGTGGCATATCGGGGAAAGATTGGCTCGTCTTACACTGACAAAGATGTTGACCATCACCATTCCAGAACAACTACTGGAATAATAAAAGGCGCAACGTTTGCAAGTTCTGATTAGCTGATATGGGTTATTAGACACAAGCACCTTTTTATTCAACAGTAATGCACAACAATTCCTGCATTAGAAGCTATTAGATGTCAGTAACATGAACAGTGTGGAATGGCTCTCATGGCACTAATCGTGGCAATAACTTACTAATCTTTATTTAACATTTGGGTTCCTTCTATTTACACTGGCATAGCCAGTCCACTCCTTGATGGACTATTGAACTGCCAGAGCTCACTAGCCCTCCCTATATCCTGCTACTAAGCCACACAAAGTTAAGTTCCAGACAACATTCCTATATCTGTTTAACAGAGGCAAACAGCAGATGTGATTTAAGCCTCCTCTAATTTATAAAACCAAAAATTGTTTAGATTTACATATGTTTGGGATCTTATTATCCCCCAACCCCCCTCTTTTTTTAAAGAACTGATATTTACATTTCACAGCTAGACCTAAACATACATCACACTACAAATGATACAACCTAAACACTATTGTGGAAGAATTCTCCAAAGAAATGGTACCCTTTTACATACATTTTGACCCATCATTGTTTACACCCAGGATCTGGATTTTTTTTATACAAGGGAAGTTTAAACTTACATTACATTTACAGGAATATTTATCAAAGGATGAAAACAGAGTTTGCCCCAGCTCACCAGAGGGGACTCCACAGTTCTCTTCCTTTGTACAGATTTATTCGTTGTATGCGAATGTTCGGATATCGATGGTGTATTTTAATGCCACTATCTAAAACTAACCATTCAGATTTAAACTGTAGGATTAAAGTAGGAAAAATAACAAACCAGACACTGTTCTGGCCATTTCATTGACAGACTGCAATCGTATGAATGTAATGTCCCATGGATATCGTCAGTTAGGCAATACATTCCCAGATATCATTATCCAACAGAAACAGTGTCATTCTGGGATGCCAGGGGCCCACCAGAAAACCTTAGGCTGAGGGCCCACTTTTCAAACTATTATACATCTTCTCTTCACTCAACCTCTTTATTATCCTAGTCTCTTTTCTCTACATACTATACTGTAGTATTCCATTATTAAGCCTCTTTGTTCCCATAAAGAAATAGGGAATGACCATGAAATAGGTCAAATGGTTAGAAGCAAGAGGCCCACTGACACCAGGGCCCACCGGGAGTTTTCCTGGTACCAGGTGGGCCAGTCCGACACTGGACAGAAATGTTCCAACTAATGGTGTGAGGGCCGACCAGCAGGTTGGGCAAGTTCAGGTCAACTTCCTCAAGTTTGCAGGCCTTGGGGGGGGGGTGGAGGTGGATGCAGGCTAGAGTTCAGCCCACACCCACCCGTGGCCCGCAAAATTGCAACCTCCTAGTGCCCCACTTCCTCCAGACTCACTACTTTTTATATACTCACACGCCAGCGTGCCCCACCCCTCTCCGGGACATCACTGTGGGGCGGACACTGGTATATAAATGGAAGCGCACACCGGGATTGGGTCAGGCGCTGATCAAGTTTTTCTCAACCCCGACATCACTAGTACTAACCTATCAACAACCGATCGCCATGGTATGAATGCAATTGCATATGTTCACAAAATGCAGGATGATTATCCAGATACCTCCCAACTAATTAGGTGATTGAGCTAGACATGGAAATATGATGATTTAATTTTGCTTTGTGTTGCTATATGCGGAATTGCAGTCTTCTGCAAAGACACTGACACAAACCAGTTTCCTACAAAACAGAAAACCTACCATCACAGCACCTAGGGGATAAAGGACTAGCTGACACAGCTGCTTCCCAGTGCATATTAGAATGTACAAGCCGATAATGACAAGAAGAACAACCGAACACCTGCACAATAACTCTAAAATAACAATATATATGTGCTTATACACTAGCAGAAAATCAACAAGCCCCAAAACAAATATTGCAATAAAAATCATTACATGCCCACACTACACTGCCATTTCTGAATAAAATGATATTAAATATAAAAAGTACATCCTGTTGTCAATAGATTTACTTCTTACTTTGGCTTAGCCATAAAATCCCAGGGATATTTAACGTGTCCCTCCAGCTGATGTGGAACTAAAATCCTATGTACAGTATACCACATTGAATCATGAGAGCTGAAGTTAAAATATGGAAGTCCATCATTTGGAAATCTTTCCAGAATATAAACACCTACTCAATTAGGCACAATCACACTGAGACAGAAGAGGAACATTCTAGAAAAGGAACATTCTTTGCAGAAACCTATCTGCTATTAACATTTGGAAAAACTAGAAGTTTTTTATAGATAAGTCTGTAATTGTGGCTACACCACACAGCTGTTTGTATCATTACTTAAAAAATATTGTTTTTCTGTAGATTTGCCAATGCAACTAAGCTAAATGATGTGATTTTCTAAAGAAATAAATCAATACTCTCTCATTAAGGCAACAGGCATATCATTAAGATCTATTTTTGATCTATATTTGTATATATATATATATATATATATATATATATATATATGAGCTATATTTGATATAATTAAAAGTCAAACGTATCTCCAATAAACGGGAATGATCGCCTATTAAGGACTGGGTTCATAATTGTGTGCAGAGAACATGCCTTCCTGTCCAACAGCGATCATTAACTAATTACTTTTTGGCTGCATACACTCATGCACACTTCTAAAAATAAATATGCCCAGAAAGGAAGTATATATATATATATACTGTAAGTACAAAATAATGTATTTTCACACTCTGGGGGTATATTTATCAAAGCGTGAAGTTAATAGTGAAGTTCCGCCACTAGAGTGAAATTCCGCCACTCTCCATTCATTTCTATGGGATTTTTATAGGCGTATTTATCAAAGGGTGAACTTTCACTTTCACCCATTGATAAATACGCCTTTCAAAATCCCATAGAAATGAATTGAGAGCTGCGGAATTTCACTCTAGTGGCGGAACTTCACTCTTTGATAAATTTACCCCAGTTTTTTCATTTAGAGTAAAGACAGGCTCCATTGAATTATTCAGGTGCTTTTTCTTTGGCTGAAAAAATCCCCGCAGAGAATATTCCCTATGTGCAAGAAGTCTAAAGGTGTAATAATTAAAAAATAAAGTGTCTTATTTGAGTTGTAGCAATAATGACAGGATGTAGCTGATGAGTGCCTGCTGCATGGCTACGCATAACGCTCCATTTTAGTAGTACCTGGACTTCTCTATGGTGCCCTTAAAGGGGAACCAACCCCCCCGGGGAACCAACCCCCCCCCCATACGAATGGACAGAAGATGGTGCAGAGGGACTCAGTTGCTCTGCTCTGCTTTTTGAGCTCAGGATTCAAAATAGGAGCTCTAATCTAAGTAATACACTGTGTGGGGAGGGAGAGGTAAAGGGGGGCAGATCAAGGGCAGTTGAGTGGGGCTGTTGTACATCAGGGGGTTTAGTTCTCCTTTAAGTGCATGAGACAGTGGGTTCAGTCAAAAGGCACATTTAGGGGCACATTTACAAAGCTCGAGTGAAGGATTCGAATAAAAAAAACTTCGAATTTCGAAGTGTTTTTTTGGCTACTTCGACCATCGAATGGGCTAGTTCGACCTTCGACTACGACTTCGAATCAAACGATTCGAACTAAAAATCGTTCGACTATTCGATCGTTCGATAATCGAAGTACTGTCTCTTTAAGAAAAACTTCGACCCCCTAGTTCGGCAGCTAAAAGCTACCGAACTCAATGTTAGCCTATGGGGAAGGTTCCCATAGGCTTGCCTGTGTTTTTTTGATCGAAGGATATTCGTTCGATCGATGAATTAAAATCCTTCGAATCGTTCGATTCGAAGGATTTAATCGTTCGATCGAACGAATAATCGTTCGATCGAAGTATTAGCGCTAAATCGTTCGACTTCGATATTCGAAGTCGAACGATTTTACTTCGATGGTCGAATATCGAGGGTTAATTAACCCTCGATATTCGACCCTTAGTAAATGTGCCCCTTAAAGTTTGTCTGTATGATGATAAACAAATCTTACTGTTTTTATGTTTTACTCAAAATGTTATTTTTATCTGTATGCCAGCAACGTCAGCAATAAATATCCTTGCACCTAGGCATAAGAATTCAGGTGCAGGTATCGGGCCTGTTATCCTGAAAGCTCGGGACCTGGGGTTCACTGGATAACAGATCTTTTTATAATTCAGGTCTTAATACCTTACCGCTACTTGAAATCATGTAAACATTAAATAAACCCAGTAGGCTGGTTTCGCTTCCAATAAGGATTAATTATATCTTTGTTTGGATCAAGTACAAGGTACTGTTTTATTATTGCAGAGTAAAAGGAAATCCTTTTTAAAAATGTGGATTATTTGGATAAAATGGAGTCTATGGAAGATGGCCTTTCCGTAATTTCTGGATAACGGATCACATACCTGTAATATACTCTGCCATTATTTATATCCTTACTGAATAAGACACTGAGGGCGTCATTTACTATTAGGGAAACATGGGGTGATTTAATGGGGCAGATTTACTAAAGGGTGAAGTGGCCGTCACTAGCGAAAATGCGGCACAAATCCCATCCGCAGGGAGACTGCCAATTTACTAACAGGCGTAGATAACATTGCTAACGAATTTTCGTGCCATTTTGCCAGGCAAATTTTTACTCAGACGAATGATCATTAATCCACAAATTCACTAAAGTGCAAATTTTACAGAATGTTACGTCTTTCGCCAGAGTTTCTTTAGCCAGCTTTGATCTGGTGAACTAAAATGAAGCTACATCCCCTTCAGTCTTATGTCAGTGACATCATATCCTGTTTGCCGGAAACTCATAAAAGTTGTAAAAAATTCTGGGGTTTTTTCATTTTCTAAAGAGGGATTGGCTTCAAGAGTCCGAACTATTAAAGATTTTTGTGTTAACATTTCTTTCCCAACCATTTGAAGGGCATGCCACATTTGTTTTTAGTGTGAGCTCTTGTCTAGGGCATTAGAGGATCTCTTTTATCTTTATTTTGCTTCCTTGGACATTTGTAATAATAAGTGACCACTTCAAGCATTTGCACCAATATCATATATATATATATATATATATATATATAGCCAAAGGAATGGTGCACTCCGTAGACAAAATTAAAATTAATACCTGGGTGCCAGCATCGGAAATAAGCAGTGAAAAAGGATTGCGGCACTCACAGGGTTTTAGTGAAAAAACAAAAAATGTTTTATTATTAAGCCTTAACGTTTCGATCCGCCACAGGGATCTTCGTCAGGAGCAAAAACAAACAAACATTTTTTGTTTTTCACTAAAACCCTGTGAGTGCCGCAATCCTTTTTCACTATATATATATATATATATATATATATATATATATATATATATATATATATATATAGATATATAGATATATATATCTATACACCCTTTATGTACCTGCCCTATTCAAATTAACCTAAGTGTAAGAGTACTTCGGAGTTTTGCTAGGCAGAAACGAACGCTCGCAAACGTTTGCTATGAAATGCTTGCATTGACAAATTTATGCTAGCGAAAATTCTCCAGCGTTCGGCTGCAGAAACACAACTTCACATTTTTGTGAAAAAGTGTAGTGGTAGCCAATTTGCACCTGACGAAGTGGAGCCTTCGCAGGCGAAAATTTGCAGTTTAGTGAATTTGCCCCTTTGTGTTTTGTCACCTGACCTATCACTAGCTCCATGGGCAAGGGTTAAAACACTTAAAATCACCCTCTATGTAATTGCTTTTCAGTTGATTGTTATCCAGAAACGCAGTCCCTTGACCCCTGCTACTAATAACCCAGGCAACAAAAATCTTGGCATTACTCACATGCCCTTGCCCTCAGAGGGCATTGTTGAAAGCATAAACTCATGAGCAAGTTTGTGCACTCTTGTAGTACTGCACTTTATTTATTCTACATTAAACCCACGAGTAAACAATATTTTGCACTTTCATTTCACTTAGGTACAAGCCATAAAAATACACAACTGCCTTTACAGACCATACTGACCAGTTAACAGAATCCCCCAAACAAAAGAAACCCAGCTGCATCAATAAAGAGATACCTGGAGCATTGTGCCCTATAAATCTACAGTGATGAACCATCCCAAAACAACTACCATTGACCTGCACTGAGTTTTTTATTTTTGCCCCTAAGGGCTCTTACACATGATCGTTTTTACCTGCGCTCCCCTGCGTTCCGTTTTTCGGCGTTCAGCCGCAGGGGAGCGCAGGAATAGACGCATTTAATTATTTCAAATGGGGCTGTACTCACACAGGCGCATGTGTATATATGTTGATCTGATTGTTGCCAGACAATGGTGTTAACCAGTTTATAGTGTTTAGCCAACTGTCAGCCAGCCAACGGTCAGTTCTCTGATTTGAGCAATTTTATTGCACTTTTAGGTATGGGAAACTATAATGCAAGAAAATTAAATGTAATATCCACAAGGTGTTCTTTAGGCATTGATGTATTTTATTATATATTTTCATGCTGCACCCAGCAGGTATGTGTAGTTTTGTATATCACTGCCAAGAAAACCATATATAATCCCTGAATTTCATTAAAGGCAGTTGTTAGACTTGATAAAATAGTTGTAACTACCCCAGAGATGCTGCAGAGAAATGTCAACTAAAGGTGGCCATACACGGGCACATTTTTTACTTCCAAACGACCGATTGCAGAACGTTCCGATAATATCGATAACCTATCAGATGGTTGATGGTGTACGAATGATCATCGGACCAACGATCGTCTCGACGTTATCGTTCGCAAAATTGATCAGATGAGTGTAAAAATTTTAGTCTTTCAGAGATAAAATCCCTCTTTGCCCGTCAGGATTGTAGCACAAGCCAACGAACATATACGGAAGGACCCGAACGTTTTTCGCTGAAAGCTTCATTTGTAACCATATGAACTATGTAAAGAAATAAATTGGTACTGACTGCAGGAATATCACCCTATCACCTCATATGTGAAAGCGGTTTATTATGCCATAGCAAGACATAAATCCAAATGTCTGCATGGAGCAGGGAAGGAGAAACTGACAACATTCGTCCGTACACGAAGCAAACAATACGATTATATCTGTTGACATAATCGTTCTCCGTGGATGGCATACCGTATGGTAAAATAATCGTCAAACGATCGTTTCACGATACTATCGTTCATTGCAGAACGATAAAAGTATGCCCATGTATGGCCACCTTAAATGTTGGAAAATTGTGACAGTGCATAACCTGCGCCTGAATTACTGATCTGTCAGACTTAAACACCAGAGACAGGAACCTTAAATTTGGATTTTGGGGAAAACGGTAAAAAAATAAAAGATGCAAAGCAATTGAAAAAAAAAAGTCTTTATTTCTGGAGAATCTGAAAACAACTGAACCGAAAAAGCGTTTGGAAGGTAAACAACCCCTTTCAATACTGAGAGCAAAGACTCTGGTAGTGGCTGTGGTATTTCTGGTAACCACAACAAATAGAAAACGATGAGTTATTCCGTTTTGGCCAATACTGGGAGGTTAGTTAGGCTTTGGTTGAAAGCAGACTAGGACGGTAACCAGCACCAAAAACCCAGTCTTTTTTTCTCCCTGAAGAAGGAGCTGATGATTTGTGAAGGACACCAGGGTTGCCAGGGGTAATTTTCAAAAACAGACATGCCTTTTTCAAATTTTTCCATGAAGCAAAATGGGACAGATGTATAGATGTCCCAAAAAGCCCTAATACATATACAATAAATATTGGTAAAACAGTTGATTTTTGCCCAAAATTGTCTGAAATTGATGAAAGTCACCAGAAAACGTGAGAATGCTAAAGAGTGCCAGGAGACTGGGGTACAGGGCCCAAAATCTGTTAACTTCCACTGCATGCTGGGTATTGTAGTCTTACACTGAACTTGACATTACCCAACATGCACTGGGAGACGCAGGCTTTTCACATTAGGGCAAGAGAAAAACTTTGGCTGGTTTCCAAAGTACAAAGCAGCCAAAGGACTTAAACGGTACCTTGGCTAGTTTGTACTTTCAAAACCCGCCTGGCCTTTAAATTAGTAGCCCAATTTGGCTGGTAAATCGCCAACCTGGCAACCGTGAAGGACACTGACGCAGCTACTGGGCCGAGCACAAACTTCTAGAAGCTTGCTATTGCGCCACACCAAGCTACTCCGTCCTTGCTCGTCACTCCCCCAAGGCGGCTACGTGCTGCGTCACTGCACTTACAGACGTGCAGGCGTGACCGCGTCCTTCCAGGCGAGATGAGACTTTCACCGTAGTGATTAGCTGTCAGACAGGTTCCCAAGAGCTGGACGTTATTCACGTCGCGGGACGATTGAGCAGCGGTCCGGGGTTGCGGTTTTTGTTAAGTAAAGCGGGAGTGTGGGGCGGAATGCCCTTTGAGACACTGTCTGTCACGGGGGGCAGCGCGATGAAGACATTGCCCTACTTCTGCCGGGGTGAGGTGGTCAAGGGTTTCGGCAGAGGCTCCAAGGAGCTCGGCATTCCCACAGGTTTGTGTCATGATAACAGGGTCTCTTTTCTATATCTATGGTGCTTCTCTATGGTGCCAATGAGAGAGACATGGGTTAGTCATCCTTCATTATTCCAGCAGCACATTTATTTGCCCTTTCCTTTTGCCTTGTCATTTCCTTGGCTGCCTGTGGGCAAATCCCCCGTGTGTCATATGCTTAATGCACCTCTGCACCCTCTCTATATACACATAGATGAAAATCAGTGCTTTAAAGTCATTTCTATATGTAAATGTCACTATTTGTTCATCACTTCCTGTTTCTGATCCTTGAAACAATATCACATCAGTCTGTTCTTGGCCAGGTCTGGTAATCACTGGCTTCTGTTACATAGATCAGGAGGGGCTGTAGGGAATATAAACAGCCAGACACATGCTGCATTCATTAATCAATTTGTTTTATAGATAACTTAGAATTCTAAGTAACGTTTCAATTGGTTTTCATTTTTTATAGTTTTCATTATTCGCTTTCCTCCTCCAGCTTTCTAATGGGGGTCAGTGACCCCACCTAGAAAACAAATGCTCGGTAAGGCTACACATTTATTGCTAATTTGTATTCCTCATGTTTCTACTGAGGTCATCTCCTAGGCTTATTCCAATTTCATTTTCACATCAACGCACGGTTGCAACGGATATTTGGGCCCCAGCAACCAGACAGCTGAAACTGCAAATTGGAGAGCTGAATAAAAAGAAACCATAAAAAATGAAAACCAATTGCAAATTATCTCGCTATATCACTTTATACATCATACTAAAAGCTTAACTTGAAGGCAAACAAGCCCTTTAATTCATGTTTATTTGAAAGTTGTTTCTAATTTCCTTCATTACTAAAAAAAAAAAAAACAGTTTTTGGGTGGAAGATCTCTTTTAAATGCAAATGGATCTGACATACCACTAAGAGTAGGCCAGACATTCAATTAAGGTGCATCTTTCTACTGTAAAATGGAAATGCTGAAAAAGAATTGTCCTTTCATATTGTAGAGATTGGGTACTTTGTGGCTATATCTATGGAGATGTGGAGCTATACACACAAATATTATTCCCGTATGTTTATAGCATAGCAGGTTATATAATCTGTCGCTTATGAAAGAGTATATAGTGTAGGTATGTTATAGATTGTAAGAGCAGAATCATGGACACATGATAAGTACAAGCAGGGTAAGTCCTTGCAGTTTTATTTGAAGAAATGAAGCGTTTCAGGGTAAATCCCTTTCTCAAGCAACAAAGGGGTTCATCCCCAAAACATTGCTACAATGCTTATCTACTGTTTGGGATGGTGCCAATCCCATCTCACTGAGCACTGGGGCTATCCCTCTCAGTAGGCCAGTGTGTGTGCGAGAATAATCCTTTGCTACACATGAAGGCTCATACAGGTGAATATTCTATATCTAACAGTAGCCACACAGTTGGGGAGAATGGAGATATTCTAAAAAAATTTATGGTTAATCACTGCTCCTTGAATTTGAGTTTATTTTATACCAAATTAGATTTTTTAAAATGTATTCATTATAAATAAAATATATCTTTTTTTTTTTAGGTTATCAAAATATTATTACAACAGTTGTCTCCTACAAAAAAACTTTATTTCTTAAACAAAGGCACAGAACATTTTAAAAGGTTGTAGCTGCATCTAATTGAAGGTCACAAAAGTAACCGAGTAGGAAAGACAAAGAATGTAAAACAAGCATTTGACATGCCACATGCCCCAAATGTAATGCTGCAAGTGTCAGTGGCTTCGCCTGCTGCACTCTTGTTTGTGCCTATATTTGTGCATGCCTAATATATATATATATATAAAAATTAAAATTCCATGTTTATTAATTTACATTAAAAAATCGGCCAACGTTTCGGTCTGCTCCTAAGACCTTTATCAAGACCAAATTCTTAGTAAATCCACCATGTTTAAATAGCTAAAAACATGTCACTCACCCAGTCGTGCACACCCCCGTGATCATGTGACTGTGAGGGAACTCAGCACCATGTAGATAAAACTAATTTGTGTTGTTGCTACAAAGTATAAGAAAACCTTGTTACACAAAAATTGATACAGAATAAAACAAAACATACAGACAAATCACTGTGGAAACGTTTAGAGCGTAATGGCAACTATGTAGCTAGTAGATCCTGATTATCGCTGATTTAAAAAAACATAAAGATGGTGTGCATCTTTTTCTTTTCGTTATTTATATATATATATATATATATATATATATATATATATATATATATATATATATATATCTCTATCTCTATATCTATCTATATCTCTATCTATCTCTATATCTATCTATCTATCTATCTATCTATCTCTATATCTATCTATCTATCTCTATATCTATCTCTATCTCTATATCTATCTCTATATCTATCTATCTATCTATCTATCTATCTATCTATCTATCTATCTATCTATCTATCTATATATATATATATATATATATATATATATATATATATATATAATATATCTCTATATCAATTCCAAAAATGATCCGCACTCACAAGTTAATAAAAATGTTATATTGTAGAGCTAACATTTCGGCCTATACCAAGGCCTTTCTCAAAACTTTAGTCAAAACGTTAGTCCGTAGCTTTACAATAAAACATTTTTATTAACTTGAAAAAGACCTGTGAGTACGGATCTCTTTTTGGAATTGATGTGGATCAAGTTATGGATTCTGCACTCAGGCACATGAACCATTTTTCGAGAGTGCCAGCTTCCTATGGTATAAATATAGATAGATAGATATATATATAGATATATATATAGATAGATATATATAGATATATATATATATATAGATATATATATATATATAGATATATATATATATAGATATATATATATAGATATATATATAGATAGATAGATATATATATATATATATATATATATATATATATATATATATATATATATATATATATATATATATATATATAGATATATATAGATATATATAAAACTGCAAACAGAATCTGTAATATTTATCTGTACATGTAACTGTAACTTTCTTTTGTTCTTTTTATTCTCTCCTATCATCCCCTAACTATAGCTAACTTTGCTGAAAAAATAGTGGACAGGCTTCCTGCTGACATATCTACAGGTATTTACTATGGTTGGGGCCAAGTGGGAAACGGTGAAGTTTACAAGATGGTCATGAGTATTGGCTGGAATCCTTTCTACAAAAACACCAAGAAATCTATGGTAAGATTGTGTTCTTCAGCCTTCATTTATTTATACTGTCAACAGTACAAGTGCTACATAATATGTGCTTCTAGACTCTGCTTTAAAATAAACATGGGTGAACATATACCCTTTTTAAATATTGGAGACACAAATTTACACATCCATGGGTCTGATGATCTTTGTTTGCTGCACCTTCTATAGTTCCTGAATTTCTGCTTGATCTGTCTTTGGAGGAGCTCATTGACATCCTTTATTTGCATGAAGATTGTCCATCAAAGATCCTTTTTATTGGCATGTAAAAATTTGGGTTTGGTTCAGGATTAGCCTGAATTTCAGCACTTTTTTTTTTTTTTTAAGAATATGGATGAATCCTTAGCATTCAGCCCAGCCTAATCTGCATTACTAGTCATATGATTTTAAAGCACTGGACAGCCAAAGGGAACATTTTATTCAGATCTGTTCTTTGGAATCTGAGCAAATTTCATTATGCAAATTATGTTTCAGTTCAGTATTTGGCTCAATCTCTTGCGGTGTAGACCTTATCCAGCAGTCAGAGTTGTGCATTCTTATGGAATAGAATAAACATATTGTTTACATGGTATAACATGCAGGCTGAGAGCTTACCCTATGTACTGTGACCACCTCTATATCAACTTTTCAGGGGGGAATGGGGGAGGGGTTAAAAGTGAACACATTTATTTACCAGTAGGTCTTACCAGTAGTACAGGCTGATACATTAGATAGCTTTAAAGGGGTGGTTCACCTTTAAGTCAACTTTTAGAATGTTATAGACTGGTCATTTCTAAGCAACTTTTCAGTTGGTTATCATTATTTAGTTTTTTACAGTTTTTAATTATTTGCCTTCTTCTGGTTTCTTTCCAACTTTCAAATGGAGGTCACTGATTCCATCTAAAAAACAAATGCTCTGTAAGGCTACAAATGTATTGTTATTGCTACTTTTTATTACTCCTCTTTCTATTCAGTCCTCTCCTATTCCTATTCTAGTCTCTTATTCAAAACATGCACGGTTACTAGGGCAATCTGGACCCTAGCAACCAGACTGCTGAAATTGAAACTGGAGAGCTGCTGAAAAGCTAAATAACTCAAAAAAGCCAAATTTTAGGCACCCCCAAGTGATTGTATTGACTTACCTGAAACCCGGAGCCTGTGTTCCTATCAGTAGAAAACTGCACCGGCCTGGGGTTCTTCCAACGAGCACCATTGAGCAATCCTTTTACGGTTTCTTCTTTCTTCAAATTTCACGGGGCAGGCGCATGCGCAGTAGAACGAAATTGCCGAATTTTTAGTTAAAGTTCATGCTCGTTGGAAGAACCCGGGCCGGTGCAGTTTTGGCACCACCAAGTGGAGGAAGACTTTTTCCTTCTCCTTTAAGAAGGGGTTGGATGACTTTTTAGCAAGTGAGGGAATACAGGGTTATGGAAGAAAGCTCATAGTACAAGTTGATCCAGGGAATTTCTCCCCTTCTGAGGCATGTTGGAGAGACTTCTAATGGGGGTTTTTACCTTCCTCTGGATCAACTGACAGTTAGGTAAGTCTCCAGTTCTCACAAAGCCCCAATTATTTTATACCCTCCTTAGAACTATTTGGCTTTTAATAAAATGCTCTACTTTTCCGTTGAGAAAGATTGTATAACTTTTCATTTTCCCTCTTTTTTTTTTTTTTTTTTGTTTTAAGGAAACTCATATAATTCATGAATTTGATAAAGACTTCTATGGAGAAATTCTCAGTATAGTGATTGCCGGCTACATACGACCAGAAAAGAGTTTTGATTCCCTTGGTAAGTTTAAATGTACGATACCTTTTCATTATGTTCATTGTTCAACTTACAGTACCCAAAATGCATGTGGGGGAAAAAAAGCTTCAAAAAATAGTATTAAAGGTCACAGAACATTCTAAACACCTTTAACCCCAAGTGCCAAACAATATAACCAATATAATGACAGCTGTAGAAGTTTCTTATGCATAGTATAACTTGCAAACTGGATCTAATGCTGAACCTTAAACGGATTCTGTCATGATTTTTATGGTTTACTTTTGCTATTTGGTTAGCTGCCCATTGTTCTGTTGATGGGCTGTTTGGGAGGGAAGGGAGTGCGATAATATCCCGCCAACTTGCATTTTAGCAGTAAAGAGTGACTGAAGTTTCTCAGAGCACAAGTCACATTAACTGAGGGGTCAGCAACCTTTACTATCAAAAGAGCTAGTGCCATGCCTAATTTCAAAATGAAATCTAAACAAAATCTGTTCGCTGTTATCAAAGGTTGAAAAATCCCATAAAATGAATGGAGAGAGGCGGTATTTCACTGTGGTGATCTCTAATAAAATAATTCAACATATTAAAATTGATTTCCTTTTTATCTCGAATTAAAACTTCCCGCCTAAGATATAATTAATCCTATATAGCGGAAAAACAATTCCGCAGGGTTTATGTAATGTTTAGATTTTTTATTTTTTTTTGGCAGACTTAAGGTATGGAGATCCAAATTGCGGAAAGATCCGTAACCGTGAAAACCCCAGGTCCTGAGCATTCTGGATAACAGGTCCCATACCTGTAGTTTAAATACTAAACAAAACAAAAAATGTTTTTGCCATCAGCATGTATTTATGCTAGTACAGGTACGGGATCCTTTATGCAAGAAACCCATTAGTCAATTTTAACCAAATTGCTCAAACTGCAATGTGTGGATTTTGGAGCTTTCTGCATAATATATGCTGATATTATATAATAAAATGTATGTATAAATATACTGTATATATGTATATTTATATAAATTTAATTTCTTTAATGTTCTCTATACACAGATGCATTAATTTCTGCAATTCACAGCGACATTGAGGAAGCCAAGAAACAGCTAGAACTACCAGAATTCCAAGCCCTTCGAGATCGTTTCTTTTGCAGTCCATCACATAAAATAATGAACGGTCATTGACTACTGCCTTCTATTCATTGCTGCACTACAAGATTTCCTTGCTCTCTCCCTTTTGGTACAAATGTGCGCCAGTCAAATGTTTAAGCCTTGCATACATTAATGCTTATTTATTTTCATCCATTTTATAACAAGAGTTCCCTAAACTCGTGTATTTAAATAAAGGGATATACCTTGCCAAGTCTAGTCACATCAGTGTTAGTGAGTAAGATTAGAAGGCACTTTTTGTTTCCTCATTCCGGTTTTGTACATTACTTTTAAAACCACTGTTTTTGTTGGTAGAGATGCAGCTGTCTACTGAGGAGGAATATGAACGGGAGAAGAGAATGTTGTCTGTGATTGGAAGGCAGCAGTTTCCTCCACTGCTGCGGCAACTTGTGTTGTCTTTTATTCCATTTAACCTAGGGGGTTATCTATTGAAGTTCAAGTTTTGTTTCTCGGAAAATTTGTGTTTTTCCAGGTTAGTTTCACTAAAAAAAAAAAAAATTTGGGGGGGAATGCAAACTATTCTAGATTTATTATGCCCCCAAAGCTGTTAAAAGCCCAAATCCAAAAATACTCCAACTAAAACGTCGAATTCATGTAAAAGTCAATGGCAGAGGTCCCTTTTTTGCCTTCACAATTTTCGGTCGTTTGCTGGTTTTTGCTCAAACTCAATAAATCCAAGGTTTTTAGTATATAAACTTGATAAATTCAATGTATTTGAGTTTTTTCAGATTTTTTCATAAATAAACAAGTTTACCTAAATTGTGAGTTTGTTCGTGGTAGAAAAAAACTCTCCCTTTAATAAATAACACCCCAACTGTTCAAAATACAAAAATGGCCATACAGTGGATATAGACAAAATGGCATTAAAATAAATGCCTGCTCGGTTTCAACCAGCCTTCCAATAAAATAGGCCGTTATTTTCTACTCCTGTTTTCCTATCCCAGTATTGGATTAAAATGTTGGAGCAAAACACTTGAACAATGCATATTGTTTCCTGTAATTACAATGATTTTGAAATACTGAAAACTTTTAAGTTTGCTCTAAGTCATACTGTATTTAATTACATTAAGCCCAAAATCCCCCTGTAGTGTTCTTACCATGTTGCCTTGATGGTTCTTAAATAAAAAGGTGGAAGGCTCTCTCTTTTTTGAAAGACAGATAACCAAACATTTCTAGAATCTTATAAGCAACCCAGTACATTGTAAATGGGCAAAACAAGTAACTTGTCCAATTGAAGTTGGCAGGACCACTAGACTTGAATCCTTTTCTACTGGAAACTCAGACTGTGAACAATGGGTTGCCCAATAGGCCTCTTGATACGGAAATCATTAACATGAATGCATGTGTGTGTGGCACTACATATGGCAACTGTCCTTGTATCTGCACATTAGTTATATGCTTATGTATTCAGATCAGGATCTGCAACATGGGTTTAAGTTTCCTTTCCAAAGTGAAATAAATATTTGCAATAGGGATGCACTGAACATATCTGAATGGGAGTGTTTTTTTTTTTTTGTTTTGGCCAAGTCCAACCCTTAATAGCCCTTGACTGTATGCTAGGTGTGTAGTTAATTTTAGTGCTTGCCCTGATATGCAATTAGGATTTGGGCAAACTTAAAATGTTCAATGAAGGATTCTGCCAAACCCTAAAATATAGGATTCAGTGCATCCTTAATTTGCAAAAGTACAATAGATATTTTATATATATATATATATATATATATATATATATATATATATATATACACATACATAAAAGCTATGAATATCTTGTAAATGATATCCTTAAAAACGGTGAGTTCTGATGTCATTTCTGTCACATGACTCACTGAAACTTGTGTATTATAATAAATAAAGTACCCCCAGTTGCAAAATATGAGGATATTAGAAGTCGGAGTTTCATGACTTGTATAAAAATATAGTCATGAAACTCCTCGGTAACTTATAATATCCTTTATATATAAGAGGGGGTACTTTATTCAATACTGTGTATGTGTATATATAATTATATAATTACTAAACTGTTATACACGCTGTATTCATCTGTAAAAAAACTCTTTCCAGTTTTGACATTTTCAGCATATGACTGTTAAATTAACGTCATTCTGCATTGTATTTGTTGTTCAGTCTGTATTTTTATGAATGTTCAATTAAATTGATATTTTAATAAATACTTTTGCAGTTGTGTACTTCTTTAATCATTTTTCTTACAAAATACAAACATTTCATTTTCTCCAGATTCATGAAGGTTTTGATTACTATATGCATTTAAATTAAAGTTCTGCTTGTTTGAAGTTGCCAGGCCAGCAGATCTTTTTCCAATACCTGACAGTTTTGCACCCGAGCTAATGATCAGATAAGAGTCAACAAAAACAAGTCCATCCTTTCAGTACAAAATACTCTTCAGAATTGAATTGCTGTATTCCTCAAAAACCAAGGTTTATCGAGGGGGAGATAAAGTTTATATAGTGTAGTATTTTTACAATTCGAAATTACACCCTTGATTAAATAATTTTCAACCTTCTTAGTGATAGCAATACATTAAACATAGCATCTTGTGAATCAAGGTAATACACCTCACAAACATAAATGTGAAATCGTTAACTCAAGGTAACGTGGTTCTGTGGACATATACTTCTACATGCAGTGAAGTGTAAACACGTAACTTAGGGAGATAGTGGTATAGCAACCAACTGCTGGAATCCCAATGCTCCCAGTGGTATATTATACTCACAAGATGTGAGTCAAGGCAGGCGTTGATATAGAAACTATTTTGTTCTGTTCTTGAGCTTCCTCCTTTGTCGCTTTTGTGGAGAGATAAAGTGACGTGCAGAAGCGCTTTTATCAATTTTAACAAATATTTAAAATCACACACACAAACATTCTCTGTGAAAATATTGCTCTCGATTCCTCTGCGTCCCTCAGAATCCAATGCTCATATCAATAGTGCGCTTCTGCAGCTTCAGAGCATAGTCGTCTTCGCTGACGCGTTAAGCCTAATGGCTTCTTTCCAGAGTCGATCTCCCCCTCGATAAACCTTGGTTTTTGAGGAATACAGCAATTCAATTCTGAAGAGTACCATTGTGGAATACACAGAACAGCATCTTGTAGCAAATGCATTAAAACAGTTGAGTACATACCCCATACTCACTCCTTTCAACCCACTTCCTTTATTTATAATTCTATTCATATTATAGACACCTTTGGCATTTTTACTATTATTTTTGTCCCCTCCACAATGGTCAGGTGTGTGTTGTTACCCAGTAAAGACCAAGCATGAGCCCAATCATAAAAATCCGCTGGATATTAAAAAAAAAAAACTCTAAAGGGAATGAAAGAGACCAGAGAGAGTCCAATCAGAAAGGGTCAGGTAAGTAAAGGGTTTCAAGGAGGGTCAAAACGTAACCCACGCCATAAAGACGCCCACCTTGCCTCATCCATCCTTTGCCTCTCAAAAGAGCAATTTTTCCGATGTTTAAATGAGATTTTCAATTGAATAAGCATGACTTCTAAACAGATGCACTAAAGATGAATGATGAGTAGAAGATGTACGACAAATAATTGACAAACTTAAATTGAATAAATAAAAACATAATGCTCAGTGATTACTAAAAGCAGAATACAGTAATATTGCAAAAGATAGTGGCAGAAAATTTAGAGAATAATCTGGTTCAACCATTACATGTTAAATTGTAACTAAACCAAGAATGTGAGCTTTGAATCTAGAGTCAATTTTATCCGAAAAAAAATAAGGTGCCTTTATACACCTGCTTTAAATGCAATGTAGCTGTTTTAAGCCTTATCACTTCTAGCCAACAAAGATTATTTAAAATGTTTAGGATATTCTTTAATGATGGAGTGGTTTTTAGACAACCAATAAAGGAATAATGATTTCTTTGTGGCTGCAGTGAAAAACAAAATATGCCGATAAAATATATCACTTTGAGAACTGGAACATCCTTTCAGATCAATATCAGGAAAGTCAAGATTAAGTAATGCAAATGCTGGGTTTAGCTTGATTTAAGTCTTCAGTTTGAGATAAAGAAACCTCTCCAAGGTTAACCAGACCTTGCAAACTTTAGGACAAGTCCACAAATAATGAAATGTTTAAAATTTGTTGGGAACATTTTGGACAGAAAGAAAATGGGTGAGAACCACTAATATTTTATACATTTTTCAATAGCCTAAGTGAACCAGTTTAAAATGTTGAATTCTCTAACTTTCAGAAAAGAAGTGACTATTGTAATTGTGAATGTAAAATAGAGAATTTCACTTTACCTACTTGACGTAAATTCCTTTTCTTCTAGTCCCGACAGGTCAGTACACATGGGCATTGCCCCTCCCAGACCTGGAGGTAGGACCTATAACATAGCCAATCAAAATGAATCATGACCTATAAGACCACATGACTTCCTCCTCACCACAGTTAATACTTTTTCCATAGCAGTATAGTAACCAAAATACATAACTTGGGATGGGAAACCCTGTACTGACATGTCGGAACTAGAAGAAAAGGAATTTACGTCAAGTAGGTAAGTAAAATTCTCTATTTCTTCCACGTCCATCCATGTCAGTACACATGGGATCTTCCAAGCCATGCCCCAAAAACAAGGGGTGGGAATAACCAGCATAAGGCAATAACCAATCTTATGCTTAGGAGGCCCTGAGTAATAAGACCAGCATCACATCCAACAGGGGAGCTGATAAAATGTATAGCTCCTGAAAAAGGCAGATAAAAGGCACAAGAATATGAACAACATGTCCTAGGACACGGTAAGCGATTGACAACAAGAGCTACAAAACCAACCACTTAATTACAGAGACAGGCACTTCAGCCCAAGATCCACCAACTCCATGCTAATAATACCTAATGAAGACTTAACTAGATGAACACCAACTCTGGGTTATCCTAAATCAGCATATCATGGTAACCATTGCAGAGCCTTGCTGGTACAGCCCAGTAGCTCCACCAACCAAATCTAAACTGGGCATACAGCACAAGGATGGACCAACCAAATGTGACTTATGGCCATCTACCAGTAAGATATACTGTTGCCCCAGCCAACTGCTACACAAGCAAACAAATGGGACCCAATCCAATTACAGTTCTAGAAAAACACCCACAAAAGCCGAGGCCACTACATCTCAAGCTGCACAATGTTACAGTTTATGCAAAAACTGAGCCAAACATAGAAGCTACTGAATCCAATAGGCTACTGAACCAGCAAACAGCTGGGATCACAATCCAAAATCAGGCATGCCAGAAGCTTAAAGCCTACAAACACTGGTACCAACCAGCAATGATGCACAATCCACTGGCAAAGAGCCAGCCACCATACATGAAAACCAGTGGTGGACCAGCCAGCTATTATGTATTCCGACATAGATGTGCAAGGCCATTGTCACACTAGCAGGCCAAGATGCCCGTCAGCTGCAGTGTATGCAAAACACCAGAGTGGAACTCTAATAGACAAGCAATGGTACATACTGTAAGCCAGCTATTGTGAATGCCACCCTTGGAGACAAGGTCACCAACTGCACTGGCGCCTGACACAAAAGTCAATTTTCACACATTCAACAACGGAACATAAGCCAGTTGTTGAACTTGCAAAACCCTGGTCCACAAGCCAGCCTTATTGATAATAAGCAGTGCCATACAAGACCAAAAAACAATGCATGTAAGGCAGAAGCAAAGATTAGCTGTAAATCGACAACATATGACCAACAGCAGTTGCTGAATACCAATCAGCAACAAAATTAGCTATGGGCTGTGAAACTCAGAGCAAACACCAGCTGATGGTGCAACCCATGTTAGATCCAACCAAATTGCCAATCATGCTTACTGCTGGTGTGACCAGAACCATGCCTGCAAGGATTGTAGACAAGACAAAACCAATGGCTGTTGTCCTGCCAAGGATTGCTGCAAGGCAAACAGACATGCCCACCAAGGGCCACAGCAAGAACAGTAGCAACGCCTATCAGCAGCCACCGGCTAGCTGGTGGCCTATGCACCATAGGTCACAGCAAAGGCTGGCAGCCACAAGCCCGCAAGGACTATAATAAAAACTAGCGTCCACCTTAGCCAAGGGCAACAGCCGAAGAACCCTGGTAAAAGACAAGCAAGCACCTAAGTTAAGGGCCATGGAAACAGGCCCACAGCCACAATAACCCTGGTAAAAGGACAACCAAACAAATGTGCCAAGAGTAAAAGACCACATGAGCCAAAGGCTCATGCAACAGGCCAGCAGAACAAGGGACATGGTAAAAGGCTAGCAGACCCATGAGCCTAGGGCCATGGTAAAAGGCCAGCAGACCCATGAGTCGAGGGCCATGGAAAAAGGCCAGCAGTCCCATTAGCCATGGACCAAAACAATGGCTCTAACCCAAGCCAAGGGCCATAATGAAAGCCAGAGGCCACACAAACCCAGCTCCCTGGCGAGAGGCCGAGGCCACACAAAGGGCCATAGACTACAAGCTGGCTTCAAGCCTAAGGTGCCAGCAGACATAACAGTAAGTGACCTTCAATACCTTCCAACAATTAAAGAAGGGAAACCTACCACCACCAAAACTTAGTAGATGTAGGGGGCCCTAAAATGAATTTGCTGTGGGGCCCAATGACATCAGGTTACAGCACTGAGCAGACTTATTGTAAGCAAGGAAGAGGCTACCATACTGCTTCAGCAGTGCAAGCCTTCAGCCAACCCTGCAAGCACCCTGTGTAATAAAAGGCAAAAATAACCTCTGTGTCTGCACAGAGGACAATAGAAACAACAACAGCAAAGAGGCCCAGAGGAGTATCTGCACCTTATCTGATAGCAATGACAAGTCTGCAGGCTGGAAACTTCAGCTAGAACCCTGAAAGCTTTTAGCTGAGGGACAGAATTAGCTTATTAACATGCAGACTTCCCAGTGTAATGAATGTTTCAAAAACACCGTGGATACTGATAAATCATACTCACCGGATTCAGGTACCACCCTGCTTCAGCAGAGAGATTCACCAGCAAGTACCTTGTGAAACAAGAGCCAATACTGCATTCTGCACAGAGGACTCCAGCTCACAACATAAGACTTCATATAATACAAGAAGTCAGAGTAACAAAGACACCTTACCAGATAGCTCAGGCTTGTCAACAGCTTGTCCAGACAGTAAGAGCAGACTCCTAAAAAAGGAAGGTGGTGCCATACTGCTTGAGCAGTGCAACCTCTAGCCATTCCTAGAGGTGCCTTAGTAACATGAGCCAATATAACTTCTGTGTCTGCAAGGAAGATGCAGTTTCACCCATACAAACCTTAAAATATTTAACAGCAATAGCAACGGGGCCGGAAGGAACACCTGCACCTTATCAGATAGTGACTAATTAGTTGGATGGAAACTCCAGCTAAAGCCCTGATAGTTCTCAGCTGAGAGACATAACTAGCATGCAGAATTCCAAGTGCACTGAGCATTTTAAAACACACAGTGGATACTGAAGAATCATACTGACCAGCTTCAGGCTGTTATAACTAGTCCATATTCATACCCACGACCCTTTTGCAGAAGTTCTGTAAAGTTCTGTAAGGCCTCACGTAACTCAAAAGAAAAGGGGAGTCCAAAAATCTCACAGGTAACAATGTGGAAGCCCACACCTGTGTCTGTTCCCAAAAAGCACTAGATTGAATCTTGTGCCTCGCTGGGCATATAGCAGGGGGGCTATTTTAGCACAGGGCTAGGATCATGGGTATGCCCACATCTGCACTTCTTCCCAATAAGCGATAATTTACAGATTATGTGTCTTGAGGCATCACGTAAATTCTTCTCCATTACCTGGGAATCATCCCTCTGTGTCCGCACAGAGGTAAAAAATAAACAAAAAATACAAAATAAAAAACAAAAACTGTGTTTGATTTCTCTCAAAATTCACAAAAAATAAAAAGAGTGAGGAGGGAGATCATACCTCCCTGTCCAGTAGGACAAAAGAAGAAATCTGAGAAATCAGATATATACTCATTGGGGGAGATTTACTAAAGGGCGAAGTGGTCTCACTAGCAATAATTTGCCAGAAATCCCATACGCAGGGACATTGCCAATTTACTAACAGGTGTAGCGCACTAGCTTAGTTTTGTGCCCTATTGCCAAGCAAATATTCTCTCAAGCGATGTTTGTTGATCCTCAAATTTTATAAAACGTTACGTCTTTCGCCAGTCTGCCAGCTTAGACCTGCCAGACCTGCCAAACTGAAAAGATGAAGCTACATTCTCCTCATTCTTATGTCAGTGACATCATATCCTGTATATAGGATCTGCAACCTCTTTAATCAATAAAGGTAAATTCTTTCTTAGAAAATTAAGACAAAAAAATGTAAAAAGGGGTTCAGCAAATTATTAAAACCATGGCTCAAAAACAAGAATTTCTAGGTGAATATTGTATCCCTAAACAGAGGGTTAGACTTGTACTCAGCTGGTACATCCACTGGCGTAACTATCCACACAGCAGACCCTGCGGCCACGGGTAGTCCGAGCAACAAGGGGCCCTGGACCACGGGGTCTGCTACATCATAGTCTCCCCTCCCGACCTGTCTTTTGCCTTTAAAGGAACAGTTCAGTGTAAAAATAAAAACTGGGTAAATAGATGCCCTGTGCAAAATAAAAAATGTTTATAATATAGTTAATTAGCCAAAAATGTAATCTATACAGGCTGGAGTGAGCGGATGTCTAACAGAACAAAACACAACTTCTTGCGTTTCAGCTCTCTAACTCTGAGTTAGTCAGCTTGAAGGGTGGCCACATGGGACATAATTGCTCAATGAGTTTGCAATTGATCTTTAGCATGCAGCTCAGATTCAAAAGCAACAGTTTCAAGTCACTGATTGGTTACTGCCTGGTAACCAATCAGTGGAAACCAAGAGAGCTGCAAAACAGGAAGTACCGTTCTGGCTATTATGTTAGACATCCAGTCACTCCAGCCTTTATACATTACATTTTTGGCTAACTAACTATATTAGAAATATTTTTTATTTTGCACAGCCTATGTACCCAGTTTTTATTTTTATACTGAACAATTCGTGGGAGGTGTGGCACGTGCGGGTCAGGGGGGGGCAGAGAAGGAGGACTGTTTGTGATAGGCCCCCTCAGTAGATTTTTTGGTGGGGGGGTCCGACGCTACCAAGATACACCACTGGGTACATCTTTCCATTTATTATGTAACACAACCAATATATTAGAATGAAGCTCACGAGAAATGACTAATTTTAGATTAATATACCTGCTGCCCCCAAACACCCAGTCAATAAAGGGGAGAACTTTATGCCTAGTCGGAACCTGACACTGTGCATGCCAAGTTATAAAGCGGGTGACAGAATTAACTAGAAAAAGGGTGCTCAACTCAAAACCCCGGTGATGCCTGAATGCTCTGTAGGCCCACGCCTGGTAATTCATACTAGAGCGGCAGGGAATGCCCAAGGCATTAGACACTTTTTTGTAGACTTCAGTGTTAAAGGCTCACTGGAAGTGGTCCATGGTCTCCACCTTCTCAGTTTACGGTCATCAGCACATCTGTGCTTCATGTTCCCATGAACATAAAGCTTCCTGTGGAAGGAGAGCTAGACTATATCTCTAAACTTGGGAGTAACCCTGGGTGAATTGACTACAGAGAGCCCTACTCTTAGCACATCATCTGGGCAATCTCTCAGGGTCAATGGTGCATAAAAGTAGGACCCCAAGACACTCCTGCCAATCTCCATCCTAGTACTTGATACTTAATACTTGATATGTATGTATTGACCTGTATATATCATTTAGCAATAATGGTGCCTTCTTAGATGGACATGCTACCCATACCATATGTACTAATGCCCCACCCAAACCATGATGCTGCTGGGGTTTAAACCATGCACTTATAAGCTTTCTCCTCTTTAGCCTGGAGGACCTGGCCTCAATTATTTCCGGAAACAATTTAAAATTTTAACATTTATCAGATGACAGGACAGTTTTCCAATTCACCTCTTAAATGAGTTTGGGCCCAGAGAAGGTGTCTGTTTTTCTGGTTTCTTCTTTGCATGGTAGAGTTTTTAACTTGCATTTGTGAGTGCAGCAACAACTGTGTTTCCAGACAGTGATTTTCAGAGGTATTCCTGAGCCCATGCAGTGATGTCTTATTTTGAATGCAGGGACGCCCGAGGGCCCAAAGATCATGGCCATCCCATAATGGTTTTCTGCCTTGTTCCTTGCTTACAAATATTTCTTTGGGTATAATAAAGTGGGTGGTAGTGCTGTTGAGCTTAGTTATTTTAGCTGTGTGCAAGTAAAAGAGTGTGTACCAAACGTCATAGAACCATAAATTCTACACTTTTATGGTAATTATGTAGATAAGTAGTGCTGCAAATTTGCATTTTAATGGTCCACAGCAAAATGTTGCGTACTTCATGCAAGGTTGGAGCCATACCTTCTCAATGTAACATTTTAAATCTCATTGGGTCAAAAAAACACAGGTTTTGCGTGATCATAATGTAAAGCAACATTTATTTTTAATTTAGAATTATTCTAATACATGATATCAGGTTTAATTATCTGGTTTAAAAGATACATACACAAAATATTGTCAACAAAGCACCATTTAGACCTTGCCTTCATAGGTTTCTTATTTAGAAATGCTGTTCTTTGTTCACTTTGTTGAACAGTTTCTTTCCAGTTGGTTCTGTATAAATAAACTAGGAATCATATCATGAGAGATAATGTAAAATGTAAGAAATTAGGCTGATTGGATACTATTACTGTGAATCAAATACAAACTGAAATGATTAAAATAAATTAGTTTTGCTTGTTAGGCAGCACTGTTAATCAGTAAGGTGACAGTCTGACTACTTAACATTTTTACTTGAAATAAAATGCAGTACGGTGGCACACGTGAGAGTGTTGTACATAGCAGCTTGGTATTTTGAGTACGGAAAAGCACAGAACACATTACCACTACCAAAAAAAACACAATATTTTACACAAGCAAAGACCCCAAAGATTTGGGAGAAAAAATGTGCTGTCAAATTCTAAAAAAATATTGTAAACACACTGGGGATCATTTATCAACACTGGGCAAATTTGCCCATGGGCAGTTACCTATAGCAACCAATCAGTGATTAGCTTTTTGAAACTAGCTGCAAGTAGAACAATGAATGCAGCAATCTGATTGGTTGCCATGGGTTACTGCCCATGGGCAAATTTGCCCAGTTTTAATAAATGAACCCGACTGTATGTGTAGCGTAAAATAAAATAGCTGTATGTTTTTTTAATTGTTCTCAACTAGTAAGTGACTTGCTAAGCCAAATGTCAAAATTCCAAAATCTAACTGGAAGAGCTGATATTTCTATTAAGACAACTCTTCTATCCCTAGTCAACACAGTGACCCCCCAAACTAGAATATTAGGTTTTGTTACCCCAACCATATACAGGCATGGTACCTCACAATGTTTGGGACCTGTGGTTTTATGGATAGCGTATCTTTCCATAATTTGGATCTTCATACCTTAGGTCTACTAGAAAATCATGTGAACATTCATGGGTCAAGTCATGTTTTCCTGAAAAATTCTTTTTTTGAGGGTAGTTTTCAGTCAAAAAAAAATGTAACCTGAAATTTTTCGGGTTAAAAAAAAAACTCAAAAAAGGGTTTTATTTAAAGAAAATCCAACATTAAAGAGCTTTATCATAAGCTAGAACTAGCTCAAATCCAAAAATACTCCAGCCAAAACCTGTCGAGGTCATGTAAGAGTCAATGGCAGAGGTCCCTTAAACCATTTGAAGATGTTAATCGCCTTCATGATGTTTGAGGTTTTTTTCAGTGGGTTTCGCTCCAAAACTCGATTCATTTGAGCTTTTCCCCGTGGAAATCTCGATTGATTCGAGTTTTCGAGTTTTTAACCCTGAATTCACTGATTCAAGTTTTATCCATTCAAGTTTTTTCCTAATTTAGAAAACATTCAAGTTGTGACTTAATTGAGGTATAAAAAAAACCTCACAAATGTCTAAAACTCTACCTTTGATAAATAACCCCCTTAATAAACCCAATAGGCTGGTTTTGCTTCCAATAAGGATTAATTATATCTTAGTTGGGATCAAGTACAAGCGATTACAAAGAAAAGGGAAATCATTTTTAAAAACTCAGATTATTTCTGAAATTCTGAGCTTTATGGTTAATGGGTATGCATAATAAAAGAAAAGAAAAAAAATTCTCTATTTGGGGAATTAAGGTTGCTATTTTTCATGAATAATTGTTGCAGCATTGCACATTTCTTAATTCATTAGACCTTGCCTTTTGGATTAAAATATTACAGTACATTCAGCTATTACTGCTGTTAGTGAGATGGAATTACTGGCCAGATCAAATCCATTTTGCCGCCTCCAACTCCTGCTTTTCCTGGCTTCCTGATGCTATTGCCATTGTTTTGGCATTGGGGGTAGGCTGTGGGTAAAGTTGCAGTAGAAATGGGACAGGCCAATATCTGGGTTTTATTGATTGTACTACACAGTACTTGATTTAAAAACAAAAATATAAAAAATGTTGCCATGTACACCAAGACCCTCCAGTCACTGGCTCAAGGCCCCGCATTTTGGGAGGAGGTGACAAACTTGCTATTTTCTTTCGTGGACTAAATATTTGAAGGGGTAAAAAAATAAAATAAACAGTTTTTCCTTGAATGTCACCAGCATAGTTTCTTAATAGCCTATTTTAGCATTTGATTTTCTAACTATTCAGATATTAAACTGAATGGAAGTCTGAAAACAATGTGCTTAGAGCAAACTATTCTTAGCCTTGGTTTATAGTTCCCAGGTCTAAAACAAAGTCAAGAGGTAGAAGAAAATAACCGTGTTTGGGTATGTGATGCAAGTCCAGTAAGTTTCACGTCAGTGCAAAGCTTAGCTAAGAATAGTGCAAAAATATAACATGTTCATTACAGGAAATATGTCTAAATCAAATGGAGTTTGCTGTTTTTAAGCTATCCAACTACTATTGTGGTTTCCCACTCAGGAGACCTTAGTTTGAAATAGCAAATAGGCTTTGCTTTGGTTGTCCACTTCTCCCAAATATTTCCAGTTCTTTTTTTAATGGACAAAATAATATTGCAATGAATTATCGAAATGAATAGCTTTCATCATCATATTCTAAATCATCTTCCTCCTCATCTTCTAAAAGTCCATATTTAAATTTCCGATACACTGTTCCATCTTGGCCCATATATACAATGTCATCATCGTCATCATCATCATCTTCACCTTCTTCCTCCTCACGATCATGGTACTCAATGACCTGGTCCCTTTGGAAGCTTGAAGTACTCTCTCTGCTTTTAAAGGACTGGAAAGATTTTGTTTGTTCTGGAAGCTTTTCATAACCAGCTTTGCTTACTGACTTAGCTTTGGCTTTGGACCTCCTCCAGTAGAATAAGATGGCTCCAATGCTAAGGAGTAGTAACATTGATGTAGTTATAAACAAAGCAGTCTTCTGCTTTCCTTCAGGTTCTGTTATGAGTCCTTTCACTAAAATGCATTCATCTGCAAGAATAAACATTGTTTATAATCATTTCAGGTTAAAAACTTTCTGTTTCAAGGAAAATGAGAGAGTTTGATAAGGTACCACTTTTTTAAATTATGTTAACAGGCAAAAATTGGTGAGTTTGGCAAGTTTGGCCATTGTGTAAAAGCACATGGCTGTAGAATATGACCACCCTGCTCATAAAATGTCTCTCCTATATCATTGTTAGATCTGCCATTGTATAATTTAAAATGTAATGGTCCAAGGCTTTAGTACTTTAAGGGGCATGTGTGGAAATCCCAGTTTACTTTAGTAGGAGCAAAAGTGGCAGTTAAAGGAGCAGTAAGAGTAATTGATTAAGCTTCACTAACTGGTAGTCTGATGTACGAGCATGGATTTTGGTAGATGCCAGTAGTAGAATGCTACTTAAAAATTTTAAGTTTGGTTGAGGAGAAATAATCGTATGGGTTACAGTCTATGGACCTGGATGGGGCTGTTTTCTAAGGACTGGGATAGGGCTGTGTACAATAGTATTCCATGCTTCTTATTTCATGGAAATATTTGGGAAAGGCCCTTTGGCCTTTTACCATGACAAAGTCCCAATGTACTTGATTGACCTGCATAGAGCTCTGACTTCAACCCAACTGAACTGTGAGATTGAAGCCAATTGTGTCACTTTGGACATGTTGGACAGGAAAGTGTTCACATATTTTTTTTTAATAAAACGTATTCATATATATTGCATATGTAGTTTGAAAATTACAGTAGTGGTACATTATCTTCTTTATATGCATATACATACACAGTCAAACACATACAGAGACCGACATACAGACAATAGTTAGACAGACAAATAGACAGATAGACAGATGATAGATAGAGAGATAGAGAGATAGATAGATATACATGCAGATTTAGTACAGATAATATCCAAAGCCTAACTGTGAAAATTAAAGCAGTTTTATATACAGTATAGTTTCAAAATTACAGTAGGGGTACATTATCGTCTTTATATGTATATACATACACAATGAATAGAGACCGACATACAGTACAGACGATCGATAGATAGATAGATAGATAGATAGATAGATAGATAGATAGATATGGATGGAGATAGATAATAGATAGATAGATAGATAGATAGATAGATATAGATGGAGATAGATAGATAGATAGATAGATAGATAGATAGATAGATTGATTTACATGATACACGATAGATATACATGCAATGTTAGTACAGATAAAATGCAAAGTCTAACTGTGAAAATTAAAGCAGTTTTACAGTTTAAAGGAAGATATAATATTTATTTATTGAGCTGAAGTTTGGAACACTTAAAGGAAAAGCCTAGGGGCTAGAAAAGCTCAATGTTCAACCTATAAATATAAATTATGTTGACCCATAAAAACACATCTCCATCTAAACCAGATACCATCTTTGACGTACCAATTTATTGGTTTTACTGCTTCTTTGGCTGCTCCTGAATCCTAACCCATTTATTTTTTAAAGTTCCTAGCATAAAACTGAAAAGCACATCTGACAGGATAAGAGATAAAAAAAAATAGGAACTGATATTATACTTCTGCATGTTAGATGTAATGCCCACATTAAAGATGTATAGAATTTTTATAGTAATTTAAATAATATTTTTATTGTTGCTTAATCCAGTGAGTCTTACCTCAATACCGATGCAAATTACTCCACAATAACTTTAAATGAACCTCTGGTCGGGCCTGATGGCTTGAAACTACATTTCATTTAGTCAAAGTACTTATCATAAATGACCTGTTGGAGAGTGTCATTTGCATAACATTTATCTACATAATTATTGTATGTAAACAAATTTATTGTAAAGAAAAGAAGAAGGGAGACCCTGTTTGCTTTAATGCCTTCGTTGTGTTTGTTATTGCAATACAAAAATAATAGTGTTTGCTTCTCTCACCCAATGTTGCAGAACAGTCACAGCACTCGGCAAGGTTGACTGGATTTCCATGGCAGCAATGCACACAGCGTCCTTCATCTACGTACAACACCTGACTGGCTGGGCACACGGTGCAATTCAAGGGCCCCGGCCCCTTACACTCCACACAATTATCATGACATTTTTCACATGGCTGGTCAGGATCCTTTGTAGAAAGGGAAAAAGCCAGATAAAAGCATGATTAATACTTATATGTAAATATGATTACCCAACCCCCTTCAGTCCCATTACTGGTGTTTTTGTTCTTTGTTACTGTACAAAGAAGGTTGCTAGGAAAAACCATCATACCTTTTTATATTCTCCAGTCAGACATTCTGAGTTACAAATATGTCCTGAAAGTCGGTAGCTCCAAACGCAGGATGTGCAGGCGAGAGCCCCAAAACCTTTAATGATGAATACATAAATAATTGCATGAACAAACCATATATATATTCATTAAGTACACAAAGCAAAGCTCTGCCTGATAACGGTGTGCTCTTTCATACCCAGTTTTGCCACTAAATTCTAGTTTTTTTACACAATAGTTTGAATTATTTACATTATAGGTAATTATCCCTTCGGTACATTTCAGTGATTAATAGCAAAATGCACTCTGTGGGGGTTATTTATTAAAGATCGAGTTTGTGAGATTAGTGAAGTTTGTTTTCTACCTCGATTTCACAATTTAAACAAACACGAATGTTTGCTTATTTATGAAAAAGTCAGAATATGAAAAACTGGGTTTTTTAGGGGAAAACTTTATCAAGTATATAGGCTAAAAAAACTAGAATACCTCAAACTAGCGTCAAACCCCCCTGAAAAACGTGAAGGCAAAAAAAAAAATCTTCAAATGTTAATGGGACCTCTGCCTTTGACTTTTACATGAATTGAACAGGTTTTAACTGGAGCATTTTTTGGATTCAGACTTTAAGCAGCTTCAGGGCAAAATAAATTCAGAAAAAAAAGTTTCTTCCCAAAAAACGAAAGCGATATCTAAACTCGAATCTTTAGAGAAAACACAACTCGGCCTTTAATAAATAACCCCCTATGTGTCTGTGAGAGCATAGTGTGTTCCATTTGTCTTCTTCACATGTAGACATCTGATCAAGTGCTTCTATTTTGCAGACTTCTCATTTGCATTTTGTCCTGAAAAAATTTATTTCCTATAACCCTGACTTATAAATAACATCAATTTTCCTTTATACACAGACCAGTGAAATGATGTGTCAGCTGATTGCCACGTCACTTATTATTACTGTTGTACAGGTATGGGACCTGTTATCCAGAATCCTCAGGACCAGGTGTTTTCTGGATAATGGATCTTTCTATAATTTGGATCTTCATACCTTATGTCTACTAAAAAATCAACCCAATAGGCTGGTTTTGCTTCCAATGAGGATTAATTATATCTTAGTTTGAATCAAGTACGAGGTACTGTTTTATTAAAACAGAGAAAAAGGAAATCATTTTAAAAATATGTATTATTTCGATAAAATGGAGTCTATGGGAGACTGCTTTTCTGTAATTCGGAGCTTTCTGGATAACAGGTTTCCAGATAGTGGATCCCATACTTGGTATTGTATTGGTATTGGTATTGCAAAGTGCATTTACTCAGCAGGGGCATAACTTGAGATCCACCTCACCAACCCATAAGCCCAGCACTCCACCCCCCCCAGACTCCCTGTGCACCCCCATTGGGGAACAGTGAATCAAAGGTTTGTGAGACTGGAGAGAGCGGGTTATTACCCAGAGCCCTCTATCAATCTCCCCTATAGTTACGGCACTTATTCCCAGCTTAATCAGTTGCATCTATAATGATTATGGATGCTGGATGCTTTCACAGCAGCTGGTGGGCCCAACGTTCAATGAAATGATATAGGCTGCAGCAAACTAAAACTGCAACCTTATAGCAGTATTACAGATGTTTAGTAAATAATTACTTGTGCAGGTTTTGCAGGTGGGATGGCATCTTTCACATCTTCTCACTGTCTGGTCTGCGTAATAGGACTCTGGGCAGGAGCTGACACACTGCTGTTTGGCACGCATTAGGAAGAAGTTTTTATGACAGGAGAGGCAATTGGATGCTTCTGGACCTGAACATTCTTCACAGCTCACATGACATTTTTCACACTTATTTGTTGAATTTTCTGCATAATATCTAAATAAAAAAAAAATGTAAACGTAAATTGTGCATTAGTACAATACATGGAAGAGACAAGGTTCAGTACACAAATACAATAAAATACAGTTTTCAAGATTAAGTGCTTGGTGTCAAAGAGACAAGACAAAAGAGATCCCTGACCCAAAGGGACAAATTCACTAAGCGCCGAAGCGCCAAACGCTAGCGTCAATTCGCTAGCGTTGGGCATTTTCGTTACTTCGCAAATTCACTAACGAACGCTGGCGTAGATTCGCTAGTGTTACTTCGCACCCTTACGCCTGGCGAATTTTCGCTACGGACGTAACTACGCAAATTCACTAACACGCGCATTGTACTGAACGCTACCTTTTACGCTAGACTTCCTTCGCCACCTCAGACCAGGCGAAGCGCAATAGAGTAGATAGGGATTGCTTCAAAAAAAGTCAAAATTTTTTCTAAGTCCCAAAAAACGCTGGCGTGTTTTCTACATTATGGGTGATAGGCTGAAAAAGATAGAAAAGTTTTTTAGGGCTCCCCTCCTTCCCCCCTACATTTCCTGACTCATGGCAACTTACCTAGACAGTGGGCACATGTGTAGGGCAAAATAAAATTTTTATTTGATGTTTTGAAGGTTTTCTAGGCATTTGTAGTGCTGATACGTATTCCTCCATTGAAATTTGAATTTGGCGCCGTATGCAAATTAACCTTCGCTAGCGTAACTTCGCTTCACTTAGCGAATCAACGCTAGCGCAACTTCGCAACCTTACGCTACCCCTGTGCGCAACTTCGGATTTTAGTGAATTTGCGGAGCGCTGGCGAAACTACGCCTGGCAAAGTGCGGCAAAGCGCGACGAAGTTGCTCCTGGCGCAACTACAAATCTTGGTGAATTTGCCCCAAAGTCCCTTTGTTGGCCTGTGACAAGCTCTGTTTCACTCATTGATAAGTATACCCCAATGTGTATCAAGTGAATACAAGTTTGGTACTCTAAGATTGTATGTCTTACACGCACAGATAAAATAATATGAATTTTTTATTTTTGTACGATATTCTGTGAGTGTATGGCGACCGCTGATTCTGACTGATATCCAGGTACTATACACAGGGTAGATTTGACAATTTTATTTGCTGATGTACCATGTTAGACGCATCATGGTGTATCAGCAGATGAGGAAGTGGATGTCCCATTGATTTCAGTTGTATACCAAGTCTACAGTGGTGTAAAATACTGGCATTATTCTTACCTTTTGCTCTGTACTTGCTTACAGCATTAAAGGGAACTTGTCACCCAGACATTAAAAGCTGTATAATAAAAGTCCTTTTCACATTAAACATGAAACCCAAATTATTTTTGGTATTAAAACACCCATACTTGTTTAAAAATGTCAGCTGTCAATTATATATTGCCTGCACCTCCTCAATGCCTTAGGCATAGGGTCTGGCAATTACTTTCTCTTTCCATTCTGCACTTCCTAAATGTCACTGCTCTCCCCACATCCCCCCTTCCTCCTAACTGTCTCATTGTATGGGCAAGGGCATCAGGTCCCCCATTTTGGCAAATAAACAGGATTTTGGCATGATGCAAAGCTTGTTGGTGGTTTTCCCTTTAAGTTAACTTTTAGTATGTTATAGAATGGTCAATTCTAAGCAACTTTTCAATGTTTATTTTTTATAGTTTTTAAATGATTTGCCTTTTTCTTCTGATTCTTTCCAGCTTTCAAATGGGAGTCACTGACCCCATCTAAAAACAAATGCTCTGTAGGGCTACACATTTATTGTTATTGCTACTTTTATTAGTCGTCTTTCTATTCAGGCCCTCACCTATTCTTATTCCAGTCTCTTATTCAGTTCATTGCATGGTTGCTAGGGTAAATTGGACCCTAGCAACCAGATTGCTGAAATCACAAACTGGAAAGCTGCTGAATAAAAAAAAATGTAAATTGTCTCTGAATTTCACTCTCTTTTTACTAAAAGTTAACTCAAAGGTGAACAACCCCGTTAAAAACAGTGTATTCAAAATCGCTCCCGTCTGCTTGATGTGATTGTAATTCCAAGACTTAAAGAAAAAACATTTTAAATCATTTTTAAAGTGAAGTTTATTTTGCTTGACTAACATCATAAAATAGGATTTGGAATTATTTCTTAAGGTGACAGGTCCCCTTTAAGGTAAGCTTGACTTTTTTTGCAGTTTGTCTACAATGGAGCTTTAAAAATAGGCATCTATTTTACAAAGATGACTATAGTGGATTGGGGCATGACCTAAATGTCAAATGACATGATATTTTTTTTCTGCCATGGAAAATTCCCAGTTTTTTGTTGCAGGCATTGTTAATGTACAGACTTGAAAAACACAATGCATGGTTATGAGTCACAAACAGTTTCCTTCTCTGCAGCTTACCCTGTAATACAATGCTGCACACAGACACCACCCAGAGAATACCAGCCAATTTTGCAAGAGAGACAATGAGTACTACGCTTTCCAAAGCAGGCCAGACATGTGCTGTGGCACGGAGCACAGCGATGTTCTTCCTCCTCTGAGTAATATCCATCAGGGCATTTTGCAACACAGGTGGAGTCTACGAAAATAAAAAAAGAGATTCATAGTTACAAGAAATAATGATATCTTCATCCAACAACTAGTTACATTCGACAACTAACTACTTTATTAATTCTAATGCATACAACAATAAAGGGATTCACTATGCAGGGTTCCCTTTTACCTGCTTATTCAAGGAGAGAAAGGAAAGGAATGAAAGTGACATCTATCTATCCATCTGTTTATCTAACCATGTATCTATATGTCTATCTATCCGTCTGTTTATCTATCTATCCATCTGTTTATCTAACCATGTATCTATTTGTCTATCTATCCGTCTGTTTATCTATCTATCCATCTGTCTGTCTCTTTGTTATCGATCTGTTTATCTATCTGTCCGTCTATCCATCTGTCTGTCCATCTGCCTATCCATCTATCTGTTGTCTATCTATCGTTTATCTATACATCTGGTTATCTGTCTATCTATATGTCTGTCTGTCTATGTATCTATCGATTATCTATCTCTCTATCACCTACCTATCCATCTCTCCAGTGTAGGACTGGGACACCAGGGGCCCACCAAAAAACCTTAGACCAGGGGCCCACAGTATTATTTTTCTTCCTCTCTTCACTCAACCTTCTCTTCTCTTCTCCTATTCTCTTTTCTTTACTTACTATAATCTATTATTCCATCTCTTTAGCCTCTCTTTTTAATTTAGCCTAAAAATAGGGAAAGGCCAATTGTTTAGAAGCAGGGGGCCCACTGACACCTGGGCCCAACAGGAGTTTTTCTGATATCCCAGTGGGCCAGTCCAACACTGCATCTCTCTATCCATCTGTCTCTCTGTGCATCTATTTAACCATCTGTCTATCCATCCACCTCTCTATCTGTCTATCTGTCCATTTATCTGCTTGATTTGAGAGGTGACAAAGGTGGACCTGATTGATCTAGTCATGGCACAGGTAGCCTGTGGCTTTAAGCTTAAAGTATCTTAGAAACTCCTAATATTAACAAGACAATTTATAACAAAGCCAAAAGCAAAACATAAACAATAGGAATAAAATGCATGCTGTAAGTTTATTTTCTTTGGTTCATCATATTGCCTTTTGCACGTCTAAGCATTTGTGGATGGTACTGGTTTCATCAGGTATTTGGCATGCACTTAATATTTTGATGCAAATAGGCTGGTTTGGGAGCACCTTTGGGAGCACCTTCCACCATAAACAACAAATGGTGTGCAAGGTCAAGTGAATTAATGTAAAGTAAAGTAGAAAAAGGTTGACCTCTAGAACTGCATCACCTCATTAGGTATTCAATGATTCCCTCCAACAAAACCAAAATAAAACATAACTTTTAATAAGATGATATTAAAATGAGTCCATAAAATCTGAGCAATAGAAACGCACGTCAGGCGCTTGATCCTTTTTAGCTCAATTAGGCAGGGTAATCTCCACACAGCCGATACCGATTCATGCGGGGGGAACTCGCGGGTGATTTGGGCTGGTACAGGGTAGAGAACATAACCTAACCAGCTTGACTTTTATTATACAGCTTTTTATGTCTGGGTGACCAGTTCCCTTTAGTCTACGACCTAGGCACACTAGGCAGTGAGTCTGCACTCTTGGTTCCCCTAAGTTTAACACAATCCCGCCGACCTCAACGCAAGCCTCTGGGGGAGGTGGGAATTTATCACACTGGTTTGCACAGGCTGCTTTGGTTATTTGATAGGGCTAAAGTTAGTCCCAGTGAGTCCTCTCCATGCAGTTTGGTTAATACTCTCAAGATTAACCCTCTAGCTCCAGGCTGCACTTCAGGACTTCACACATCAAGCTCTGTCACTGTAATTTTAACTTTATTATTTTTCTGGACTCAGATTTTAATTTCATTTTATGAAAAGTTATGTTTTATTTTGGTTTTGTTGGAGGGAATCATTGAATACTGAATGGGGTGGTGCAGCTCTAAAGGTCAACCTTTTTCTATCTACTTTACTTTATTTAATATTTTGCACAACTCCACACTTTTTGTGACATAGCTTTGACATGATCAATGAACAAATATTTGATCTGAACAAAGAGTAATGAGATTAATGAATAACAGGTCAGGGATTTCAGTGCAGGGTAAGCAGAGGATCTCACGTAACTCTTACAAATCATTAAATGATCTTTGAAACAAAAGAAATGTGCTCTCGGCTACAGGCATCAAGGTTTGCATCAGAACTACAGGAATCTGAAAGAGAGATTCTACTTAAATTATGAAGTCCCAGGCAAGGTACAACGGTCAAACTATGAGGGCAAAGCGCCTTGTTTTGTCCCAAAGGTTACGTTTCAAGCAGGGCTGTATTAACTGCCAGCACTGCCATAGGCAACCTTTGTTGATGGCAAGCTTTTTATAGGTACCAGGAAATACACCTTCCTATTCAGGTACACAAACCAAAGAAGTGATTTCTCAATAAAACTGTCTCATTACTGAAATCCACGTGGATAATGCAAAATACCAAGGCTTAATATTGAATTTATTTAGGCAAAGTACAAAGGTCAAACTATAAGGGCAAAGCAGCTTGTTTTGTGTTCCAAGAAGGGCTGAATTAACTGCCAGCACTTCCATAGGTAACCTTTGTTGTAAAGATGACAAGCTCATTTAAGTGCAAGAAAATATAGTCACCTGAGTACCAGGTAATACACCCTCCCATTCAAGTAGATTAAGATATTCTAAACTAAAGAAGTGATACCGCAAACCTAAACAACTTCTATTTCATGGATATAAGTGTTTATGTGCATAATGCAAAATGCCAAGGCCAAGCTTAATATTATGTCTATTTGGGCAAGGTACAAAGGTCAAACTATGAGCACAAAGCACCTTGGTTTGTCCCAAATGTTGTATTCCAAGCAGGGCTATATTAAAAAGAGAATTAAAACTTTAAAGTGAATATGGCTAGAAATGCCATATTTTACATATTGCAATTATTGATCAAGCCTAAAGGTTCAGCATCTCTATAGTAGTAATGACCAGGCCTTCAAACATGTCATAGGAGTTTCCCATCTTGAATTTTGTTAAAAGTATAAGTGACACGCACATACTCAGTGGGCTTTGAGCAGCTGTTGAAAAGTTAAGCTTAGAAGTCATGACAAATCATAAAGTAGAAAATGAGGTTGGCCTGTCATAAACTGGGCAGCAAACTGGAAAATGAGGTTCAATGTTGATAAATGCAAGGTTATGCACTTTGGCAAAAATAATATAAATGCAAGTTATACACTAAATGGCAGTGTGTTGGGAGTTTCCTTGAGCATTTAGGGAATAGTGATCATAACATGGTCTTCTGTTGCAGAAGCAATTCTATAAGGGAGTAACTAAAACACTAAATTTCATTTAAAATGCTGCCACTTTGCAGAGTGATTTGTCTAAGTTGGGAAACTGGGCAGAAAACTGGAAAATGAGGTTCAATGTTGATAAATGCAGGTTATGCACTTTGGCAAAATAATAACAATGCAAGTTATACACTAAATGGCAATGTGTTGGGAGTTTCCTTAAATGAGAAGGATCTAGGGGTTTTTGTAGGTAACAAGTTGCCTAATTCTGGACAGTGTCATTCTGTGGCTACTAAAGCAAATAAAGTTCTGTCTTGCATAAAAAAGGGCATTAACTCAAGGGATGAAAACATAATTATGCCTCTTCATAGGTCCCTGGTAAGGCCTCATCTGGAGTATGCAGTTCAGTTTTGGACTCCAGTCCTTAAGAGGGATATAAATGAGCTGGAGAGAGTGCAGAGACGTGCAACTAAACTGGTTAGAGGGATGGAAGACTTAAATTATGAGGGTAGACGGTTGTTGGGGTTGTTCTCTGGAAAAAAGGTGCTTGCGAGGGGACATGATTACACTATACAAGTACATTAGAGGACATTATAGACAAATAGCAGGGGACCTTTAGACTAGAAGAAAATAAATTGAAGCAACATAGGTGGTTCTTTACAGTGAGGACAGTGAGGTTGTGGAATGCACTGCCGGGTGATGTTGTGATAGCTGATTCAGTTAATGCCTTTAAGAATGGCTTGGATGATTTTTTGGACAGACATAATATTAAAGGCTATTGTGATACTTAACTCTATAGTTAGTATAGATATGGGTATATAGAATTTATGTAAAAGTAGGGAGGGGTGTGTGTATGGATGCTGGGTTTTCATATGGAGGGGTTAAACTTGATGGGATATGTCTTTTTTCAACCCGATTTAACTATGTAACTATATAAGCTGATGCTACAGGGCTGATTATTAAATTCTGATGCTGATTGGACTGGTTTCTGAGCTGCCATGTACCAGTAATCTGAATTATTTATCAGCCTTATATTTACATATTACATTTATATGATATATATTCAGTATATTGTAAGTAGGTCCCTAAGCTCAGTAAGCACAGAGCTTGTGCAGTTAATCAGCAGAAAAGAAGACGGGGAGCTACTGGGGCATATTTGGAGGCACAGATCTTTACTGCTAAAGGGTTGTGGTTGCCTTGGGCTGGTACAGAAGCCCAAAACATAATCAACATTGCTGCGCTACTTCTTTAGTTAAACTTTAGTTTTCATTTGGGCAAAGTACAAAGGTCAAACTATGAGCAGAAAGCACCTTATTTTGTCCCAATGTTTGTGCTCCACTCAGGGCTGTATTAACTGCCTACACTGACCTTTCAATGTATTAATTCATTCATTCATTAATGTATTAACTGCCTACACAGGACTTTTTCAATGTGAAGGGCTTATTATTAGACATACCATTGGGGGAATGTATAAAAGTTGATAACGGAAAAATATTCGCAAAGCGAAAAGTTATGCCTTTGTGCAAACAAATTTGTCTTTGCACGAATATAAAATAGCTTTTGCAAAGCTTTTTGCAACCACTTCCAACAGGGGAAGACGGTTTGTAAATTTTATCGTTTGAGCCAGTGTGCAGTGAATGTAATAAAACTTCTTACTGAAAAAGTTGTTTGCTCCAAAAGATCACAAAACCTTCAAGCTCTTCTTGAAAGTGGGTAATGTGCAATTAAAATTTGCAATGCAATGACCGTTTAAGGAAGAGTATTACATTGCGAAATGCAAATTTTATTTCATTCCCCCACATGTGTTTTAAGGGGACTTTTTAACAAGACTTTTTCCATGTAGAGGGCTGTGTAATGATGTAATACAAAGAAGTCTGTGGAGCTTTTGAGCACTCTGGAGACCATAAAAAAAACAAGTGGCTCAAGACCTGCATTCGGGCAGGCCTACTTTAATTTAGTAAATAATATCATACTTACTCAAAAGGAATTGATTGCTCGGGCAGCTTAGACAGTGATGCTCAGTAGCACCCATGCATCGAGAACACTTCTTGTGACATTGATGACAGTTCTTGTGTTCATCTTGGTACTGATAGAGAGAGCAGTCCTTGTGTGTCACACAGAAACCTTCTCTGTTCTTTACCAGATTATCTTTGCAACTATCACAGATGGTAGAGGAGGAGCAAGTCTTGCAGGATGTGTCACAGTCTGAAGGTAAAGCATTAGTTAATTAGTTAACTAATTAGTTAAGGTAAGAGAATGTCATGATTTCAATGCTAACAAAAGCTTGCCATTCCATATATGATATCTCAAAAGGCAATATCATTGCTGGGTCATCTGCAGTGGGCATGCTGCATACCATAGTTCCAATTATGTCCTCCATTTATATATACATGATATATATATATATATATATATATATATATATATATATATATATATATATATATATAAGAAATCTTTCATTACAGTGACCTGAGGTCAGGTAGGTTGTGTTTCAGGAAAAATAATTATTTGGTATCCTGGAAACTTCTAAAAGCCTAGTGAGGATGGTAATCAGGGTTACATTTGGGGTTGATCCTTATTTGCTGCCCTAGAAATTCTTGGGACTATAACTGAATGGCTGATACAGCAATATTTTTATGATCAAGTCTCACAACCCATGAGAAAAAGTTTCTGGAAGTAATAAATTCCATCCATACCTTGGCAGTCTTTGGTTCTGGGTTCATAGTAAGTTCCTTCTGGACATGTGCCAAAGCATTCACCATTATAGAGGAAGAAGCTTTTGCTGGAACATTCTTCACAGTCATCAGGATCGGGTCCACTGCATTTTGCACACATTGGGTCACACTGGTTACAGTTTCCCTTCTCTTCATAATATCCATCAGGGCAATGTTCCATGCACTTGTCATCAAAAAGGAAATAGCCATGCATACATTCTGCAACATCAAAAAACTGGTCTATATTCTTCCAATAGATAAATAGCATGAATATAAATTCTATATCCACTCAAGTTGTTACATTCAAGTTACATATCATTTCTTGGGTGCATTAGCTTTTTACATTTCCGATGTTTAGCAGCTCAGCACAGTTACTTATAAACAGCAGTACAAGAAACATGGAAAGGTCAGCTGTTTTGTAACTAACTTAAGGTTTTCCAGTAGTTGAACCTTTCTTTTAAGCTATATGCTAAATACGCCTCAATTTATATGTGTATAGAATATGTCATTTATGTGAGTACAATGTGAATATTAAGGACAAAGATACAGATGAAGAATGCATAAACTCGGACAGGGAGTTGTCTAAAGACTGATCCGATAACACCGCAGTCTCTTAGATCAAAAGAATACATAATATAATATAAACAAAGACTGACTCAGGAAAGATCCAGAGGCATCAGAGTATTCAGGTTAAACATTTGGCCCTGAGGTGGTGATATGTGACATAACAGTTTCATCACAATATGTATATGAATACTAACTACTATGCAAAGAGTGTAACTAGTAGAATGAGGAGAGCAATCCAAGGCAGAAGATCTGCAACAATGTAGTTTATTAGCAGCTACAAAACACTACATGTTTCGGGCCTCAAACGCCCTTTATCAAGTACTATGCAAAGAGCCTGTCATAAAATATGTTGAGATGAGATGGAGCGATTACAGGATCTCAAAAGCGTTCCTTTGCATATTGTATTGAGAAACATTACCAAAACAAGAAGTCCCCCCCCATGGCTTCTGTTTTACCTGTTTCAGTAATACAGTTGAATATCATTTCTTTGTCAAACCTCCCTCTTAGAAACTATGGTTATAGTATTATTATATAGGAATATTAATATTTCATATGAATATATAATATTGTCAATAATAATATCGTACAGCTAAATGCTTCGGTTTGATTATCCACTGCTTTAGCATTTATGTGCTTCCTATTAACATTCACTGACTCTGGGCCTGCCTTAGGGCAAATGGTGCCTTGTGCAAAATATTACGGTGGACATTCTTCTCCAATTAAATAATAAATACTAACATTTTCACTACATTACAAAGACTGGCCCTGCACCTGAGACTGTGAAAAATCAATTCAGTCTAAGAAGACTACTGTAATATGATGAAAATAGGTTTACCTGCTAAATATATGCAGAGGCTTAATAAATGTGTGAGCTATTTTTATGTATTTACATCTACTCTTTATGGGCTACTCTCCAAAGGGGTTAGTGAAAGAAAAAAAAACAGATCCTACCATGAGAATTTGCATTATTTCTAATGGATACAATCTATTAAGTAGCATGTAGCATGCTACTCGTATTACAATATATACACCATAGGTCACCTTGGTTATTATATAAATAAGCATTTAAAGTTCAATACCTGTACAGTGGTCCAGAGACAAACACGTTTTACAGCCCGGAGGGCAGTGTTTGCACACCCCTTCGATAGGCATGTATCGTTCAGAGCAAGCACTCGTGCATCTGGCTTGTTCTAGCAGTTTAGGGGAGTGACATGATAAACAGTAATCTGCATTGTCCCTACAAGTCTCGCAGTCTGGACTGCACTTCTCACAAGCACCAGTATTGCCAAAGAAGCCGCTGAAAAAGAAATTAATGGAAGAAATTTAAAAAAATGTTAGAAAAAGAGATTTGCAATTCCTATTGCACTAGAACTCGTAGCCTGCTTAAACAGGGCCACTATTGCATCATAGGGGATCAATAAAGGTAAATATTGTAGTCCGCTCCATGACAAGGTGTAGCACATTTTTTAAGCTGAATGGGGCACTCTGGGAACACAGGACATATGCAAAGTTGTGCCAGTTGAGACAAAATAATTTGCTTTTGTGGCATATAAAAATAGGCATCATACCGTGGACACTGCGTGTAGCACTTCCCTTCATGCAAGTAACCATCTGAGCACTTCAGACAAACATTGGCTTCAGTGCAAGTCTCACAGCCTACTGTACATTTCTCACACCTCCCATCTTTTTCATTTTTAAACAGTCCATAAGGGCATTCTTCAATACAACTCTGATCCTGGAGATATGTACCTATAATTGTACAAGCAAACAAACGCAAAGAAAGTTATGCTTCAATTTTTTATTGAAAATAAGATGTGGACAATTGTTCAGCCAAACACCATGGGGCAGATTTACTAAAGTGTGACGTGGCCATCAATTCCTGTCTGCAGGGACATTGCCAATTTACTAACAGGTGCAGAGGACAATTTGCTAGCGAAAGAATACATCACTAACAAAGTTTTGCACCCTTTCGCCGGGCGCATTTTCGCTCAGGCGAACAATCGTTACTCTGCAAATTCACTAAAGTGTGAATTTTCCATTGTGTTACCTCTTTTGCCAGAGTTTCCTTCACCAGCTTAGACATAGAGAACTGATAAGATGAAGCTACATTCTCCTCAATCTTATGTCAGTGACATCACATCCTGTATGCCAGAAAGTTATAAAAATTATAAAAAGAAAGCTGGCGATTTTTCATATTTTAAAATGGGATTGTATTTAAAAGTTGTGAAATTTCGTTTTAACATTTTATCTCTTTTGCCTTTATTTTTCTTCATTGGACATTTTTAATAATAAGTGGTCACTTCAAGCAATTTCCCCAACATCACTAATAAAGACATATATATGACCTATCTGTACCCACCCTATTCAAATTGACCTAAGCGTGAGTGTTTTAATGAAGTTTTGCTTGGCAGAAATGAACATTAGCGAAACTTCTCTCTGGAATGAAACCTTTCTTTATGAAATGCTCGTGCTGAAGAATTGTGGACCATATTCTGGTCATTTGGAAAAGAGACCTAGACCTGTTCTATACTATGGTTAAAGAGGCTAATGTGGGGCACCCAATAATTAAGTTCACCACAGAGGTGTCTGAAACATATTTAAACTGTACAGACCTGTACAGGAAAAAAGACAGACAGACCGTAATAATCTTTTAAACAAGGCAAGTTTTCACTCACCAAAATGCAGTAAAGCTATCCCTAAGGGTCAATTCCTGCGTGCAAGACACATATCATGTGATGAAAGGGGTTACCATACAGCCGCTGACCAGTTAATACAAAGGGGTAAAAAGGGGTATAATGAACAAACCCTTTGTAATACAGCCCTTGAAGTAGGTAAAATAAGGAGAAAACCCTTCTACACCAGGTAAAAAGCACTAAAGAAAGAGATGGGTAAACACAGCCAAATAATGGAAAAAAAAGAATTAAAAAATACTGGCCTACATAAATGATGATAAATTGAGTAAAATGTGTAAAAGAAAAAATGTAGGAGACAAGAAAGAATTTTCCAAGGTAAGGAAGTAACCTGGTACATATCCCTGTCTCCAATGCATTTGCTGCACTTCAGTGAATAAAGGAAATGTGGTTCAACATTCCCTTTAAACACTATGGGGTAAATTTATCAAAGAGTGAAGTTCCGCCACTAGAGTGAAATTCCGCAGCTCACAATTCATTTCTATGGGATTTTGAAAGGCGTATTTATCAATGGGTAAAAGTGAAAGTTCACCCTTTGATAAATACACCTATAAAAATGGAAATGAATGGAGAGTGGCGGAATTTCACTCTAGTGGCGGAACTTCACTATTAACTTCACTCTTTGATAAATATACCCCTATGCAACATGTAATCATCCGTTGTACACATGCTTAAGTGCCCTTGTGGTCAAGTATATGTAGGCCAAACTTCTTGTGTAGTTAAAGAACGGATTAAAGAACACGAGGGTTAAATCAAACACTGCAACCGATACCCCTGTATCCTGCCACTTCAATATGTATAAACATAATGCAACTCAGTTGAAATGGTTAGTACTTGAAGTAATTGACAATCCACAGAGAGAAAGAATATGGGTTAAAAGACTACATAGTTTGTATCCAGTAAGTATGAATGACCAATGGAGTATTGCTAGAACTTCTGTATTACTCTGCTAACAATTTCCTTGTTCTCTTCTCAGTGAGAATGAATTGACGCTGCCTACTTTTCTGAATAGAATAGCAAACCTGGTCCTCATGAACATTACATGGGTAAGGCACAGGTCTATATTGGCAAAAAAGCCATTGTGGTTTAAGTGAACACAACTAAATATTAACTCTTTCAGTTAGCAGAAAATGCTAACAAATGATAATTTACGTGTTTCATAAAAAGTTATCATGCCTTGTCCGTGGTTAGATTTTGAACAATATGGGGACTGTAGTAGGCTTGTTGCAGTACTGGGGACTAGTGTCAAAAGTTTTTGTGGAAATGGACTAAAATACACAAATTAGACTTTTGAATGTCAAATAAACTTTGCCTTGAACTACAAAAATTGGGACAATTTGGAGGCTAGGCTGTAAAGGAATCCCCACAGCAGTTGTCTCCCACTCGTTTTGAATTCACCTATGATGTGAAAGGGGTGGGTTTAATACACCTTTAAATATTTCTGTGTGATTGATTTGTATTGTAACCCGTGAGAAAGAGCCCACAGCTAGAAACATGTCGTGTTAATAAACAATGTAGCAGCATAGTTTCTGCGTTAGAGTATCTGTTCCCTAATACTTTCACTTTTACATTGAAGCTTTGGCAGCGTTTGGCTGCCGAGACGCAACTTTGCATTTTAGTGAATTAGCATAGTGGCAGCGAACTAGCATCTAGGCAAAGTGGCGCGAAATGTGGCAAAGCCTTCACAGGTGAAAATTTGCCCCATGGCTTTTTCATATATATATAATAAAGTGGTTTCTACCTTTCACCAGATCCAAGCAAGACTTACCTGGTTTACATGATGTGCAAGCAGAAGCAGATCCATTACAGGTTTTACATGTTCTATCGCATGGCTCAGGTTTTCCTTCACCTTTCAAATATAAAAAAAGTATATTAACAATTTATCTATAGAAATAAGTCAGATATACCATGACCTGGATGAATGATAACTTTCACAATCATATATTAACAATTCTGTTTACATGTCGGATATCAACATTTAGTTGCTAAATAGACTCAACAGAGCTACAATCATCTCCTGAATACTGTAGAGAAGAATTATAGGGATTCCACCCCTTCTGATTTGAGTTTCTCTGTCAGTTCCAGGGGTGTAACTACAGAGGAAGCAGACCCTGTGGCTGCAAGGGGGCCCAGGAGTTGTAGGAGCCCCAATGAGGCTCTAATTAATATTCATTTTGAATAAATATTGATAAATATTGTCAACTTCTAGACATTTTTGGGGCCTAAAAAATTATTTGCTGTGGAGTTCAGTAATACTGGACTACTATATACCAGTGGTCCCCAACCAATGGCTTGTGAGCAACATGTTGCTCTCCAACCCCTTGGATGATGCTCCCTGTGGCCTAAAAGCAGGTGCTAAATTTTTAATTACTGGCTAGTAGGCAAGTTTGGTTGCATAAAAAACAGGTGTACTGCCAAAATGACCCTCCTGTATGCGGCCAGTCCATATAGGGGCTTTTAAATGGCCAATCTCAGTCCTTATTAAGCACCCCCAGGAACATTTTTCATGCTTGTGTTGCTCCCCAATTCCTTTTAAATCTGAATGTTGCTCACGGGTAAAAAAGGTTGGGGACCCCTGCTATATACATGACTGGTCAGTTCCTATGTTTAAGCATAACCTTATTAACTGACTTAGACTTTTTGGTACAGGACCTCTTTCGCTGCCCAGAATTTTGCCTCCTTAGCTTATAATAATGTTATCTTATATATATCCTTTCCAGCTGAGCTGGTTAGTTCCTTTAATATCTAACATATCATACATGCCTTCATAGTCATAGTTTTAACTGGCCCTCATACTACTTCAGGCTCGCTTGGGGAAGGGTTGGTTGTTTTCCAAGAAATGAGTGTTTTTATGCAGTTAAGATTAAATGGAGATAAATCAGATAGCACCAATGGGTCCAAAGTGATGACATATCTTTAAATGACTGTAATCTCTTCAGTATGTTTAACCACATCATTCAAATGGACTGATATATCTCACACCACTTTCCCCCAACCAATTGGGAAATCCTGCCAAGTCTGGTCCCATAGAACAGACTTTAATGTGTTTGTGCATCATAAATGATAATTTAATATCTTCTGTAGTGATGAGCAAAATGTTTGCCGGACACGGATTGTTTGGCAAAATGATGCATTTCAGCATCTGCAAACAGTTCTGCAATCCTATGGCAAAGCACGGTGGACAAAACACCCCTTGACCCCAGTGAATTTTGCTTGAAAAAAAAGTTGGTGAGAAAAAACTTCCATTGGTTCAATGCATTTTGCACAGAAAAAGTCCCACTGGAAAAACACCACTTGACTTCAATGTATTTTGCACCGAAAAATTCATGTGTAGTTTCAATGGGTGTTTCTTTTCACAGTGGCTTTTTCCAGCACAAAATAAATTGAAGTGAGTGATGGGTCTTTTTTTTTAAATAGATTTGCTCATCACAAATTTTGTGACACACAATGCAGCCGCTGTTAGTTGCCAGGGAAAATCAGCTAACTAAATGTTAGGGTATAGCGTATCTCTTTTAATTGACAAGAATTGATCAATATATCTAGAGGTTCCTAAAATCATGATCATGATCTACTAATAGACCCACTAGCCCAGCATTGCCTACAAACAAATCATATGTCTTCTGCATAATTTACATTCAGATTGAAAAACTGGTTTTGTTCAATTAAATTCTGCTTATTTTCCATGGCAGTGAACGTGGGAAACGCGATGACTTTCTTTGTAGGCACATGCTGCAGTGAGCATTCGTTCTTTTGCTGTTAAATTTGCTTACAAATGTATAAGAAACAATGTTTATCTGTAGGAAAAGCTGTTTAGTGAGTAATTCCCTGAATATTTCTAAGTTACTTGTGGTTCTTCAGTGTTATGAAGACTGCACACTAGATGGCACCAGCATATCATATAGTACATGGTTTAGATTCACTATTTCCCAGTATCTTCTATCACTTACAAAATTATTAACATTTCTTGAAATCCACAGTAACATGGAATTAAACAATGAAAATACAGAGGAACATCTAAATATTAAAACTTTTACATTTAGAGTGTTTGGACAAATACTCAGTGTTCATGTTTTATGGCAGCTGTAATGTGTATTCTGTGTGCACAACCATGCAGAAAAATAAACTTAAAATGTTTTGTAAATGTATTTTTATAAGCCACATACATTATTGGAAATAATAGTTGTCTGTGACTGTGTGATCAAGTGTAAGGTGCTCATAATTTTAGAGGTGTCATGTCACAGGTGATGTACATTGTATAACACCCCATAACAATTCAGAATTTTCAATACAATGTGCATCAGTCTCTTTGAATTCCTCTAAAACATATAAGATGACCTATAATGTAGTCCGACTTAATCATATACCCTACAATGTCCCAAAGGTGCACAAATGTCCTTAATATTTCTAATCTTGATTGCTCCTCAACCCTGTTTAAATGCTGAGCATTTGTTGGAGTGCTATAAAGAAGGTGAGCTCAGCTTTCATTGCAAATCATCAAATCGATATGGAAAGGAAGCTATAGATGGCAATTACTTTTCAACTGTGATGGATATCTGCCTTTCTTCATGTGTCTTTTGTAGATGTCAGCATCACAAATGTTATATGTAACACCAAGGCCTATTGGATGCTGAACAATATACTGTAGCTGGCAACTAGGGTAGGGGCAAATTCTCATGTAGTAGGGCCCGTGGCATATGGAATGATTTCTGTCTCTTTAGTGCTTGTGATTTTTTTATCTCCCCCTATTGATCGCTGTGGCCATTGCATGATAAAACTGAAGCAAACGATTGTCAGGATATTGTCGCTTGCAAACATGACAGTTCACTTGGACAAAACTGGCAGGTAACCACCTTAGCAAGCAACAGGATGACATTTTTTTTAAAATATTATATGGAATTTGTGGTACTTTCAACCATGATTTTTTTTCTCTGAATCATAAAATGTATAAATATATCAGTCTTACTAAAATGTCACATTGGGCGTGGGGGAGTTTAAACGTCATAGCATTTTTCAAAGCTAATGTAATGGAAATGCTTTCCAAGGCATTTCATCTAGACGGCAGACTCCTTTAATCTAATTGTGCTTTTAAAATATTGTTATATGGAATCTGGAGTCCTCTGTACACTAGTTTTTTCTCTCTGAATCAGAAAATGTATAAATATGTCAGTCTTAATGGAATGACACTTAAGCGTGGGGGTGTTTAAATGTCTTCGCATATTTTTTTTTTCAAAGCAAATTGAATTCTGACTTCTGAAAAAAACGGTCAGTCCTACTAAGGAAAATATCAGCTCTGTAATGGAAATGCTTTCAGAGGCATTACATCTACCGCTTTTATTAAACGGACTTCATTAATCTAATTCTGCTTTAAAAGAGCGTTGTAAAGCCACAAGCGTACAATAATCACACGTCAGATCATGAAACGTCCAATGGTCAAAGGGAGGATGGAAAGGCAATTGTATTATTATCTTTGAGCTTCGGTAGAGAATCAGGCAGATGAAGACAAATTAGATCAGGATCACACAAACTATGGTGACACATTGGAAAGGCTACGGTGTGGAATTGAGCCGAAGGACATTGAAAGGATTTAACAGAAAATGTTTCAATTTACTTTAACTTGTCATTTATTTTAATGAAATGATCACTGGAGAAAAATGTTTTATTTTGCCTGATCACAGGTACTGTAGTTTCCGGCACTAGGGATCTTCTTACAAGTAAAGCACTTTCCATACTTTCATGGCATTCAAGCCAGAGTCAAATTCTGCTTTGTTCATTGATTTAAAGCTGACAAAAATAGTCCATACAACCAAAAACATTGGCTTAGATAAACAGAAGGCATCCAAAAAGGCACTCCAAAGCATTAAGAAATGAAGGAGTAAATCCTGTCAATTCCAAGCAGACTGTAGGGAATGACAAAGAGAAAAACGACATTTCCACAGGCAGCATTTTCCACAAGTATTTCAGAAGAAAACATCATCATTATCTGATTGCAGTTATATTTAGTCAGTTCAATAATTTCTTGTAGACTGAATTTCCTGTAACCCAATGACCCACGGTCTGCATAGAAAAGCAAGGGATGATGGGGTTAGGAAGCAGGGACCCTATACTTTTCCCCGTCCCTAGTCATTGGTGGAGATTAAGGAAGGATTTTGTTTTCCCAGGCTTGGCAGGGATTGGCTGATGGGGGAATGCATAGAGAAACATCTGGTGCTCAAGTCAGGCACTTTGGGCAATCATGTAAGCGTCCCACCCTCCATCCCTTAAGATGTCTTACTAGGTAGTTGCAGAACAGGGGTGCGAGGCCTTGAGTAGAAATCCAGGTGAGCATGGTGAGCAGAGGGAAGGAAGCTCATGATACACAACGAAAACACTGATTACTGGTTTCTACCTGTGTATTATTTCATTATAATAAAAACACTGCAATAATGGTTACATTTGCTACAGTGCTAATATTTGACTGTGCTGTAGTATATATTTAGAATAAACAAGATTAATGAATATCTTGTAAATTATATCCTTATAAATGGTGCTTAGTGATGTAATCTACTTAGAAGTAGCTGGTTGAACAGAGTGCATAAGGAGACAATTCTTGCCTTAAAGGGAAACTATACTCCTGGACATTGCAGGTCTCTATAAAAACATTTGGATAAAACAAATGTAAACCATTGCTTCATTTAAATAACCCATTCTCATAAAAACACGTCCTCCCCTGCTTCATATGTTTCATTGTGCTCGCACACACAAACAAAGGACATCAATCAATCAATGGACATCATACAAATGGACAGAGCTTTGTTTTTTTTCTCCCACACTCCTTCCTGTTACAGTTAGAACCTGCTTTATTTCCTGTCAGGTGATCTCTGTGGGGCACACAGAACACAAAATGGTAAAATATTTTTTTTAAAAACTGCAGTATTTACTGATAAGCATATGCCAATTGGGTAACATTCTTTAATATGTTACTCATTATGATATCAATTATCAGTTGGTTAAGTATTCATTCTGAAGGTAAAGTTTTCTTTTAAAGGGCACTAGGTTCTGAATCTTTTACCCCTATATTCTGGGCTGAAATGAGTAATGCTAGCAGATGAGAATAAAAAGACTAGAATTGTCATAGGACACACTGAGCTGGAGGGGTAGAGTATTGGCATGGCCAGATGTTTTTAAGTCATGGTCCGACAACCATGGGGGCAGACAATGGCAGAGCAGGAAAATGGGAAGCAAGCTGAAGTTAGGTCTGCCATACACATTCTCCTGTATTTTGCAGATATAAGAAAATAACTATTTTATGTTAGCATGCCTTGTTAAAAATATTCCATTCTGTACAACTGCATAACAGCCATACAGTATAACCCCATCACATGTTTCAATTTCCAACATCAATGTTTTATCTACAGAGCAGAAAAACTACTCTCATACTGCCACAGGCAAAGCAGCTAAGACGTATTTCTAGAAGTGATAAAACTGCTATTGCTATTTTTATTCTCAATAACCTTTGAATGAATAATCCTCCAGAAATGGCAGACACCTTATTTTATTCACATGCCGCTTATAGGAAATGACGAGAGAACTGGTGATACTGAATATACTCTTTTAGAAGACTCAGGCACACATAAGTTATACTGGGTGTAAAAAAGGAGCTTTGACGGTACCTGCAAAATGCACTAGCCACCAACTTGTTCTATAGCAACGCGATTATACCTGACTGAAGATACTGTATTAAAAGAATCAGCTTTTACTCTATTGGGGCAATGTATTCATTCTTATGTTGTGACTTTGTGGTGATTTTTTTCTCCCAAGATGTGTGAGGTTTTATGTGGAGGGATTTTAATTTATTAAAAAAAAAACCATGGTTGAAGGGGAAAATGTTTTGGCAGAAAAAAAATATGGACACCAAATAAAAAAGAAGATAATGATTTACACAGTGTATTATGCAGGCCCGGATTTGTGGAGAGGCCACCAAGTTCCAACCACACCCACATTGGTTCAGAAACACTGGGGATGTGTGGGAATACAATCATTTTCTAAATTTCCCATGCTCCAATTCCTATTACTCTGGTCTCAATAATGAAAATTTGAGCAAATAAAAGGGAGGGTATGGGGGCGGCGAACGACAGCAGGCCTAGGGGCACCCGCTATGTAAATCCGGCCCTGGTATTATGCCAAAACTTCATTTTGCAAGTTACTTCATTAATTCCGGTTTATTATCTGGGAATGCGCCACTTAAAGTTACCAGGAGCGTCTTTTTTTGCTGCCCACGGTAACTTGAGAGGCAGTGCTCTAGGGCTCCCCAAAGTCCAATCATCAAAACATTATATGGATAAGCAGGAGCTTGATTGGATGCAAGTAGTTGTGTCTATATGTGCTTTAGATGACCCCCCTTTTTTCTAAAAGAATGAAAAAAGCAGTAGGAATGTGGTGACATTTAACCATATGTAATTTCCATTCTCAGATTGAGAGTTTTTTCTCTTTCTGTGAATATTTATTAGTACTTTTGGATGCTTTAGAAACAGGCAATTTTCCCAAAAAAAGCATACAATTCAGTTCAGTTCTAGTTAGATGGTTTATAAATACAGCTTTTATTGTTCACTTGGACTACAATTCTGAGTCATTTAGGAAGCATGAATTTTTCTTTAAAAACACAGTTACTTTAATTTTGAATTTCTGAAAGCCAGGAAACAACTGACCTTTAGAGCAAGCAAGAACTCTATCTGCTTATCTGCTGTGCTTCATGAAGGTTTACATTGTCTGCTGCCTAGATGTAGGGCTGCCATCACAAATCATGGGGCCCAGTGCTAGTCCAGGCTCTGTGCCTGGCAAAGTCTATGGGGTGGGCTTTAACTTTGCTGGTGAAGCCTATCCCATAGACTTTGCCAGGCTCAGAGCCTGAACTAGCAATGGGCCCAATTTATGCAGCTGCAACCAGATCCGGCCATAACTCATTATGTTCAAACATAATCCAGAACTGCCTGAATCGCCATCCATTCTCAACAATACCCATGCTTCTGGGGGCCTGTGAATCTGGATGATAAGCAGGTATGAATCTGCTTTTACTTTAGATTTTATGTTTGCCAGAACAAAAAAAAAGATTAATCCAAGCCATATTTTACTGTGGGCAGATGTTTCATTTAGAAATTTCAAATTACATAACATTTTAAAGATCTATAGTCATAAATCAGGAGTCACAATCTGTTCTCCATAGTGTGCACTTAATTACATAAAGGGCAGGGTGCAAAGAACAGATGCAATGCACCGATCAGCACTCAATTGGGTAGATCTTTAACTTCCAAAATGGAGCACAATGATCTATGCTTCACAGAGAATACAGCATTGCTGACATGTTGCAACTTTAAATGTTTTTTTTCTGTTCAACCATGCACCTAAACATCACAACCAAACATTTGGCCTTAAATGTTATCACAGGGTATCACCATCTTGGATTCTATTAGGAGTGTCAGTGACACTGCACATGCTCAGTGTGCTCTGGGCAGCTGTTCAGAAGCTAAGCTTAGGGAGAGTCACTGCATATCATCAAGAAGAAAATGAGGATCATATTTCATAGAAGCTGATGCTACAGGGCTGAATACATCCTGACACAGAATGCACTGATTTCTGAGCTGCCATATAATGTGAATATATTTGAATTAACCACTAATCAGATTTGTGACTTTTATATTCTTAATATACAGTAAATTGTGAGTTGGTCCCTGAGATCAGTAAGTGACAGCAGCACAGAGCATGTGCAGTGAATCAGCAGAAAAGAGGATGAGGAGCTACTGGGGCATATTTGGAGGCACAAATCTCCTGCTAAAGGGCTGTGGTCACTTTGGGCTGGCACAAAGTTTCAAAACATACAGTCCTATGTAGTAAATGGTGGTGGCAAAATAATGTTCGCAATACAAACAATTTTTCCAGTGCCATTTCTTTGCACACAATTAAATTATGCTTTGCAACCACCTTGCATTTTAACCGGCAAATGGGAAAAAAAATTGTAGAATTTGATGTTTGCGACAGTGCACAGTGAATGTAATAAAATGTCTTTACGAAAAAGCCGTTACTTTTCTTACTAAATAACGCCACCAGCAAACTCTTTTATGAGAGTGGGCAACACAGAAATAATGTTTGCTTAGCAGTGCAATAAACGTTATGGCATTGCAGAATGTGACTTTTTATTCTTATTTTGCATTTTTTTTGGTTTTGGTTAAGCATTTTATCACTTATGTGCAGCATTTTTAGCCTACGTCTTTATTAAACTTTAGTTCTGTTGTGATTTTTATGGTATAGTTTTTATTACTAAATTACACTGTGTACATTGAACATAATTCATTCTACCATTAAAAATGGATTCTTGGACCAGTATATTTTCCTTTTAATTTGTAATATTGGTGTGTAGGCAACCATCTCATTGCATTTTGCCTGGTCATGTGCTTTAAGAAAGAGCCATGGCTTCACAGTGGAACTGCATTCAGACAAACTATTGTTTATCTTTCTCAATCTAACAGAAGGAGTCGCTACTTAGGTTAACCAGACTTTGATTTTTCATATCTACCACTAGGTGGGAGCATTTTTAGCAATGCAGGTGTCAGGGAGCTGTTATCCTATTACCTTCCATCTGCTGATAGGCTGCTGGGGAGGAAAGGGACAGGGGTGGGGGTCATATCATTCTGACTTGCAGTACAGCAGTAAAGTGTAACTGAAGTTTATCAGAGCACAAGTCACATGGCCGAGGGCACCTGAGAAACATGTCTAGCCCCATGTCAAATTTCAAAATTAAATATTAAAAAATCTGTTTGCTCTTTTGAAAAACAGAATTCAATGTAGGATTATATTGGAGGAGCACTACTAACTGATGCAATTTGTGTTATACATGTCAGAATCCCTTCAAAGGAACAGTTCAGTGTAAATATAAAATAAAACTGGGTAAATAGATAGGCTGTGCAAAATAAAAATATTTTCAATATAGTTAGCTAGCCAATAATGTAATCTATAAAGGCGAGAGTGAGCAGATGTCTAACATAACAGAACATAATCTTACTTCCTGCTTTGCAGCTCTCTAACTCTGAGTTAGTCGGCAACTTGAAGGGGGGCCACTTGGGACATAACTGTTCATTGAGTATGTAATTGATCCTCAGCATGCAAGTCAGATTCAAAAGGAAACAGTTATGACCCATGAGTTCCACCCATAAGTCACTGATTGGTTTCTGCCTGGTAACCAATCAGTGGAAACCAAGAGAGCTGCAAAGCAGGAAGTAGTGTTCTGGCTTTTATGTTAGACATCCAGTCACAATTTTGGCTAACTATATTGAAAACATTTATTTTGCACAGTCAATCTATTTACCCAATCCTGAAAAAAATCTGAGAAACTAGAATATACAGCTACAAAACAAGAACTACAGGTATTAAATTTAAATGTCCAACTTCAACAGACACCTGGGCCATGGAGGCAGTCAGGATGGGCCCATACACAAGTCTAAAGTCATAAGGGGTCAAATTGGCAGCTGTGATCTGCCACGTATGACCAGCTTTTAAATGAGAGGTGACCCACAGCAAATCATATTTTCACTGCACAAGCCATGTATTAACTGGTTATTGTTTACCATGGGTTGCAGGACCCGAGCAAGTTGGTGCTACTATCTTAGTACAGCTAGCTAGTATATTCCACCCAGAGTACTAGACATTGTGCAACATGCTTCTAAAATCTTAAAAGTAAAGAAGCGTCCATGAAAATGATTGCCTATGTTGGCCTTGTTATAACAGCAAACTGTCTTCTAGTGTTATTAAACCTTCAGTAGATTTTATGAAGCTTTTTTTTATTTTTTAATATTACTACAATTTTGTCTCGATCATTCTGCCTAGCATACTCCACAGAATGGCAAATGGACTGATGCCAAATACACATTTTATGATACATTTCATTTCATACATATAAGAAAGTGATTGCAATAAAATGCTTAATCCCTTCAAGAGCTCTGTTAATATAAGAACTCCTTTGCAGCCAAAAGACAGTCTATAAAAGTAAATAGATTATATATTTTTTCATTATCAATTATTATGATGTAATAAAACATTTTGCTGTTCTCTAGAGAGTTGATATAGCATCCCCACATTTAACAGGCCTGTCAAATGCAATAGAAAGGCAAAAATAATATATCAAAGCACCTCTATTCTAAAAGAACAATGAAAAAGTGCAATGTGTGTATGTTTTGGATACTTGTCTTAGCCCTGCTAACTTTAAGCGTTTGATTGTTTTGATTGAAAATGGAAATTGTTTGGACAAAGCCCTTGCACCTAGTTCAGCACAGGTACAAGGGAGTCCACAAGCAGGTGGTAAGTACAAAGTTCTAGGGCCTGGCATCCCATGACATTTTTGGCTAACAGTCTCAATAACAAGCAAGCAAGAGGATGTACCAGGTATGTGTGCTGCCCTTACATGCATCACCTACTGCAGGCAGAGAGAAAAAGTTGCACATTTGGACACCAGGTGCAAATTCCATTTAGGATTTCAGGGCAGATCACAAAGGCCCAGGCCTAGGTGCAGCAGGTTTCACACTTTGCACCCTGTCTTTTAAAGGTCTTTTAGAGGAGCAACGTTTGCTTTAAAGGAATTGACAGAGGTAGGAATAAGAATCAGGGCAATATTTTCCATATACAGCATGAGGGCCCATGCCTGGGATGGCATGGGGTGGCCCTTAGTTGCATATATAAACACAAAAAAATATATATAATCATATAATAGATTTGGAAGTCTCGATAAGTGAGGGGAGGTGCCTAGGGCAGAGCACCAGACCAAGATATTGTACTGATAAGGATGTCAATAACCTCCCAGGTTCTTCTGTTATAATTGTTAATTTTCCATAATTTTACCATTTATATACCACTAGAGCATTAAGGGGGTTATTTATTAAAAGTAAAGTTGTTTTTTTTACACCAAAAATTCAAGTTTCCGAGGGTATTTTTCAAACTTCAATTTTTGGGTTAAAAAAAACTAATTTTAGTGTTAAAAAATGTGAATTTTCGGGGGGGGGGGTTTAAAAAAAATTTGAATTTTCAAGATTTATAATACCTGTACCCCGAAACCTGGAAATAGCTTGAATCTGAAAATACTCTAAAAACCAGCTAAAACCTGTTGAGGTCATGTAGAAGTCAATGGCAGAGGTCCCTTCAACCATTTTGAAGATTTATTTCGGTGGGTTTCACTCAATGATTAATTCGAGGTTTTTTTGCTGAAAACTCAATAAATTAGAGTATCAGGGGTATTCACCCCAAATTCACTGATTGGAGTTTTTTAAATTCAGGGTTTTGAGCTTATTTGAGGCATAAAAAAACTCACAAACTTGACCTCAGATAAATAAGCCTATGAGTAAGTGCCACAATAGGCACAAAACGCGTTAGGTTTTATGTCCTAATACATTTTTCTACATTTTATATATTTGTTTCTTTATTATTGGAGGTCCTCACATTCTTTCTGGATACAGTGTTTTAGATTTTGCACCTTGGGACTGAGGTGAACTGTGAGTGAATCCTCCGTTACTAATTTAAAAACAATTTTGTATTTTTTTTTTGATTTATCAATTATTTTTTGAGTGGTACTATTTATATTTTCCTTAATGTGGCAGTAGCACAAACTCTGTCTTTACTCAGATAAATAACCCCCTAAATGTCAATTTTGTGGAGCTTATAATCTAGTTTTGGGGGGCAGTTGATATTACTATTATTTGTACAAGAGTGCCGCAGTATACTCATGTTAAAATAGCGGTGTCATAAATAAAACCGGAGTATTACTTCAAAAAACCTTTACAGCATTATTTATATTCTAAAAGGAAACATTTCACCCATTCTACTGTTACTTACCTGTGCCAGACTTCAACATGCCTCCTTCCTTTGCTGCTGAAGATGTAACACTGAACTTCCCAGTGGGGCAAAGACCCATTAGGATGGAGCACAGATGAAAAGCTTCTACAGCCAGTTTGTTTCCATAGCAATGGAAGAAGGCAGAGGCAATACTGACATACAGGCAGTCTCTGGGTTATGTACGAGATAGGGTCTGTAGGTTTGTTCTTAAGTTGAATATGTAAGTTGAAACTTATACATTTACTGTGCATATATATTTTTACCTTTCTGTGCTTTGCAGTAGACAACACATGAGGAGATTGGGGCAGGTGTTTTTTTAAAGCTAAATGCTAATAAAGGCCAAGCAAACCACAGTACATTACTGTAATAGCCTCTGTATGCGAGGATGAGTTGTATCTAAGTCGGGTGTATGTAACTCAAGGACTCCCTGTATTTCTGTAAAAAGTCTAAACGTACCCGAATGAGTTGCTCTAAGACCAGTTAATGCTGGACAGGCTATATCCTAACCAATGCTACAACCGTCTGTTTAAGAAACAGTGGTTGTTCCTAATATACACCATTTATTTTTGACCTTATACAAATGAGCTGTCTTTAGTTACCTCACAAAATCATTTTTCAAACAGCTTGTAAAACCACATAAAGAACTCAACTGGAAATAGTTTCCCGCCAAAACAATTTGTAAAAAGTTGTATAAAATATACAATGAATCATTTATAATCGCAGCTGCAAGTCCCATTGCTAAAAAATGGACACAATCATTGTGCATATTACTGCCATTCATTACAGATTTTTGAGCATATTTCTACCAGGTGCCATTGAGCCCACCCAGTTTGTTTGATAAATCACGTACAAGTGCACCTATTGATGCAGGGGAACCCTGAAGCTACCACCATACCAACTATGGCTGTAATTCTACCTTCTTGTTGTCATAATTTCATTGAGGGGGAACATGCTACATTCATCTATTACAAAAAGTTGTATTTATAAAATGTAAAAATTTCTTTATGACACCGCTATTTTACCATGAGTATACTGCGGCATTCTTGTACAAATAATAGTAATATATATATAATAGTAATATCAACATTAGTTAGACGAGTCCCCGGCATGAACATGTGCGAAAGATGCACCACGCAGGATGCGGTCTTTGTGGGGCAGCCGGGGGAGCAGTCAGACCCTACCTTATTCTTATTTTCCTTTCATGGTCCTTGTGGTTTGTGATTTAATGGAATAATCTAGCTTCTCTAAACTAGTGGTAGGAAAGCCGTTTGGCTTTTCTCTTCTTCCACTTTGCGGTATCCCAGTGGACTAGACAGCCAAGGTCACATACTTGCTTCTCTTCACCTTCTTTTATTTCATTTTTCAATTTCTACATTCTTAACCAAGTTGGTTTCTATAAACATCAACTTATGAACCAACATTTAATTTTTTAAGCCTTATAACACATTTGATTTGAACAGCGCTACCCCCCTTTGGAGTGGATTTAGTGGTTTTGAATTTATATTAGCACCAGGTCACTTAATTGAAGAATTTTAATGAGTTCATTGTGTGTTTTGTTTTAACATTGGCATTTTGGTAAATTCTTTATTTGTCAGCACTGACCACAAAATTGTTTATTTGAAATTGATATTTGTACTTAGCCACTTTATTTGAGACATCTAAAGTAATTGTGTGTTTTGTTAAATATCAAATTTAAATTCACTAAAGCAGTTGTTTCCAGCACTGACTCTTTGACAAACACTAAACATAAGTCACTTTTAAACCAGATGATGAATTTAAAAAAAAAAACCCTGTTGATGTATGGTGGTATGAATAGGAAATTGTAGTTTTAATAATCTTAATAAAAATAATAATTAGTGTAACTACAAGAAGAGGGTTGTCTTTCTTTCTAAATATAACTAGTCAGTCTCAGGAAGAAATAATTTACTGTTTGGCCACATGGAAGGCCATCTCCAACATTAGGGACCAAATAAATTATTAAAAATTGCTAAATTTAAGAGAGCAGTGAATCTGCATTCTGCTGTCCGTAAACGTTAAATAACGTCATAGCTAATAGGAACTGGTCAGGCTATAGTGAAGTGCTGTAAGTGTAACTACACTCTCCAAGAGGCCATACAATAGAAAGGCGATAGTCTCCTAAAAAAATGTTGCAACCCTTCTTAAAATGCCTTAGTCAGTTCACCCATTGGTATGGGCAACTTGAGGTTTTGTGGGTGGCATTTATAGTATTTATACATGGAATGATGTGTCTGTTCTTACATAGTGGCACTGCTTTCACATCTATTATACAGGTTGTAAGTAAAACATGCACATAACAAAGTTAAACTATTTGCAAAATAAAATCCATATGGCAAGGTGTACTGTGTCTGTGTGTTTATGTAAGGTTAGATGTCTGTAGTTCTAAGAACAGTGCTTTGTCTTCTTAAAACTTACGATTCATAAAAGTGTCTTCCTCTGGAATTTTTGTCTTAGGAATACATCTTCCTTTCTGCAGTGTGTAAGTTGTTTTGCAAGAAGTGCATTCATCATAGGCTGGTCCTGTGCAGGAGTCACAGGTTCTGTAGCAACTATCACACTCTTTGTTGGTATCATCCAAGTAAAATCCAGATCCACAGTCAGTCACACACTCCCCGTCTGTAGTGGTCAAACACAGATAAATACAAATGAACACACCAATGACTGGGATTACATTTGAATATTACTTGTATTATTGGTGTCCTGAGATAAAATATCATCAATAACCCTTGAGGGATGAGTCTAGGACAAAACACTCCAAAAGTCAAAATTGCTCAGATTTCCCATGCTGACTTGGACTTAAAGGGTATACACAACATGCATTGAGTAAAAAAGGGATCCCATACCTGTGCTACATATTTGCAAGCCTTAAGTTATGAAGGAACATCATTTACATACCAAGGAGATAAAACCCTTCTTCACACTCTATACACTGGTCTTCTGTACAGCTAAAGCAGGTCAATGCACAGTCAATGCAGCTCATTAAAGAATCATTTCTGTATGTATTTTCTGGACAAGCATCATAGCAGTACTCTTCATACCTAGATGAAAAAAGCTTCATAAATACACATTTGCATGCTTTCTGTAAAATATATTGTTTAAAAGCTCTAAGAAGAGTGGCAACCATGAACTATCAACGGTCACATAAATATTTGTATTGTATGCGGAGGCATGAGGGGTGATATCAACCAGCAGTCTTTGTATTCTTGCTTGAAAATGCTTGTGAAATGTTTAGTAGGTAATAAAATTGTATTCTATCATTTATTTTTTTATTTTTCCAAAAAAAATTACTGCAATCACCCAATTTAATTATTAGGCCATAAATGGTTATGGTAAATGGGTATTTTGATTACATAAAACTATAAATTTTGATCTATTCCCACTGACTACATTACAATTACCCTAACAGATGCCATCGGGTGCCATATGGGATTAGAACGTCAACTAAATATATACAGAGCACAGAGATTTTTCACCTCACCAGCACTTTTTCAAGACTAGATTCAGTCAGATCCTTGGTTTCAACTTTACCAAATGAAAACTCTTTATGTATGGACTGAAAGTTGCATATGCAAATTGGGATTCAGATTTAAGACAGTGATTAGCCAAATATTTTTTTAACAAAAACATCTGATAAGAAATATTCTGGAATAATTTTTAAAAATTTAATATAACAAAATATTATAGCAGACAGTAATATAATTTAATAATATATAACAATAATAGGATAATATCAATTTAAAAAAACTACCATTTTTAGTTTGCTCCTCTGAGGAGCATGTACATATTTGTTTAAGTGTTTCAGTATTACTGCCCTTAAGTGCCCTTAATATATGTATAAAATATGTATACACAGAATTACATAAGCCTTGCTCAGTTGACACCACATATTGAGTAGATAGATGAGATATTAAACCATCAATATCACCATGTTATATTAGTATTAATTATTGGCGAATACATTTAGCAGGCACAAATTCGCTCACATTGGACGCCCATTGACTTTAATGCGGGCGTTAATTCGCAATTTTTTGTCGAAACAGGACAAATTCACCCATCACTGCTTAGTATGTCTTCATTTAAAACAGTAAGAATGGCAAAATTAACACAAGATCATAATTGCAATAGTAACTCTATAATTTGATGTTAGTAAAGAAAACTTACATATAAAATCCTTTTATGCATGTGATACAACTTGAAGGATCATCTAAAATAAAAACAGATATGTTAATGATGTAGTGAATTCAGAAACATGATTATTTGCAGTGAAACATCTAGATTTATCTGTGTTTAGGAATTCATGTTAGAATATAGAGGGTATAAAATCTCAAAACGCCTTCTAGTATGAGGACTGTGGGCAAAACTTGAACACTAACATTGCATATACATGGACCTTCTTTTCTCATAGCATTTATACTACTGTCCATGCAATTTGTAAATTTAGTGGACTCTTTTTGAACCATGTCAGATATACACTATGAGCACAAACCTTCAGTTTTTCACCAGGCAAACAACAATAATTTACATGAATGGTACTTTATGTATGCTACATATTCCAATGATTTCTCTATATGCATATGTTTACATATAGGGAGCACATTGCACACAGTGCAGTAACCCATGGCAACCAATCAGATGATTGCTTTCAGTGTTCAACCTGCAGCTGCAAGATACAAGGCTAATCATAGATTTGCTGCTATGGGTTACTGCCCAGGGGCAAATCTGCCCAGTGTTTATAAATGAGCCATTGTGTTGATCTGTTTCACATAAAGGTTTCATCATATTTATTTTTTTAGCAATAAAATGTTTAGTTATCCTCAACCTAAATATGTTTCTGGTGCACACAACCTGATCATAATTTGGTAGTTGTTCTTTCCTTACTGGAATAAGATTGTAACATCAGCGATATCACTACTGATACTGAAACTGACTTTAAAAAATTACTCTTTAACATTTAATGTACATTAAAAGTTACCTATTGGTCATGTTGATAGTTTTTCAATAATAGAACTGTTTTTGAAGGTAATTGTTACATTAGGAGGATGTAAAGGAAAAAAAATAAAATCCAATTTTTACTTTATTTAATGAAAAAGAAATCTATCTCCAATATACTTTAATTAAAAAATGTCTACCATTTTTATAATAACCCTGACTGTATGCAGTGAAATACCCCCTTTGTTTTACTTGCTCCGACAGCTGCAGATAGGAAACTTCAGATGGTCCCTAACTGCTCTGCAGGGAAACAATCGTACTTTCAAATGGCAGGGGAGAGCCCACCCACCTTACTTCCCTGACCTTGAGCAGCTTTGTTTGTTTACCTGTAAAGCAGCAGGCGACCTGTAGAGATTTGTATCCGCAAACCCAGTGCAGTCTGTATATTGTGATTATTAATCAGTCTTGCTGTATCAGCTTCTATGCCAGAAACTGACTTGTGCTGTTTTGATAATTTATGACGATCCATAAGCTTAACCTCCCAACTGAAGCCAAGACCACACTGAGCTTGTGCTTAGTCTTGGTCTTGCAAAGATGTTTAACAAAGTTACAAGATGACAAACCCCTGCGGCCAACAAAACATTAATCATTTGTATAATTAGGCTTCTGGTGCAGTAAGTTCATGTTTACATTTAGTATACAAAATACAGCATTTCTAGAATTATTCTATTTTAGTTCCCCTTTAACCTGACTTTGTTGCCAAATTGACTGTTGCTACTCAAAGGGGGCTATTTATCAAAGGTTGAGTTGTATTTACCTGAAAAATTCAAGTTTCTGATTAAAAGTTTTTGATTTTTGAGTTTGTTAGTTGAAACTCGAATTTTCAGGTAAAAAAAAACCTTTTTTTTTTTTTAAAAGAACTTGAATTTTTGGAGCTTTATCATACCCTGAAGCTGGAAATAGCTTGAATCTGAAATCTAAAACCTCTCAAGGTCATGTAGAAGTCTAGAAGTCAATGGCAGAGGTCCCTTGAAACTTCATGATGTTCGAGTTTTTTCGATGGCTTTTCCTCGAAAACTCAATTAATTCGAGCGATTCACATTTTTTTCTGTGAAAAACTCGATTAACTTGAGTGATTCCGGTTTTTCCTGTGGAAAACTCTATTAATTTGAGCGATTCAGATTGGATGCATTAAAGAAAAAGTTTAATTTCTGATGCCAGTAACTTTTAAATACAACAATTTTAATCTATTCCAATCAAGAAGTTGTCTCTTTTGATTCAGAAGTGAGAATAATTTGGATGCATTTATTATTGACTAGGTGTTAAATGGACATTGAAACCTCCATGGAGCAATGTTAGGATTAAGTTAAATCAGACCTCAGGACTGAGAATGTAAGAATGAATTTACTAAATGATCATATCGCTGCCCGTGACTTGTCAGAAGACATTATCCAATGACATATCAGCAGACCTTTCAGCAACTGAAAGGGCCAATGCATATGTATTTAGACCACTGCATTCCACTCAGGGAGAACCATGGTGGTGTCCTTCTGCAGCCACTTTAAATTTATTGGAATAGAAAATTTACAGCCTATAGCAGATACTGGTCAAGTCAGATGATAAGCCAGGAATCCAAAAGTTAACACTGTGCCTTGAACAATGAGTTTAAGGAGTGCAACTTGGACACCTCTTGGTCAGTTAAATACCACTTTATAGCCTGAAGTGGAGGTGGGAGTAGGAGCTACATTTTTCTGGAAAGCAAGGAGCACAGCCTTCTATCTTAGGCTCTCTGTGTTTTTCTGCAAGCTAAAAAAAAAGCCATTAACTGAACTCTTAAGATAAACAATAAATGATTTGCTGTGTGTCTTGTGAGACACCTGCCTTAATGTTGAGCATATATATCTGTAATCATTAATAACAGAATCCCCTTTTTTATTTTATCAGCCTTATGTGAAAAACACCAACTGAAATGAATAGTGGGGGCAGATAGCACTAGCAAAGGGCGCTGTATGATGGTTTAGGATACTGCACAGACATTTTATAGAACTAGATATACACATTTTAATATACATTTTTTAAAATGTAGCCACGTTGTAATTAAAATTAATCTGCCTAAATGTATTTACTTATTCAGATGTTCATCCCAAAACAGCTGAAGGATTTATTTCATTCTGGTTTCATATCCCCACAGCCTTTTACGAGACCTTCTTTTTTTCCCCACTGACAGTAGAGGAAGCCATGTCTTGATTAGCAGTGGCTTTCTCTGTTGACACAGGATGAAATGTGCTCTACTGCACTGCTGTTCAAGTTTTTTTTAATTGTATTATAGCGTAATATATGTTACAGAGGGCAAAAATATAGTAACATGACAATTAAATCAGTGATTGCTGAGGTCAGTAATCCCAAGGAGGTGGATGAAGAGGTACTGTGCAACATTACTACCTTTCTTTATACCCCTAAACATAACATGCTGCAGTTTATAAGAAAACATAGATGATCACTACACTAAAATAAGGTTTTGAATTTATGGGAGAGGGTATAAAATGGAATCCTACATTCCAGTACCCATGGCTAGGTCTGGACTGGCAATCTGTGGATTCTGGCAAATCCCAAAGATGCCATAGACAGTCACTATTTATTGGGCTGGTGGGGGGATGTTTGGGTCTCTGTGTACTTATAATGGCAGGTCTTATGTTAAATACCAGTCCAGACCTGCCCATGGCCAGGAGTGACGCATCGACCTGGGGAAAAAGGTTAGTTTTTACACTTGCCAGGAGGAGCCTAACAAATTTCTGCCCTCCAGTGTTTGAAGGTTTCCTTTATGATATTTCCCAGTTTTTTTGCATTCACTGAATTCAGTCAGCTAGAGTCACTGTGTAATCGTTATACCTATAGGAGCCTAAAAAATTCACCTGGATTTCTGTGTGAAAATCATACTCAAGGGGAAAAATGATTCTTTCCACTTTTTTAGTGCCCTGATTTTTTCTTGCATCATTTACAAATGCCTTCTATTGTAATTTTTTATCCTCAAAAACTCTGTGCCCTAAGGTTGAGCTAAACATGATATCAAACTGGAACTTTGTTGCCTTCCTAAAAATCTCTATTGAATTAAAAGGATGAAAGCAAAACATAATTTAAAAAAAAACATTTAATTTTTATGAAAACTGGATATCTAATGTAAAAAAAAGTCTCAGAACTTTACACCTCTTAAAAATGAAATGGAAGCGCAAACATTTTCGCTGATAATTTTTACAGTTCAGCTATGATCAGCTTTCTACAAAATAGAATATATTCTTGAAACCGAGTTCTACTGTTTTTATTTTATTTTTATATTCTTATTTGGTGTTTTTGATATTATGAAACATCTGTTTGCCATTACTTTATATTTAGCACACTATTGAAACAAATCAGTAATGATAAATATGGGTTCCCCTAAACAAATATATAACATTCAGCTCTATTATAATAGCCGGATAATACTAGGAATAATGGTCATTTGCATGAATCTTTGTGTGTCAGTGTAGCTCAAAAATGTTGGAAAGTATGCAGGATGCTGCCCAAGTATCCTTTAATCCTTAAAACCACAGGCGTGTAATGGCTCATCCACCTAATCCTCTGGAGTTCTAATACAGTAGCATGTTCTACAGTAGGCACATTTTCATGTTATTTTTTTTTCTATTTAGGTTATTTGAGGTTATTTTGACAGTTTGAATGGGGAGTAAAGCATTAAAGAAGCAAACATGCCAGTTTTAAATGTACAGCCCAGAACACTTAAGAGCGTTTAGAAATGTAGAGATAAATAAAGTTGCGTGTAATGTTCTATGCCTAGAAGATGATGTAAAATAAATATTATATAATGTTATATTTTTTACTTGTGAATTAAGACCACACACTGCGATTGCAGAATGCATCAATTTCAAATAGTTATTTGCAGGGTTTTTAAAAGCCTGTATTCTTTTTAACACCACAGCTAACGTCAATATGTTACCCGTTATATTAAAACAACACAGACTCTGAAGTCAATTGGATAAATGTGTACAGGGGAGAATCATTTTTAATCAAATACATCAAAACTGATTACAAAAATCTACAACTAAGTGTTATTTTATATATATGTAAGGTTGTGGCATATTGCGGAGATTTTAAGGTGAATAATATGCTACTGTTAGAACAGCTTATTTGGTGAGAGCTAGAAGTAGGCAGCTAGCCAAGCAGCTGAGGTTTCGTGGTTTGTACCCCAGCAGCATTTGCTAGTTAGGGCCACAGTTTTAGGGGTGTACAACTAAGTAGGTCCTTTTTCCTTTGGATGGGGCCTCTTTAATATTATTATTATTATTATTAACATGTATAAAACTTGGCAAGACACCAAGGGCCCCAGAGTAAACGAAAGACTCGGGACACTGGGAAGGTGAAGCAACAAAACTTTCCCTGTTCTTACCATTTGGGTTTTTTTTTCTGTTGGGGCGGCCTCACTAGTGCAGAAAGCACAATTGCGCTATCTGCACTATAAGATATGGAAAAAAAGAATATCAGCTCTTAAAATGACCAGGGTTGCCTTTCTCACCTGGCAGGGGCAGCCCTGCTTGTGTGGTGTAGTAGCCCTCTAGATGCCTGCAGAGTATCTGTCTGACAGATGGAGGTTTATCCACCAAAAATATCATTTGGTTTGTCACATTCTGTGGCTAATATATAACTAAAAGCATTCTTCCCCAGTGTTCCTGTTATTGCGAGTCACGGTCTACACGCTTCTATCTCCCACAAAATGTGCTCATTTTTATTCTATGCTACTGTCTGAACAAACTTTCCTAATTATAAAACAATAAGAGCTGTATTCATAAAACTTTGCAAAATATTTACCACCTACAAAAAAAAGGTTTGGCATAATAATGGCAGACACAAAAAGTCATGCCGTTATATTGCACCAGCCCTGAACTGGTATAACCCACAGCCCAGGTGTCAAGCTGAAAGTGAAAAGTGGTGTAAAAAGTGGTGGCTCTGAAAGCTGGATTTTATGCAGCTTTTATCAAGGTAATTCCTATTTTCGCTCAGGAATTTTACAAACAGCTATACATTGACATAAACCCATTCAACTTTAGAGCTATGTGTGCCTTTTATGGCATTAAAATGGTGAAGTATGTTGTATTTGAAAGAGAATTTTACTACCTTTATAAATATGCCCCTTAAACTTTCCTCTCCCCAGGGAACATTTTCCCCATATGAGCCTTATAAATCATGAACATCCTGCGCTGTATCTGCATCCTAGCCTAGAAGTCAGTGAGCAGGGATTTACTTTTTATTTTATACATGTATATAGGGAACATGTATGTGCTGTAATATGGCTAGTTTCCCTAAACTTAACACTTTCACTGACAAATATTGTTTTCACAATTACATTTTAAAAAAAAAAAGCAACAAAGAGCTTTATGTGCTATTGGCACTACAAGAAATCAAAAATAATTTCCTCTGATTCCAGAAACATTTTCAAAATGAAATCTTCCTACAATAGCTCTGTTAGGGTTTAGAGACATAATCACACAGGGGTTCATTTTCTTTCACAAATCATAATATCGCACCCCTTAAAACATTATTGGCAAGGAGCACATGTCAATACAAGTACTTGTGGCTTGCACCTGTATGCTGGTCGATGAATATGGCGGAATTGGGAACAAGGGAGCCTCAAGCATTAACGCCTAGCTTGAGAAGGTGTTATTTTGAGAATCTGAGAGTCTGAATTTCGTCCCTTGCATTTGGTATATACTTTCCATGTGAGCCATTAAGGTTAAAATATGGATCAAATAATGGCACGTCCACCTTGGAACTTCAAGCTCCTGTTATTTTGTGTTAGTAAAGTATACCTACATGTGTAGCATTTATTGCATCCTGTTGTACATGACACACAGTTGCCAGTGTCGGGATCTTCTGTTTGTCCTGTACAGATACAAAGCAAAGAGCAGGTTAATAACTGCACTAAATAAACTCATGGATAACAAGTTGTAATAACTTTAGTTATTGCTTAAGATTTCTGGTTTTCTTAATCTACTCTTACTCCTTCTGTTTTTTCCAGTTCTTTTACATGTGCCTACTAATTTTGTGGTGCAAGCTCACAGTGTAGTAACTGCCTAGTGTAGAATATTACATTGCAGAATACAAATAATGCCCTTATTTATACATACATAAATTGTAGTCTAACAGTAGTCTTAAATCAATGATCTGGTGCCAGACTTTTTTTTGTGATCTGGACATTTGATTAGTTACTCAATACACCAGCATATTCAGTGTTCCTGTTCTCAAAAATGCCATCCTTGATTGCTGGGAAATGTTTGAAATACAAATGCCTCACCTGGATATTCATATCGAATGAACAACATGGCATGCAATAAAGTTCTATCAAAAGACTGAAAATTGCAAAACGCTATATTTCTTCTATGGTTTCTATTGAGCAGAACCATATTATCTGACTCCATGGTGAGGCCCACCCTTCACTTCAAAGCCTTAGCCACAACAGATGTGAATGAGATAACAGATGTTCTGGTTTCAGGTGCTCGTTTCATTACCTTCAGGACATTCTTGTTTCTTGCAGTCGTCATTGTCCAAGTAGAAGCCTTCCAAACATCTGATGCATTCAGTGGGACTGTTACACAGGTCACAGTTGAGTGGACACTGTATGCAGGTGCTCTCTGCAGCGTAATGACCCTGAGGGCAACCTTCTCTGCATTCCCCATTGTACAGGAAACGCATGATTCCATTTTTATCTTAAGCAAAGGAAGGGGGAGAAAAAGCAAGACATTACCATAAACTTATTTAGCTCTATTGACTTACAGCTGTTGGGCATGTGATGTCTGGATGATTCTACAAAGCTGTCATTAATTACTCCAGCATCCACCCTGCCTTCATTTCCTGCAGTTCAAGACTTCTTAAGGTTAATAAGATTCACTCAATATTATCCTCTGCTTTCTGTTCAAGCAAAGACATGCACAGCTATTCCTGCTGCTCCCAGGTATCATCAAAATAACAAACTCTTTTTTTTTGGCTTAGATGTGTTTGTATGCAGTTGCAGGTTGTAAAACACTATTGAGTCATCGGGGAAGCATTTCTTTTTATAAAAACGGGAACAGGCCACAGCTCAGAAGATTAACCAGCCTGAAAAAAACATGTTTCAGAAAAAGATATGGTTTTTCTTATAGAATTATAAGAATTATAACGACACTATGATTAAACTGTTAAAAAAGATGTTTGAAAAATTGCAGCATTCTCACAGATGAATTCATGGCATCCCAAATGACTGGAACCAATGTTTAAACAAATAAAAGTGCACAAAAGAAGATTTGAATACAGGTATGGGACCTCTTAACCAGAATGCTCAGGACCGGCTTTCCAGATTCTGGGTCTTTCTGTAATTACTGTAATCTCCATACTTTAGGTCTACGTAAACATTATTTAAAGGGATCCTGTCATCGGAAAACATGTTTTTTTCAAAACACATCAGTTAATAGTGCTACTCCAGCAGAATTCTGCACTGAAATCCATTTCTCAAAAGAGCAAACAGCTTTTTTTATATTCAATTTTGAAATCTGACATGGGGCTAGACATTTTGTAAATTTCCCAGCTGCCCCTGGTCATGTGACTTGTGCCTGCACTTTAGGAGAGAAATGCTTTCTGGCAGGCTGCTGCTTTTCCTTCTCAATGTAACTGAATGTGTCTCAGTGGGACATGGGTTTTTACTATTGAGCGTTGTTCTTAGATCTACCAGGCAGCTGTTATCTTGTGTTAGGGAGCTGTTATCTGGTTACCTTCCCATTGTTCTTTTGTTTGGCTGCTAGGGGGGGGGGGAAAGGGAGGGGAGTGATATCACTCCAGCTTGCAGTACAGCAGTAAAGAGTGATTGAAGAGCACAAGTCACATGACTTGGGGCAGCTGGGAAATTGACAATATGTCTAGCCCCCATGTCAGATTTCAAAATGTAATATAAAAAAATCAGTTTGCTCTTTTGAGAAATGGACTTCAGTGCAGAATTCTGCTGGAGCAGCACTATTAAAATAATTCATTTTGAAAAAATGGTTTTTTTTCCCATGACAGTATCCCTTTAAGCATTAAATAAACCCATTTTTTGACACATGCTTAAATACTATAATACTGACATGAGGTATCATTAATGAAAGATTTGACCTTTGTGTAATACATGACATTTGGGCAAAGGCCAGTATATTTGAAGATCGGTGGCCTCAAAGTTCCCTAGATGTATGGCCATAATCTGGATTTATGGGAACTCCTAAATATATTATGAATGGAGTGGAAAAGGGAATGCAAGTTACTTGGCTGGATGGCTGCTCTGATATCATTATTTTTTCTGTAATGGGATTTATTTTATGGGCACAGGACGAGAGTAACAGCACATTTACAGAACATGTGTCTGCAGGCAGTGGAAACTGAAGCAATTTAGCACACTGTGTTATTTCTATTTGTTTGTATCTGACAATCGTGCTTTACAGCACACATACAGTTACATGCAAAGAATCTGGCAAATGCAGTATTATTTATAAAAAGGTTTACTTGAGTTTGTTTTTTTTGTTTTGTACTATAGTGTAAAACACCCAGTTGCCAGACCACCATTAAAAAGTGCGGCTGCTGTAAACTAAACTAACCATTCAATAATCTCTTTGCACTTAATTCAGTTTATGGAAAGTCTGCACAGGGAACAGTAATGTATTGCTATTAACAGCAAGCAGTAAATAGACATGCAAGGTCTCCCTAGGTACAGGTGGTGGCAGCAGTGCTGCATGTGCCTACATACAGTCCAGGATTCCTTAAACAGTGTTTGCTAACGTTACTTTTAATTAATTGCCTTTCCATTAGATATAGGGCTTCATTGTGATTTTTTTATAGTGATTAGCTCTCATGAATGGACTTAAAATGGTCATTACCAGGGACATATAAGCCTCAGTTTAACAATTTATTTTTTTTAAAAAAGTGTATTGCAGTTAAAATATTATAATAGAACAAAATAATTGAGCCAAGTAGCCTTGATAATCTGATTACAATGTTTCTTTGACACATGTGTAGATCCCTTAGTCCATTTATACCCTAGTAATATAAGAAAAACACATCACACCAAAAGAAGAAAATGTTCCAGTATGTTATCTTGCTCTCACGTATGTCTCAGGCTCTGAGCCAAGAGGTCTCATGGTTAGTTCTGTTTAGAGGCATACCGACATACATTTAAAAAAAACGCTGTAATTTAAAGGAACACAACTCTTACTTAATTTAACCTCTAATCTACGCAATCTCATATTAATTCATACAACTGATCACCAAGTAAAAATGCATCTTCATTTTTCAATATCAAAACAAGATTGTAACTGATAATTACCAAAACCTTTCTGCATCCAGCAGCCTCTTGCTTCTGTATACCCCTCAATGCAGAGTACAGGTATGGGACCTGTTATCCAGAATGGCCAGGGCCAGATTTACATAGTGGGAGCCCCTAGGCCCACTGCCGTTCGTCGTCCCTGTCCCCTCCCCTTTATTTCTGCAAATTTTCATCATCTGGACTGGAGCAATGGGGATTGTTGCACGGGAAATTTATAAAATGATTGTATCTCCTGTGCATCCCCAGTGTTTTTGAACCAATGTGGGTGTGGTCCGGCAGCATGCCGCTTCCCTAAAATTCTGCCAACCTAGGCCCGGGCCTAGGTGGCCTTTCCACAAATCTGGGCCTGAGAATGGCCAGGACCAGGGGGTTTCCAGATAATGGATCTTTTCATAATTTGGATCTCCATATGTTAAGTCTACTAAAAAAACATTTTTACATGAATTAAACCCAATAGGAGTTTATTGCCCTCCATAAGGATTAATGATATCACGGTACTGTTTTATTATTACAGAGAAAAGGGAAATCATTTTTTAAAATCTCAATTATTTGATCAAAATCGAGTCAAACTTCCTGTAATTCGGATAATGGGCTTCCGGATAACAGATCCATACCTATACTTCTATCTTGAACTGAAGTTGGAACCATCTTGCCCTAATCTAGAAACCCATAGCAACCAGTCAGCTGTTAATTTCCAAAGAGCAGACTAGTAAATATTACTAATGGTTTGCTGTGGGTTTCTAGACATTGGTATCGTTTATTATGTTACCAAATGGGGGTAGATTTATTGCAATGGTACCCTTAATTTGTAGTTAAAAGCCAAGATTTCTTTCAGATGGTAGAAGGCAGTGTGTTGCTCATGCATAAGTGGTTCTTTGGGTAAATAAGACATTTATTTTAACTGTGTGACTTTTGAATGAGGGGGAATAATTTAGGACTGTTTTGAGCAATTTGTTTGTATCCACAAGTTCATTTTATATTGAAACTTTATCATTGTCTCTGCTTATGGGAGGAATGCCCCTGTTAAGTGCTTACACATATGCATCTGTAGGTTTGCTGTACAACATATAAATACTCCCTTACCTTTACCACAGGAGGTACATGTATCTGGCTCACTTCCATTGCATTCATGACAAGTATGATGGCACTGGTGACATTGTCTGTTCAACTCATATTTGTCAGATGGGCATCTCAGAACACATTGCTTGTTATCAAAAATCCTGCAATGAATATAGAAAATAGATCCAAATTCAGTCCCTTCTATTACCTTTTTCAGAGTCTTTATAATTATTCATTAATAACAATATTAGTAACCATAACTGCAATTTTCAGAAATGAGGACACAGATAAGTGAGAGATTGCATCCCTATTCTGCTGGCATCTCCTGAAGACAGGGAATTCACATTAGTCTGTATATTATAGTGACTTATTTTTACCCATGGGATGGGGATTTAGTAGTCTGTGCATGTGCATGATTGAAAGCTGGATTGAGTACTCTGTGCATGTATAGTTCAACTTTTATGTACAGTAACTTTGTAAATTTGTACCCAGATTTTGTTTTATTCATGGATAGTCCATGAACATCTGCTATGAAACTGTCCTATAGACCTACCACCCACTGCATTAAAAAAAAAACCTTGCTTTGGTTTCCATTCATGTTAGGATAGAGTTGCAATGAACATTTTTACCTGCTCATATGATCTATAGTAGCTGCATGCTGCAGCTAGAAACACTGGTATATAAGGGCTATGCTGTAGTTTCTTCTGTAAGAGGTGCTTTTGGGATGCCAAAGGGTAGGGGCCCCCAAACTTTTTACCCATGAGCCACATTCAAATGTAAAAAAGAGTTGGGGAGCAACACAAGCATGAAAACAGTTCCTGGGGATAAATAAGTGCTGTGATTGGCTATTTGTAGCCCCTATGTGGACTCTGTTTGGCAGTACACCTGGTTTTTATGCAACCAACACTTTTCTTCAAGCCAGGAATCAAATCCATCCAAGAGGTTGTGAGCAGCATGTTGCCACTGGTTGGGGATAAATGTCCTAGGGCATCAATCATTTCAGGAAGCCTCCTAATAATCATTTACTCCCTACTCATTAACTAGCTCCAGGCTTGCGATCCATACTACTCTGGCTGTATGAGGCATATAAGTTTTACAATTAAAGGGGACAGCTGATTTGCTCTACAGTAGGCAATGGGTCACATTTTGAGCCACATTCTTCTGGTTAGTCACTCTAGTGAAAGTGGATGGAAGGAGGGTCTACTTGGAGGTGTGCTTATTCTAATATATGTTTAGACACCCAAAAAGCCTTCAAGCTCTTGTAATCATAAACCAATCATGATTGCAGTCAATCTATTGGTTTAATATTCATTATATAGCTAATATAGATGCTCCACCCTTCTTTTTCTCTGATAATATTTCTTTCTATAATAAAGCTTAACACCACCAAAACCACAATTGTTATTAGAAGGGATTTTGGTAGATGTAGTTCTGCAACAGCTGCCACACAAGATCATTTGCCATCCTTGTCCAGTGCAAAGAGTTAAACCTGAAATAGTGTATTAGGCACGTTTGCATCAAGCAGTCTGTATCTACTTAGAAAAATATGCTTCTTGTTAACTTCCACAACGAAGTTATGAAAATCAGTAAACAGTCTAGAAAAAGTTTCCGCTTCCAATACTCTGGCAAACCCTTGTAAAATGTAAATAAAAAAGTGTGTTTAATGTTGTAAAAAAAAAAAAAGACTGAATTTGTTCTTCCTTGCTCTTGTTAGCTACTGTTGTTTTGCGGTTGGTCCTGTATAACTAGCAGACTCTTGAAGTTTCCCTACAAAGCCAGTACAGTGGCACAGATCTGTTAGGAGGAGAAATGGTTTGTAGTTCCAGTGCGTTTGTTAGGCTCCACAGTGGCTGGGAAACCTGGAGGCAGCATTTATGTGGTTATTGACTTACTTTTATCACAGATGACTGGCACCTTTTTGTGAAGGCACGTGTGTAAATGCCAGAACAAGGAGCCTCGCTCACTGCTTGGAATCAACCACAATGAGTCTTGGTAGAAACCATTTCCAGGTTATGCAGACTTACATTTTTCCCCCTAGTGACTAAGAAACCTTTGACGATGTTTGCACTTAATAAAAAAAATGGCAAGGAGATTTTTCAAAATGACAGCTTGTGAACCGGGTTCCCAAAACTCTGCCCTGAGTGATATATTCCTTACATAAAAAAAAGGTAATTCTATGGCATGCATGTGTTGCTCTCAGAGTAAATCAGTGCAGAAACATGCTTTGTAAAATGTCCCACTGTGTTTTTTAATAGGAAATTAGCTCAAAGACCATTTGTCAGAAAGTTAGTAAATCACCTTATTATGTGAGTGCAATTCATGAACAAACAAGCTCCTAACATCTCTCTGTGAACGGCAAACCAATATTCAAGTTTTACAGAGTTTTCCCAGGACGTGGCAAATAATTGGAGCCGTTGCTGTTTAACCGAGATCAACTAACATAAAGGTTAAATTCGTGATTGATCCCTATATCTCTCTCAAAACAGCACCTGTATCTAGAAATACCAGGGATTTTTTCATTGGTCCAGGTTTGTAAGATTGTACACTGCTAAGTTTATTAATATAATGTGTGTGTGTGTGTGTGTATATAGATATATATATACACAGATATATATTTCCTATAAAGTTATAAGCAAACCATTGAATTGCTTGGCAGAGGAAAAGAGTATTATGGGATCCGTTATTCAGAGTGCTGCAGTCTAGGCATTTTCCAAATAAGGGGTCTTTCTGTTACGTCAAGAGGCATGCTTTAAAGCTTTTGGTGAAGTGAAATGCATCAGTAGGAATGTCTTTGCATCAACATGGATTTATTCTTGCACAGTTAAAGGGGATCTACATACATATACAACTCTCATCTTCTGCTATTCTGAGAAATGCAGCCTACAGTTTATGTGAATTTTTTTAAATTTCATATTATTATCAGATTACACGACTGATACCATGAAGGTGTAACAGGCACACCCCCTGCTGTTCTGTCCAGGCAAGGTGAATTTACTGACGCAGGAATATTGTTTGCTAAGTTCTGTTGCTCCTGCTACACTGATCAATAGAACTGAGCTAAAAAGTGTCAGGAGACGCTTCTTGCATCAATAACTTGAACATTTGCCATTAAACCCCTAGAATAGCATGGATTTCCGTTGCCCATTTATGATATTTGCAGTGTGATAGATAGATAAATAGATGAGACAGACAGACAGACAGACAGACAGATGATAGATAGATAGATAGATAGATAGATAGATAGATAGATAGATAGATAGATAGATGATAGACAGACAGACAGACAGATAGACAGATGATAGATAGAAGAAAGAAAGATGATAGATAGATAAATAGATAGATAGATAGATAGATAGATAGATAGATAGATAGATAGATAGATAGATAGATAGATAGATAGATAGATAGATAGATAGAAGAAAGATTAGATGATAGATAGATAATGATAGATAGATGATAGACAGACAGATTAGATAGATGATAGATAGAAGAAAGAAAGATTAGATAGATAGATAGATAGATAGATAGATAGATTTTACCATTAAACCCCTAGAATAGCATGGATTTCCGTTGCCCATTTATGTTATTTGCAGTGTGATAGATGATAGATAGACAGACAGACAGATAAATAGATAGATAGATAGATAGATGATAGACAGACAGACAGATAGATAAATAGATAGATAGATTTTGCCATTAAACCCCTAGAATAGCATGGATTTCCGTTGCCCATTTATGTTATTTGCAGTGTAATAGATAAATAGATGAGATTGATAGATAGATAGATAGATAGATAGATAGATAGATAGAAATATTATAGATAGATAGAAGATAGATAGATAGATGATAGAGCGATAGATAGATGATAGAGCGATAGAAAGACAGACAGAACTCTCTTATGAAGCACACAGTATCAAGTATCTTTCTTTTTTTAAAGTTCTAATTGAAAGTAATTTGTGATTCAAAATTAGGTATATTATATTATGTCCAGCTAATTTTATATGTATTTTAGTTGAGCTGAATTACTTTGTTCTTTAAACAGTTTGCAAGTTACAGAAAATAAAGATAACCGAGCCAAATGCTTGCAACTGAAGTACATTTTGCATCTTGTGAATAATGCATGAAACCCCACATCCCAGGCTTTACATTCTGAAATGTTCTTTGACATTATGTTTTATTGTTTTTGATTTAGAGGCAAAATCAAGAACGAGAAAAAATGAAAATAGTAATGAAAAAAAAATATCAAGAAAACTTCCTGAGGACAAATCCAAAATGAACCAGCACCAGCAGTTCAAAGGTTTTTTTTTTTATATCTCCAATACAGTGTGATGGCCTGAGTCTAATTATAGAGCCGTGCCATTGAAGTCCATGAAAGGATGGTGCTATAGATTACAAAAGTAAATGTGAGAACAGAGCACACCCCCATACAGAAAATTGCTTTGAAGTGAACGGATCCTCCTGTCACTTGGCAGCCTTACAAATGAATAGTGGATTGAGTTGCTGATGGACTGCTGCCTACATAAAGATAAACAAAGACCACCATGTTTGTCTCTCAATGAGGCAACAATGTCTGTCAGTGGAGGACTGAATGTGAAGAGAATTGTCAATCAGTCCATCAATTATAGCACTGATTAACATGATGAAGGAAAAACAGAGGAAAGCAATACAACATGGAACAATAGTTAAAATGAGGTACAAAGCTAAAGAATGCGATGAAACAAAGGCGTAAATTCTACTATTGTTGCTTTAATTTTAGGGTAAAAGAGAGCCCCTGATCATAACCAGTGGATCCACTGATTCATCCTCCAATTCTTTCTTTTGGTCTTTTTTTACATTCTTTGTATATCCATGTGATCCTTTTATGTTTAGAATCCATCTGCTTATTTTCTTTTCAGGCCCCTAATGGTTTTCTTTCCATGTTACCTCTCACCTCCCCCTTACTCTTTGCCTTCCCTCACCTAAATCAGTGGCTTAGATACAAAGGGTCAGATTCAATTCAGTGAGAAAAAGTTCTCTCATGTTTTATCAAGTAAACACTCGTGGACGAGATTCAATTTGAGGAGAGTTCTAGTTTTTTCCCACAGACTTCAATAGTGTGCTCATGTGATAAACAGTGAGATACGTTTTTCTGAATTGAATTGCATCTCAACTTGAATCTCGTCCATGAGTTTTCATGTGATAAACATTTTTCTCACTGAATTGAATCTGGCCCAAAGTATGTAAACTTCCTTTGTATAGTTGTCTCAAGATGTATATTGGCAGTATTCTACATGGGGGTTAATACATAGCACCTCCCATGCACGGACTGATATTCAAAATAGACCCTGAGTGGCATCTCAAGTACACAGAGGCCCAAACAGCTTGATGTCTATGGAATCTTACAGCAGCCTCTTGCCAAAATCCACAGGTTGCCAGTTTGGTCCTGGCACTTTCATAAAAACATGCTAATTGCCTCATAACCAAATTTAAAGGAGAACTAAACCCTTGCTAATGAAATTTCTTACCCTATATAGACCCCCCTCTCCGTGCTCCCTCCAGCATAGGTGTTACCCTGGGTAAATGCCCCTAACTCTTTACTTACCCCTCAGTGCCATTCAGGGCAAGGGAGTTCACGAGTGCCATCTTCTTCTCTTCGGTAATCTTCAGGTCTTCTTCCGGCGCTTCGGCAATTTCCGTCACAGAAGATTGCTCAACTGCACATTCGCTGTTATGCCGATCTATTCAGGGCCGGGTTACATACCGGGTGCCCCTAGGCCCTCTGCCATTCCTCATCCCTGTCCCCTCCATTTGTGCACATGCACAAATTTCATCATCAGGTCGGGAGCACTGGGGATTGGCGCATGGGAAATGTAAAAAAACAATTGTATCTCATGATCAGCCCCAGAGCTTCCGAACCAATGTGTGCTTCATGCCATCCCCTAAAATCCTGCCACCCTAGGCCCGGGCCTTGGTGGCCTTTCCACAAATCCAGGTCTGGATCTATTCCCGAAGATTACCGAAGAGAAGAAGATGGTGAACGAGAACTCCGATGCCCTGAATCTGCACCGAGGGGTAAGTAGAGTATGGGGCATTTTCCAAAGGTACCACCTAGGCTAGGGGGAGAAGGGAGTCGGATATATGTAGGGTAGGGGTTTTTATTAGCACGGGTTTGGTTCTCCTTTAAGAACTGAAATTACATTGAGGATCGAGTAAGGAAACCCATTCAAAACTGAACACAAAAATAAAGTCAAAAATACTTACTCTAAAGGCTCATCTTAGTAGAATCTTTGCTAATGACAGAAACAATTGAGTACAAAAACATGGCAGACATACACAGGTCTTCCCAGCACATAATTTCTCTTAAAGGGTTGGTTCACCTATGGGGTGAACCACCCCTTTAATCTGAATCTATGCTATGCAGAGCCCAGGGCTTTTATGTTTCAGGTTGTGAAAATATAATATGACCAATAATTACAAATCCCTGCTTCCGCCGTGTACAGTTGTACTTAATAAGAAAAGCATGAATGGAATCTAATTGTACCAGTTATATCACTACAACTGCAGGAAGCATTTCCTCCCAATCTTGTATTACTCCATGTGCCTTTGGCCTCAGATGAAAATCAAAGTCAAATCTATAATTTTTCTGTGTGCCTATACACACACCTCATGTCTACAATCTGTGGTCAGGTACAACTAACATTCAGAACTTTATTCCGTTGAGCTATCACAGAGTCTCCAAAAGAATTAAAAAACAAATATTACCTTGTTAGGGAGCAGCCTATGCAATTATTTTTGCCAGGACCAATACATTTGGCGCAGGAGGCGTCACAGAATTTACATCTTCCATTTTCATCAATGTATTCCCCTAGAAGAGAAATTAGAACAGTAATCTGATTAGTTGCCATAGGAAACTGCACCGTATTCCTAAATAAATCCTCATATCTGTGGTACAACCATACAAACCTATCCATCCTGTATTTTAAAAAATGCATCTATGGAATAAGGTCGTTTACCATTTTTCCGAGCATATAATAATCAAGGCTACACACAGTTTCCATATCTGATCATTTTTCAGAGGCAAAAGATCTATCAACGGTAGAATGAAATCATGATGTTACATAAAATACACAGTTCTCTGAAATGAGAATCATCAAAAGTCTTTGGAAGCAGAACTGCTAACAATGATTGAGATTGTCTAGTGATGAGGAGAACATATTCCTAAGGGTGAGTTTTGACAGGATGAAGAGCAGCCATAGCAGGGCAGCTAACACTGATGGATGATTAATATAATAAGAATGACTGATGCATTCCTTATATAGACAGATAATGGCTCCAGTCCAAAGACAGAGCAAGCCAGCGTAACTTTATTCTCTTTTCATGCCTTATGGTGTTCGTGAAATGAAAGCACCTTTTCTTCAGGCAAGTCTTTCAAGAGTTCAGGAAGTAAAGACGTATTTGTTTGGTACAGGTATAAAAAAAAATATATATATATATATATATATATATATATATATTCATATTCTAGTATCTAAAAATGTGTAGTAATAAATAAGCCCTATTGTTTTATTTTTTCTTTTACTAATTTGCTTTTTGTTTGGGCATTAACATGATTAAAATTAAGCTATGATCATATGATTTTTATGGCAATAAATATTCCTTTGTTTTTTTAACATGTTTTTGCAAATCATGAAGCACGGTGCTGCACATTACCAAAAGATGCCTCTGGAAACCCTGAGAATTCAGTATTCATGTAGCCACTTTTTGTTGTTTGTTTATTGGTGCTGGTGATTGTCTCTGCTTCCTGACTGGCAGCCCTGTGATACTTTATGGCAGGGATCCTAGAGAAACACTCGGAATCTAATAAAAGTTCTCGCAAGGCAAAATAAAGCTTTAATTGCCCTCTATGTCTGACTGATTTACATAGCTGATAAAGTAGCACAGATGAGAAAGACTAACCTTGTAGGGCTATGTCACACATGGGGGTATATTTATCAAAGAGTGAAGTTAGAGATCTCTACAGTCCACAGAGTGAAATAACGCCACTCTCCATTTATTTCTATGGGATTTTTATAGGCGTATTTATCCAAGGATGATAGTGAAAGTTCACCATTTGACAAATATGCCTTTAGAAATCTCTAACTTCACTCCTTGATAAATATACCCCTAGGAGTAGGGATGGGAAAATTCGATTTGATCCAAAAATTAGCCGTCGGCAAAATGTCGCAGATGCCCATTAAAGTCTATGGGTGTCAAAATTTTTCGAACACGCGGCGAAATTTTTTGGCGCACAACGCCATACAAGTCTATGGGCGTCATTTCCACACCGAAACAAGGTGAATTCACCCATCCCTACCTAGGAGTTTTCTCCAATGGAGTTTTTTTGCTGCGGGAGAGCTGCCCATCCATTGGTGTTTACGTAGGCAGAGACAGTATGGAGACATAGGGGTAAATTTACTAAGCGGCAAAAATTCGCTATCGACCGATTCGCTACCCATCACAACAGGCGAAAATTCGATGGGGAAAATTCGATGGGATAATGATAATTTACTAAAATGCAAAGTTTCGTCCTGGCCGATGGACGCTGGTGAATTGTCGCTAGCGTTACTTTGGCAATGTGAGCAAATCAAAGTGAAGATGCGCTAGCGTTCAATTCTGCCTAGCGCACATTCATTAGAGGTCTTTCACTCAGGCTAATTTGCATACGGTGGGAAATTTAAAGTTGAATGGACCTCTTTATGTTATATGTTGCATCTAATCCATTACATTGACACTGATAACTAGACATGTCCGAGGAACCTTAATAAAGACAAAAGAGTTGCCCAACACATGAGTCCACTGTAAAATTATGTTCCAAATGTTAGAAAATGTATGGGGGAAACCGATTACACAACAAAAAAATATTTTTGGACTTTTGCAGCCTATCACCCTGAAAAAAGGAAAAGACGCCAGCGTTTTTTTGAACTTAGAAGTTTTTCCACTCTGCATTTTAGTGAATTTGCAGAGTAATGTCCATTTGCCAGAGCGAAAAGTCGCCTGGCGATAGAGTGTGAATCACCGCTAGCGTCTATGTATTTCACTAGCAAAGTGACGCCTGCGCCCATTAGTAAATCGTCAAAGTCACTGCGGTCGGTAACACTGGTGAATCGTTGCCATCGTTAATCACTTTGCCCTTTAGTAAATCTGCGCCATAGTGTGACATAGTCCTTATATATACTGTCATGGGAAAAACATTTTTTTCAAAATGAATCAGTTAGTGCTGCTCCATCAGAATTCTGCACTGAAATCCATTTCTCAAAAGAGCAAACAGATTTTTTTATATTCAATTTTGAAATCTGACATGGGGCTAAACATATTGTCAATTTCCCAGCTGCCCCAAGTCATGTGACTTGTGCTCTGATAAACTTCAATCACTCTTTACTGCTGTACTGCAAGTTGGAGTGATAGCACCCCCCTCCCTCCCCAGCAGCCAAACAAAAGAACAATGGGAAGGTAACCAGATAACAGCTCCCCTAACACAAGATAACAGCTGCCTGGTAGATCTAAGAACAACACTCAAAAGTAAAAACCCATGTCACATTCAGTTACATTGAGAAGGAAAAACAGCAGCCTGCCAGAAAGCATTTCTCTCCTAAAGTGCAGGCACAAGTCACATGACCAGGGGCAGCTGGGAAACTAACTATATGTCTAGCCCCATGTCAGATTTCAAAATTAAATATAAAAAAAATCTGTTTGCTCTTTTGAGAAATGGATTTCAGTGCAGAATTCTGCTGGACTAGCACTATTAACTGATGTGTTTTGAAAAAAACATGTTTTCCGATGACAGGATCCCTTTAAAGACATAAATATCATACACCTCAATTTCTAATGTGGTGTAAACTAACACAGTACCATTAATGCTTGAGTAAACAATGAATGGGATAATAGCCAGTGTGATGGTTATTACAATGGGTTCATTGGTGTGTGTTTCTGTGATGTTTTCTCTGTAATTATATATTAGCTTTCACATGCAGAAGAGTAAAGTATGGAATGGAGAGTGCCTGATAGGGATGTAGCGAACGTCGGAAAAAAAGTTCGCGAACATATTCGCGAACTTGCGCAAAAATGCGAGCGGTTCGCGAACGGTTCGCGAACCCCATAGACTTCAATGGGAAGGCGAACTTTAACATCTAGAAAAGACATTTCTGGCCAGAAAAATGATTTTAAAGTTGTTTAAAGGGTGCAACGACCTGGACAGTGGCATGCCAGAGGGGGATCAAGGGCAAAATGTATCTGAAAAATCTGCCTGTGTGTGCTTGGAAGAGATAGTGTAGGGGGAGAGCTGTTAGTGATTTCAGGGACAGATGATAGTAAGTTTGCTGGCTAGTAATCTGCTTGATACTGCTCTGTATTGGAGGGACAGAAGTCTGCAGGGATTTGAGGGACATTTTAGCTTAGGTAGCTTTGCTGGCTAGTAATCTACTGTTCTCTTTAAACAACTGCCATACGTTGACCTTGTAGGCATTGTTTGCCCAGTTTTTTTGGACGCAGCCACTGAAGCACAGTTGCCAGAAAAAATATGCCATATAAATGCTGAAAATAGTCATTTTTCGCCATACGTTGACCTTGTAGACATTGTTTGCCCAGTTTTTTTGGACGCAGCCACTGAAGCACAGTTGCCAGAAAAAATATGCCATATAAATGCTGAAAATAGTAATTTTTCGCCATACGTTGACCTTGTAGACATTGTTTGCCCAGTTTTTTTGGTTGCAGCCACTGAAGCACAGTTGCCAGAAAAAATATGCCACATAAATGCTGAAAATAGTCATTTTTTGCCATATACGTTGAGTCAACGTATGGCAAAAAATGACTATTTTCAGCATTTATATGGCATATTTTTTCTGGCCTCTGTGCTTCAGTGGCTGTGGCCAAAAAAACTGGGCAAACAATGCCTACAAGGTCAACGTCGTTGACCTTGTAGGCATTGTTTGCCCAGTTTTTTTGGCCACAGCCACTGAAGCACAGAGGCCAGAAAAAATATGCCATATAAATGCTGAAAATAGTCATTTTTTTGGTCGCAGCCACTGAAGCACAGTTGCCAGAAAAATTATGCCATATAAATGCTGAAAATATAATTTTTTTGGTTGCAGCCACTGAAGCACAGAGGCCAGAAAAATTATGCCATATAAATGCAGAAAATATGCATTTTTTTGGTCGCAGCCACTGAAGCACAGTTGACAGAAAAATTATGCCATATAAATGCTGAAAATATAAATTTTTTTGGTTGCAGCCACTGAAGCACAGAGGCCAGAAAAATTATGCCATATAAATGCAGAAAATATGCATTTTTTTGGTCGCAGCCACTGAAGCACAGTTGCCAGAAAAATTATGCCATACAAATGCTGAAAATAGTAATTTTTTTGGTTGCAGCCACTGAAGCACAGAGGCCAGAAAAATTATGCCATATAAATGCAGAAAATATGCATTTGTTTGGTCGCAGCCACTGAAGCACAGTTGACAGAAAAATTATGCCATATAAATGCTGAAAATATAAATTTTTTTGGTTGCAGCCACTGAAGCACAGAGGCCAGAAAAATTATGTCATATAAATGCAGAAAATAGGCATTTTTTTGGTCGCAGCCACTGAAGCACAGAGGCCAGAAAAAATTAAACCAGTAGGGTTTGCACCCTAGTTTGTAACGGTGGCGGAGGGAGGAGGAGGACGCTAAAGGACAGCTGTGTGTGGAGTCATGAGGCTTGAAGAGAAGGACAGCTGCATAGAAGTCAGAACAAGTCTTCCGGCGTGCAGTAACCCTCCGAGATCCACCCCTCATTCATTTTAATAAAGGTCAGGTAATCGACACTTTTGTGACCTAGGCGAGTTCTCTTCTCAGTTACAATCCCTCCTGCTGCACTGAAGGTCCTTTCTGAGAGCACACTTGAGGCTGGGCAAGACAAGAGGTTCATGGCAAATTGTGACAGCTCTGGCCACAGATCAAGCCTGCGCACCCAGTAGTCCAGGGGTTCATCGCTCCTCAGAGTGTCGATATCTGCAGTTAATGCCAGGTAGTCCGCTACCTGCCGGTCGAGGCGTTCTTTGAGGGTGGATCCAGAAGGGTTGTGGCGCTGCCTTGGACAGAAAAACATTTGCATGTCTGACGTTACAGACTGGCCAAAGGGCTTTGTCCTTGCAGGTGTGCTCGTGGCAGGATTACTGGCACCTCTGCCCCTGGAATGTTGATGAGTTCCTGAAGTGACATCACCCTTAAAAGCATTGTACAACATGTTTTGCAGGCTGGTTTGTAAATGCCGCATCTTTTCGGACTTGTGGTATGTTGGTAACATTTCTGACACTTTATGCTTGTACCGAGGGTCTAGTAGCGTTGCGACCCAGTACAGGTCCTTCTCCTTAAGCCTCTTGATACGGGGGTCCTTCAACAGGCATGACAGCATGAAAGACCCCATTCTCACAAGGTTGGATGCAGAGCTATCCATCTCCGCTTCCTCATTATCAAGGACTGCATCATCCACGGTCTCCTCCCCCCAGCCACGTACAAGACCAGGGGTCCCCAAAAGGTCACCACTAGCCCCCTGGGAAGCCTGCTCCTGTTGGTCCTCCTCCTCCTCCTCCACAAAGCCACCTTCCTCCTCTGACTCCACTTCTGGCACCTCTCCCTGCGTTGCAGCAGGTGCCTGGGTTCGTTCTGGTGATTCCGACCAGAAATCGTGCGCTTCCAGCTCCTCGTCACGCTGGTCTACAGCCTCATCTGTCACTCATCGCACGGCACGCTCCAGGAAGAAAGCGAAGGGTATTAGGTCGCTGATGGTGCCTTCGGTGCGACTGACCATATTTGTCACCTCTTCAAAAGGTCGCATGAGCCTGCAGGCATCGCGCATAAGCACCCAGTAACGGGGGAAAAAAATCCCCAGCTGTGCAGATCCAGTCCTACCACCCAGTTCAAAAGGTACTCGTTGACGGCCCTTTGTTGTTGCAGCAGACGTTCCAACATAAGGAGCGTTGAATTCCAGCGAGTCTGGCTGTCAGAAATCAAACGCCTGACTGGCATGTTGTAGCGCTGCTGAATGTCAGCAAGGCGTGCCATGGCTGTGTAGGAACGTCTGAAATGGGCCGACACCTTTCTGGACTGGGTGAGAACGTCCTGGAATCCTGGGTACTTGGAGACAAAACGTTGGACTATTAAATTTAACACATGTGCCATGCAGGGCACATGTGTTAAATTGCCTAGTCTCAACGCTGCCAACAGATTGCTTCCATTGTCACACACCACTTTTCCGATCTGCAGTTGGTGTGGGGTCAGCCACCGATCGGCCTGTGACTGCAGAGATGACAGGAGTACAGATCCGGTATGGTTTTTGCTTTCCAGGCACGTCATCCCCAAGACAGCGTGACAACGGCGTACCTGGCACGTCGAATAGCCTAGGGGGAGCTGGGGGTGCACAGGTGTGGAGGAGGAGAAGGAGGACCCAGCAGCAGAGTAAGAAGAAGAAGAAGACGAGGTAGAGAGTGATGGAGGAGTAGAGGTGGTGGCAGAACCGCGTGCAATCCGTGGCGGTGACACCAACTCCACTGTTGTTGTTGAGCTACCCATTCCCTGCTTCCCAGCCATTACCAAGTTCACCCAGTGGGCAGTGTAGGTGACATACCTGCCCTGACCATGCTTGGAGGACCATGCGTCAGTAGTCATATGGACCTTTGGCCCAACACTAAGTGACAGAGATGCGGTAACTTGGCTCTGCACATGTTGGTACAGGTGTGGTATTCCCTTTTTAGAAAAAAAATTGCGGCTGGGTACCTTCCACTGCGGTGTCCCAATTGCTACAAATTTGCGGAAGGCCTCAGAGTCCACCAGCTGGTATGGTAAAAGCTGGCGGGCTAAGAGTGCAGACAAGCCAGCTGTCAGACGCCGGGCAAGGGGGTGACAGTCAGACATTGGCTTCTTACGCTCAAACATGGCCTTCACAGAAACTTGGCTGGTGGCAGATGACTGGGAATGGGAACAGGTGGTCAAGGTGGAAGGCGGAGTGGAGGGTGGTTCAGACGGGTCAAGGAGAGCAGAGGTAGAGCAGTAAGATGCTGGACCAGAAGGAGTGTGGCTTTTAGTTTGCCTGTTGCCTTTGAGGTGTTGCTCCCAAAGTGCTTTGTGCTTGCCGCTCATGTGCCTTCGCATAGAAGTTGTACCTATGTGGCTGTTGGGCTTACCAAGGCTCAGTTTCTGACTGCACTCATTGCAAATTACAATGCTTTTGTCAGAGGCACACACATTAAAAAAATCCCACACTGCTGACTTTTTGGAAGTGTGCGATCTGGCGGTAACAGTAGAAGTTGGCGGAGTTGGCGGTATTGGCGGCAATGGCGGGTGCGTTGGCCGGCTGAACACAGGTGCCGATACATGTTGTTGCCCTACTGATCCCTGCGGGCTGTCCTCCCTGCTTCTTCTAAGTCTTATTCTCCTACTGCCTCTCTGACTCTCCGTCTCTCCATCTGAACTACCCTCCTCTTGCTCTCTTCTACTAGGCACCCACAAAACATCAATCTCCTCATCATCATTCTCCTCAGATGCATCAATTTCTTCTGACACATCACAGAAGGAAGCAGCAGCGGGGACCTCCTCCTCATCACTCATTATGTCCATCTCTATCGTGTTCTCTGCCAGAATTAAATCTGGTGTAAGGTCCTCATCTCCTTCATCTTCTTCTGGCAATAATGGTTGCGCATTACTCAGTTCAAGAAACTCATTGGAAAATAACTCCTCTGACCCCAGTGAAGAAGGGGCACTGGTGGTGGAGGAAGTGTTACGTGGGGTGGCCATAGCAGTGGAGGATGAGGAGGATGTTGTGGTAAAGTTAGAAACGGTAGAGGATGGGGTGTGCTGTGTAAGCCAGTCAACTACCTCTTCAGCATTTTGGGAGTTCAGGGTCATTGGCTTTTTAAAACTGGGCAATTTGCTAGGGCCACAGGATTGCATAGCAGCACGGCCCCTAGCACGGCCTCTGCGTGGCGGCCTGCCTTTGCCTGGCATTATTTTTAAAAAAACAACAACAACAACAAAAACTCAGTTGGTTTTTCTGGAAACGATAATACACACAGCTAGATGGCGGGTTGAAGAAAACACTGTGCAAATAATGCCTACAAAGTCAACGTATACACTACTACAGCGGTGGATACGGATTACGTAAAATATATGAATGCTGCTTGAAAAAAAGTAACTCAAGTGGTTTTTCTAGAGACGATAATATTATCAATATTTAGACAAAATGTGAACAAGGTCACACAGCTCGATGGCGGGTTGAAGAAAACAGTGTGCAAATAATGCCTACAAGGTCAACGTATACACTACTACAGCGGTGGATACGGATTACGTAAAATATATGAATGCTGCTTGAAAAAAAGTAACTCAAGTGGTTTTTCTAGAGACGATAATATTATCAATATTTAGACAAAATGTGAACAAGGTCACACAGCTCGATGGCGGGTTGAAGAAAACAGTGTGCAAATAATGCCTACAAAGTCAACGTATACACTACTACAGCGGTGGATACGGATTACGTAAAATATATGAATGCTGCTTGAAAAAAAGTAACTCAAGTGGTTTTTCTAGAGACGATAATATTATCAATATTTAGACAAAATGTGAACAAGGTCACACAGCTCGATGGCGGGTTGAAGAAAACAGTGTGCAAATAATGCCTACAAGGTCAACGTATACACTACTACAGCGGTGGATACGGATTACGTAAAATATATGAATGCTGCTTGAAAAAAAGTAACTCAAGTGGTTTTTCTAGAGACGATAATATTATCAATATTTAGACAAAATGTGAACAAGGTCACACAGCTCGATGGCGGGTTGAAGAAAACAGTGTGCAAATAATGCCTACAAGGTCAACGTATACACTACTACAGCGGTGGATACGGATTACGTAAAATATATGAATGCTGCTTGAAAAAAAGTAACTCAAGTGGTTTTTCTAGAGACGATAATATTATCAATATTTAGACAAAATGTGAACAAGGTCACACAGCTCGATGGCGGGTTGAAGAAAACAGTGTGCAAATAATGCCTACAAGGTCAACGTATACACTACTACAGCGGTGGATACGGATTACGTAAAATATATGAATGCTGCTTGAAAAAAAGTAACTCAAGTGGTTTTTCTAGAGACGATAATATTATCAATATTTAGACAAAATGTGAACAAGGTCACACAGCTCGATGGCGGGTTGAAGAAAACAGTGTGCAAATAATGCCTACAAGGCCAACGTATACACTACTACAGCGGTGGATACGGATTACGTAAAATATATGAATGCTGCTTGAAAAAAGTGACTCCGGTGTTTTTTCTGGAGACGGTAATATTATGGATATTTAGACAGAATGGGAACAAGGTCACACAGCTCGATGGCGGGTTGAAGAAAACAGTGTGCAAATAATGCCTACAAGGCCAACGTATACACTACTACAGCGGTGGATACGGATTACGTAAAATATATGAATGCTGCTTGAAAAAAGTGACTCCGGTGTTTTTTCTGGAGACGGTAATATTATGGATATTTAGACAGAATGGGAACAAGGTCACACAGCTCGATGGCGGGTTGAAGAAAACAGTGTGCAAATAATGCCTACAAGGCCAACGTATACACTACTACAGCGGTGGATACGGATTACGTAAAATATATGAATGCTGCTTGAAAAAAGTGACTCCGGTGTTTTTTCTGGAGACGGTAATATTATGGATATTTAGACAGAATGGGAACAAGGTCACACAGCTCGATGGCGGGTTGAAGAAAACAGTGTGCAAATAATGCCTACAAGGCCAACGTATACACTACTACAGCGGTGGATACGGATTACGTAAAATATATGAATGCTGCTTGAAAAAAGTGACTCCGGTGTTTTTTCTGGAGACGGTAATATTATGGATATTTAGACAGAATGGGAACAAGGTCACACAGCTCGATGGCGGGTTGAAGAAAACAGTGTGCAAATAATGCCTACAAGGCCAACGTATACACTACTACAGCGGTGGATACGGATTACGTAAAATATATGAATGCTGCTTGAAAAAAGTGACTCCGGTGTTTTTTCTGGAGACGGTAATATTATGGATATTTAGACAGAATGGGAACAAGGTCACACAGCTCGATGGCGGGTTGAAGAAAACAGTGTGCAAATAATGCCTACAAGGCCAACGTATACACTACTACAGCGGTGGATACGGATTACGTAAAATATATGAATGCTGCTTGAAAAAAGTGACTCCGGTGTTTTTTCTGGAGACGGTAATATTATGGATATTTAGACAGAATGGGAACAAGGTCACACAGCTCGATGGCGGGTTGAAGAAAACAGTGTGCAAATAATGCCTACAAGGCCAACGTATACACTACTACAGCGGTGGATACGGATTACGTAAAATATATTATGGCTGCTTGAAAAAAGTGACTCCGGTGTTTTTTCTGGAGACGGTAATATTATGGATATTTAGACAGAATGTGAACAAGGTCACACAGCTCGATGGCGGGTTGAAGAAAACAGTGTGCAAATAATGCCTACAGGGCAAATAATGCCTAAAAGGTCAACTTATACACTACTACAGCGGTAGTAAAATAAAAAAAAGTAAAATAAAAAAAAAATGAATATTAAAAAAAAAAAATTAAAGTTGGTGCTGCTGAACTACTAGGAGCAGCAGATTAGCACACCAGTCCCACTCCCCAACACTGCTAGACTAATAGCACTGGGCTCTTATAGTAGTAGTAGTAGTAGTAGTAGTAAAACAACAAAAAAATAAATAAAAGCAGTCCTTACAAGGACTACTGTTATTGCAGCAGTCAGCAGATGAGATCAGAAGCAGGACAGCTGCCCACTGCAGCTACATACAGAGCACTGCAGTAGAAGGTAGATTACTAGCCAGCAAAGCTACCTAAGCTAAAATGTCCCTCAAACCCCTGCAGACTTCTGTCCCTCCAATAACAGAGCAGTATCAAAACGATTACTAGCCAGCAAACTTTCAACTGTCCCTGAAATCACTAACAGGCAGCAGCTCTCTCCCCACACTATCTCTTCAGCACACACAGGCAGAGTGAAAAAACGCTGCAGGGCTTCGGTTTTTATAGGGAAGGGGAGTGGTCCAGGGGAGAGCTTCCTGATTGGCTGCCATGTACCTGCTGGTCTGGGGTGAGAGGGCAAAAAAAAGCGCCAACAATGGCGAACCCAAAATGGCGAACGTCGCGCGACGTTCGCGAACTTCCGGCGAGCGCGAACACCCGATGTTCGCGCGAACAAGTTCGCCGGCGAACAGTTCGCGACATCTCTAGTGCCTGAATTGGCTCGGCAATGACTTGCAAAGGCTGATATTGACTTCTACTAACAACATACAGTAAATGTGGCCACACACAGATTGACCTTTGGGTTCTCCAACTGATTGGGTTGCAGGATAAAAGATGGATATTATGTGATTTAGCCATCCATGAGGATAGCCAAAAAGCATTGTTCATCGACCCAAACAATTGGATCTGACAGGAAATGAGAATCTCCACTTTTCACTTTTTAATCTAGAAATGCATCATTCCTCTGAGACTATGCACCTGCATATGAGATATACACTTTGGATAGACCAACTTGATATTATTGCCCGAATGTCTGTCACAAGTGAGGTGCTAAAAACAGCCCAATTTAGCTGCAACATACAGCGCCATCTTCCCCTGTACAAGTGCAGTGCACAACAATAGAACATGGTTCTATATACAGTAGTTGTTCCATGAAGTCTAGTCTGCCACTGGGTTCTACCTTACTTGCTTTAGGTGCCTCTCTGAAGATTGTCATTAGTAAGGCAAACTGTAAGGGCTTCCCTTGATTGCAATCTTCCTCCCTGATTGCTTCAATCTGTGTGATAGACTTGGAATGTAACAACTGTAGTCAAGTGGCTACTTTAAAGTTATCTGAGAGCACTAGATAATGGGAAATATCCAGTTTAATTAATGGCTAGATGTGCAATTAGCAGTAAGTAAACATACTTTTAAACAGTAGTGGGGAAAATCTAGGAATGCACTAAATTCATAATTGTTGGATTTTGATAAATACCAAATTCTGCATAAGAGGTTTGACCAAATCCCAAACCAAATCCAAACCCATGATGATGCATAGGGTGAACCCTTTTAGATTTTCAATATTTTTGTATAAGTCCTATAACTATATAATAAAAACCCAATTGTACAACCAAGTTAAAGCATAATGCTTGTTCATTTATTGATTGAGGCAAATTATCCAAAGTAACATATTTGTGTCTCCGAATGACCTGTACAGCTCCGACTGGCTTTCTCAATTCCGATTGGTACAGGAGACTGGCTTTGTCAATACCGAATGACCTGTACAGATCAGTCAGAACTGAGAAAGCCTGTACAGGTCTATTGGAATCGAGAAAGCCAGTCGGATGACTAGCCAAACGTCTTCAATGAAAAAGAAAATACGGCAAGTCATATTGCTTGACTTATTACTATTGATATATAATGAATGGATGAATGAGAACCTTCACAGACATATGTGAACCTCTAGGGTTCTCAGTTAATTTGAGTTAGGTGTTTTAACCAATGGGATGATAAACAGAAGTGAGTGTGTATGAGGTTTGTGGAAGTTTGTCATGGCTTGAACAATGGAGATTTCTGAGGATCTCATAAAAACAGCTATTAATGCTCACTGGGCTAAAGAGTTTGGATTCGACCAACCCACTGTAGATGCATTTTGTACAAATGGAGGCAATTCAACACCATTGTAATCTTCCCCAGGATAAGACCACCACCAGGAGAACACAGAAAAACAATGTGCATAATGGGGGTTGCAAGGAAAAAGCTACTACTATCCAAATATTGCTGCCTGTCTACAGCTTGCTTAAGCCACATGAATACGTCTATTGAAATAAAGTTCTGTGTATGGATAGTACCAAAAAAGAACTATTAGACTTGAATAAAAAAGTGTTACAGTTGAAGAAAGGCAAACACTGCATTCCAGCATAAGATCCTTATCCCATCTGTAAAACATGGTGGTAGTGGTAGTATCATGGTCTGTGCCTGCTTTGCTGCCTCTGGACCATGATGACTTGCTACCAGCAAATTCTGCAGGAACATGTCATGGTATCCATCTGTGAACAGAAACTCAAGAAAAAGTAGGTCATGCATAATTAAGACATGCAGCCAGACAACAACCTTAAACACACAAGTTGATCCACCAAAGAAGATGAAAGTCAATGTTTTTCATAGGACAAGTCAAAGTCCTGACCTTAATTCGCAAGAAACTTTGCGGAAGAAGCTGAAGCGGGCAGTTCATATGAGGAAACCCACCATTAAAGCTGTTATTCGAGTATCTGAGGGGCAGTGTAGTTACTGAAAATGTTTAGAAGCAGTTATTGCTGCGCAAGGAGGCCACACCAGTTGCTGAAAGCATACGTTCACATACTTTTGCCTTACACAGAAATGTTATCATTTTTCGCAATAAATAAATGTAAAGAAATAATAAATACAAAATATAAATTTACATTAATAAATCAAAATGAAGAATTATATTTCTAAATCACTTTCTTAATCCAGTTTGGTTTAGCCGTACACCAAGGCTACAAGTCCTCCTTATAAGGGACACCACAGGATATGAGGCTTTGTTCTTAAAGGGATTCTGTCATGATTTTTATGATGTCGTTTTTATTTCTAAATTACACTGTTTACACTGCAGACAATTCACTCTGCAATATAAAATTTCATTCCTGAACCAGCAATAATATAATAATAATATAATATTGGTGTGTAGGCAGCCATCTTGGGTCATTTTGCCTGGTCATGTGCTTTCAGAAAGAGCCAGCATTTTAGGATGGAACTGATTTCTGGCAGGCTGTTGTTTCTCCTACTCAATGTAACTGAATGTGTCGCAGTGGGACCTGGATTTTACTATTGAGTGTTGTTCTTAGATCTACCAGGCAGCTGTTATCTTGTGTTAGGGAGCTGTTATCTGGTTACCTTCCCATTGTTCTGTTGTTAGGTTGCAGTACAGCAGTAAAGAGTGACTGCAGTTAATTTAAGTTACAAAAAAAAAAAAAAAAAAGAGTGACTGCAGTTTATCAGAACACAAGTCATTTGACTGGAGGCAGCTGGGAAACTAACTATATGTCTAGCCCCATGTCAGATTTCAAAATTAAATATAAAAAAAAATCTGTTTCCTCCTTTGAGAAATGGATTTCAGTGCAGAATTCTGCTGGAGCAGCACTATTAACTGATGCGTTTTGAAAAAAACATTTTCTTCCATGACAGTATCCCATTAAGGACAATGTCAGACATGGTGATTTGCTGCCCTCGAAGAAGTACCTGAAAATACCCTCTTAACCGGAAGAATAGGGATTATTGCATGTAAAACACTTCAGCTGGGAAACCCCAGATAAAGTGTTATAAATGTGGCTATTCCCGTGCTTCTCATTGAAAAGTATTTTCGAATGCTTTGTCATCTGTGGTATAGGCAATCTCCCAAGTGATATGTCCGACATCGCTCTAAGAGTGATGCACAGAATCCAGAATACTTTTAAAAAATCAGATTTTCACTATTTTTTTGATTTTTTTTTTTTATCTGATTTTCACGATTTTTTTTAATTTTTCACCCAGAAATCTTTGCCCAAAAACTTTGGGGTATAGCACAAAGCCCAGCGCACATCAAAAAATCATTGGGACTTCTCCCATTGACTTATATGCAACCTCGACAGGTCTGAGATGCCGGATTTTCTGATTCAGACTTTTCCATCCCCTGGGTTTAATAAATTCTGAAAAATGTGTGATTTTTTTAATAGTCAGATTTTATAAAAAATATACATATATATTTTGCATTCGGATTTTAGTAAATAACCCCCTCAATGTATATAAAAAAACACATCACTAAGTGGCATCCAGTGATTGTAAAGGAAAGAATACCTTTTCCCTTCAGTCCCTTCTATGAGGTGCTGGCTGTGACTACTGAATGAACAGAAATTTTCCTGCACTCATTCCTCCCTACGAGACTTGCTCAGAAAGATTGATCTGTGCCTGTGAGTTTAATGATATTATAGTGATGTTTATTGAACACAGAAGGAGGTCACTGAGAGGTAGCCCCTTTCTATGTGAAACATTGGCAGAAATGTGCAATAAAGGCTTTCAGGTACTGAAACCTGAAGTAGTTTCAACATATTTCTCTTACAGTGCTAAGTGGGAACTACACATAGAAACAGAAACTTCACAAAGTCCCTCCTGTGAGTGAAGAATGTTTTGCCCACTGCCCTACTCTGGGGAGTTTTTACTTTTTAGCAAGTAGTATAGTATATATTTAAAACTTTATTCTTATGTGGTTACCCCAATGTAAAAATGACTGTATCCCCTACAACTTTCCCTCCTATATCTGTATGTACTGTATATATATTTCTGACACTGCAGGGACCTATATTTATAAATATAGAATACATAAATACAGGTACGAGGTACAGGAAATCCAGAAACCCTTATCCAGAACGATCTCAATTGCAGGAAGTCCATCTGCCATAGACTCCATTTTAATAAAATAATTCAAATTTTTAAAAATTATTTCCTTTTTCTTTACATTAATAAAAGAGTAACTTGTACTTGACTCTAGGATATAATTAAAAAAAAGAGAGGGGAGTGCACGTGTTTACAAAAACAGGGGGTTTTATTTACAAAGTTATGATCATAAAGTTGATAAGCCTCCATACCACGTCAAGGTAAACCCCATATTGTGGTCTCTAACTATTTACCTCTGGTCATAGTATTCAAAAGGCTGGCACCTCCCTGCGTGGCAGCAATATAATTAATCCTTATTGGAGGCAAAACAATCCTATTGGGTTTAATTCATATTTTATTTTTTTTAGTAGACTTAATGTAGATTCAAATTACAGAACCACCCCTTATCCAGAAAACCCCAGGTCCCAAGCATTCAATTTCTGGATAACAGGTCCCATATCTGTACAGAATAGTAACACTATAAATTTATACAACGTTAGAACCTTTATATATAGGCCCTTCTTCAGGCAAGCACACACCAAAAATCTGATTGGGAATTCAAAATCTCACTAAATATTCACTAGTTCCAAATGAGCTCCAGATATTTACAGTCCCCACATATTTTACAGTCCCCTTTAGTTTCTCAATGTATCTTAGCTTCTCAGTTATGTGCTATCTAGCCAGGAAACATGGTTATCCTTCTAGAGTCAGAGGATCCGCTTTACCACATTCAGTTCAAGCAGGAGCTAGAAGATGATACATGCTGGACAATGATGTGTGCAGGCTTCAGGAACTAGAGAGACACTTAGGTGGTTATTTCTTAAGGTTTGAATTGTGTTCTCAGTCACAAAAATTCGAGTTTTCAAGCTGATTTTTTTGGTAATTTTTTTCTTTTTTTTAGATTTATTATAACCCGACCCTGGAAATATCTTGAATCCGAAAATACAGGTGGCAAAGGTCCCTTGAACCATTTGAAGATATTAATAGCCTACGTGTTAGAGTTTTATTCAGAGAATTTTTTCCCAAAAACTCAAATATTTATCGTATTTATCAAAGGAAGAACCTTCACCCATTGATAAATACTCTTTTAAAAATCCCAGATCATGGGATGATCACTTGAAATCTTTGGCCTGTCTCAGACTCACTGAAATCACGGATTTTCTGGACTTGTTATAAAACATGACATCATTGTAGCTCAAGGGCTATGGACTACAGGGTGATTTCAGACACTAGACATTTTTTTTCTAGCCAAAACATATAGCACCAAAGTCCCTAAGATTTCCAACCCCATGTTACAAGCAGAGATTCTGAAGTTGCATCATGTGCCATTGCCCCAGGGCTAATGTACTGTATATGGTGTTTTCTCTGCCAAATGCCACCTTTGCCCATGGAGCAGATTTTATCCTGAAAATGCCCCATGTGCGTTTTATTTCCAAAATATGTCTGTGTATGATGTCACAGGAAGATGCCATATCAGACATTAGCCTAAATCTCCAGATGAATGGTCTTAGCTGGAGTTTGTCTATCTTCAAACCTCTAGTAGGCATTTAATGCTGTATAAAAAAAAACTTTCATGCCTGTTAGGGTCTACTGCTCCTTTGAAGCATTACCTTTTGGAGGGTCTGATTTTCTTTCTTAGCTTTTCTGTGCCCTGCATTTATTTGCTATTTGCTAAGATTCTCTGGTCTGTAATTTATGGCAATTTTTACCTAGATCCTTGTCGAGGGAGATTTCTAGCTTAAATACGAATCAAATACGGTTAAAATTTTCGGGTCGGAACCATTCGATCGAATATTAGCCATTCAAATTTTTTTTCAATAACCTCCCAGTCGAATTGTGAGTATATTCGAATTTTAAAAAACTCTATGACTGCGGGAAGAGTATATAGCAAAAAAAAAAAAAAGGATAACTATTGTGATCCATGGATAAATGCAGGATTTTTAAAACCCCTTCCCCCATATGTAATAAAAAGGCACAATGTTTGCCCAGGAGCAGTAACTTACAGCAACCAATAAGGTGCTCCCTTTTAAAGTGGTGACCAGTAAAAGCTACTTGCTGATTTGTTGCTATAGGTGATAAGAATTTAGCAAACTTTGCTCTTTATTTTACATATCAACAACAAATGTACTAGTATGAATTGAGCTAGGAATATAACTTACATTTATTCTGTTGTCCTTTCAAGTATTCTTTGGGTATTTACTAGCACTATATTTTACAAACTATTTACATGCATTTGTCATGGGTTGAGTGTAGCACTAGTAAATGTATACAGCATAAAATTAACAAAAAGATTAAAGGAGTTATCTCATCCCCCATTGGAATTAATGCATTGTGATTAACCCTTTTCATGCCAATAATGTACCAGCTATGCCTCGGGCAAGAATGTAAAGAGCAGTGGCATAACTAGGCCATTATTTTTTAGACCCCCAAAATGTATAAAAGTTGACCTGTTTTACCAATATTTATTAAAATGGTATATGGATTAGGGCCTCATGGGGCCCCTATACCCAGTGGCGTAACTAGATGTTGCTGGGCCCCACAGAAAATTAATTTTAGGGCCCCCAACATATCCAGTGTTTGTCCTGTTTTACCAATATATGTTCAAATTGCTCATCAATGTGAGCCTCATGGGGCCCCCCTGCAGCCGCAGGGTCTGCTTCCTCTGTAGTTACGCCCCTGCCTATACCTCCTGGGCCCCCCTGCAGCCACAGAGTCTGCTTCCTCTATAGTTACACCCCTGGTAAAGAGTGAAAGCAATGTGGATTCTTCATTCTGTTTTCCACTTAAACATGGTGCCAGAATAGTGACGTGTATCGAGCCCAACACACACTTTTTAAAAGGCGAATTACATCATTTTTGTATTTTAAGAAAATAATGGATTGATTGCTAACACACCATGAATATGATGGCCGTGGCTTACCTTACAATGGCTTGGTTCTTTCATACAAGCTAGCACATTTTCTTGGTATTATTTATTACTTCAGGATTTTAATTCCTTAATAGTTGTAAATTGTCCAGCAGAGACTGAACAAACATTGCAGATCATTCATGCTGACAATGCATAATGCAAAATACAATTTTAATAGCACGCCATACAAAATTTTAGAAAAATAACTAAGGTCCCAAATATAAACAGTGAAAAAAATACACAAAAGAGTAAGAAAAAAAAGCAATATACTAATGGCCCCCAACAGTTAAAGAAAATTCAAACCCTCCCATTTTACAAACAGTAAATTTGTTTTTTTATTCAACATACCACAAGACAGGAACAAGAATTCTGTTTAATAGAAAAAAAATTAAATGAAATAACAATTTTGGCCATGATTAATTACAATACTATGTTTTTAAACAAAGATAGACCCAACATTTTATACATGTATAATACTTTTTTTTTTTCCAGATAAGCTTATTTTAAACATAACAATGGGACAAAGTGAATGAAATCTTTACTTACATGTTTCAGTTAGAAGTGGAAAAATATCTTTACAATCCATGATATAATTTTACAATTATATTTTTTCAAATAGCAATACTTACTTGTTTATGTATATCTATATATAAATATTTTATATATAAAAAAAACACATATATAACTGCTCAAGGATGCACATTACATATGATTATTTTTTATATATCATTAAATTAAAATTTTAACACATTCATTTCTACTTTTAAATTATTTATATATATATAAAAAATTCCGCCAATAAATTGTTTGATAACTAAGCAATGAATAGGCATGTATGTAACAGACATTGAAAGAAAACATAGAACAAACTGCTCCCCCATAAAGGTGCATACACTTCTACTGCTGTATTGCCACATCTTTATGACCATGCCATGTTTTGCCTGAACAGATATAAAAGCAATTCATTTATCCATAGCCTTACCCAGAATAAGAAAACCTACAGCTACTTATACATTGCTCCTATTTGAATAACATTCATAAAGATACTTGTTTACATGAAAAGTTCTTGTTTTGGCTTTTTAGCACAAATATATGTATGTAAACAGATCCATATCCTGAAGGACTTCGAGATACATAAGATGGCAAGTGCTGGTTTTAAGAGAGGAGGGCGATATTTTTCTTTCACCCCTTTTTGAGGTACTTTTTTTTCATATATTAGCAATGTATCTTCGCTGCAGTTTCCATATAAAGGATAAAAAAACCAAAAATGACTGCAATAGAAAAATGAGCTTTAAATAGAAATGTAGAATTCAATGATCCACGGTCTTTGAAAACCCAACCCTTGCTGTATATGATGAATGTAGTCTAAAATAAGAGCACCTTTTTGTTTTTATGTATGTTATTGATCCACACAACCATTATAGGCAAGGAACATCTTACTCCTTTATTCCATACTCTTTTTCTCTTTCTCCACTAAATACTAAGAGACACACAGACACAAAGTTTGTTAAACCTTAAGAAGGCGCTCTAGTTTTGTGATGTATTTTTTCTATTTAATGGAGTTTGTTCCTTTGAACCGAGATAGAATTAACAAACCATTGGCTGTTACCAGATGCAGCAGACCAATGTACATTATGGTGAAAATCTTCAAAAGACATGGAGCACTAGCAATTTTCACCTGGATTTTACGCTACGAGAAGCGCTTTACCACGTAGAAGCACAGCATATCGGCATTGGAACAGTGAGTGCTCCCTTTTTGCTCTGTTTTTTCAATCAACATTATGCTCAGAAGGAAACAGGAAGTTCCACCAAAAGTAGATATGCCACACAAGCATAGTATTGCAGAGCAACAGAATAAAAAAAACTAAACACATGTCTAGGGCAGGTTAAAGGAAAAGGATAAAATTAAGTAAGTTTTATCAGAAATATCTATATAAATATACCAGTAAACCCTCAAAGTAATGCTGCTCAGAGTCCTCTGTCAAAAGAAACACTGCATTTCTTTCCTTCTATTGTGTATACATGGGCTTCTGTATCAGACTTCCTGCCTTGAGCTTAAACCTCTAGGGCTTGGGTTTGAGCATGTTCAGTTTGCTCCTCTCCTCCCTGTTGTAATCTGAATGAGCAGGGAGAGACTCAGGCAGGAAGTTATGTCACATCAAGCTAATATGGCAGCTGCTATCCTAAACAACCAGATTAAAGACATATGTTAAGATATTAGGCTATGTATGAATCCTGATTCATTATTGACTTGAGAAGAGAACAACATGCATCAAAAGAACTGGCATCAAAACAGGTAAACATTTCAAAACTTCCTACTTGGAAGATAAAATTAAAGAGATTTTGCCAGCTATGCAACTTTGCAGGGGTCACTGGGGCTAATATGCAAAACACATACTTGCCACAGGGCAGCAATCTGTAACAAATCAATTAGAATTTAGATTTGATCATTCTACCGCAGTTAAAGAAATAACAGTGTATCTCTGATGTGTTACACCATGAATTTGAAAAAAATCATTATGTAAATTTTGAGTGACCTAACTTTTTATGAACATATTTAGTTTTATCTCTAATCTGAGCCATAATTTTAACAACAGATTAGAACACAAATGGGAAGGGCCTGGATCAAAAAATGCAAATAATATGTTGTATAAATATCAAAATCAATTAATTATCTTATTGGTTGTTGCCCCCAATAGAAGAGCAACACGTTTAAATTTAGGCAAAAATGGTAGAAAAAAAAGTTGCTCAGATTACCTCTCTAGATCACATTTTAAGGCCACGATCTTTAAGGCAAGTTCAGCAAAGTGAATGATGGAAATGATTTCACTTGATTGATGTTCTTCGTAATTTCAAAGTCTGTGTTACAATAACACTTTTATGTGAGCCATGAATATCTTCTTAATGATACCATTCAAATTGGTGCCTAGAGATGTCATCATTGTATAAGGTGATTGGGGTTGATGTCACTTCAGTCTTATTAACATGTCTGTATTATAAGGTACACTTGTTGTAAAATATATGGAGAGCAGAAGTCACCTACATGCAGCAAACAGCAGCCTATCTGCCTCTATGATTTTTATGCCTATGTGGTGATAAAAAAAAAAAAAAAAACTTATTGCATAAAGGCCATAAATAACTTGTAAAATATACCATTGTATATTGTGGTTAGTGATACCATTACAAAAAATAGTAATTAGTAAGGTTGTGGGTTTCATGACTCCATGAAACTTGTGAAATATAACAAATAATATTCCCGTACTACTGTTAAATATGATGAAACAAAGTCAATTTGGAGTTCCATGACCTGTATAAAAACATACTTTGTCTTGGTGCCTTTACATGGTCATAGAACTCATTGATGAGGTCTGATATTTTTATTTTTGATAAAAGGGGATTCTCTTTAAAGGCCATTTTAAGCTATGTTTTCCTTCTTTACCATTACTAAGCCCTATAATTATCAAATATAAAATCCATTCTAGGTTTAATTATCCTGAATCCATCCAGATAAATGGTATAAATACTAGGGGCAAATTTATAAACTTGTGTAAAAATACATTGGCACTGCCACAATATGCAGGGCAAAAGTCAGTCATTATTAAACTGTGTAATACATTATGGAATGTGTCGCCTAGTGTGAAAATCGAGTGTAAAAAGAGGCGTTGACAAAAAGGCTACCTCATTTCACATTACTGTACATTCTGTAAAAAAAAAATCACAGCTATATAAATATTGCAATCAGCTCTTTCTAATAATTCTTTTGTGATTGTGCTGAATAGCTTTAATACATTCACACAAGGACAACAAAGGAAGCTCTATAAACATGAGGTTTATTTTGCACCCCCTTTGTAAAGCTTTGTTTGGCCTAAAATATACACCTTTATAATAATGCCCCTAGATTTATATGACAAATCTTTTTAAAATCTTGAGCCATAATAATTATTATATAAATTTTGACACAATGTAGTTTGTATTTTAAATCCTGTACATTTAGCTAAAGTAGAAATTGTAGGTTATAGGTGAAACCCCATTAACATATTAAGAATGGTGTAATTTAGTATAAAATATATTGTTGCGTACATTGTTTTTAGATAAGGTAATTTTACATATAAATACAGATATGGGATCCGTTTTCTGGAAACAATTTATCCAGAATAAATTCAATTTTATCCAAATAATCTAATTTTTAAAAAGGATTTCCTTTTTCTCTGTAATGATAAAACAGTACAGGTATGGGATCAGTTACAGATCTGGAAACTAGTTATTCAGGAAGCTCCGAATTATGGAAAGGCTGTCTCCCATAGACTCCATTTCATTCAAATTTTTAAAAATGATTTCCTTTTTCACTGTAATAATAAAACAGTACCTTGTACCGTACTTGATCCAAACTAAGACAACTAATTCTTATTGGAAGCAAAACCAGCCTATTCAGTTTATTTCATGTTTACATGATTTTCTAGTAGACAAGGTATGAAAACCAAATTATGGAAAAAGATCCATTATCTGGAAAACCCCAGGTCCCAAGCATTCTGGATAACAGGTCCCATACCTGTATATGTTTTAAAATGTATAATCACTAAGAAGATTATCTGTATTATAACCAACTGTAAATGAACTACAATGATTTTGCTGGCGGGAGTTAGAAATTGCCAACAGACTGCATGCCTGTCATCTTATCTGTTGCACTTATGCGTTGATGGGTACCTCCAATATAACTGTAGTTTGTAGCATTTCTGTTTTCTGTAATCTATACTGATATCCCATTATATATTCACTATGTGCTCCTTTATAACATGGTAGATGATGGACTGCTCTGATCCTATTAACAACAATGTGCTTTCCAAGTCTACTGGAAACCAGTCCACACAATTAAACTTTGAAATGGTTGTATTAACGTTGCCTGAAGAATATAAATTGTGCAGAGGTGCAGGTACCAGTACTGGCCTAGCCACACACCAGCAATATACTTTTAAACAAAATGGAACACCAGTACTTTGTTGTTCTTCAAAGGGGGTAATACCAAATTTTATTGCAAGGTGCTTCAGACACTGCACACCCGATCAAACGTTTGCTAACTCCAGGTGGGGGGGCAAGCCATTGACGTGGGGTCAGGGGGAGAGCTATGATGTGATTAGTTGATCGCCACGCCAATCTCAGGTAATCCTGCTCGGTTTTCCTAAACTGAAAAACTGGGCAGGCATTGTTTTGTCTCGTGTAAAAACGACTTGCATTCTGCAGAGATATAAATGCCAAATATAAAACATAAACTGCTATTCTACTAAAAGTAGTCCACCAGTTCTCAGTTATCTGAGCTTTGTAATCAACATTGCCAATATCTGAATACACTCTTAATCAGTGGCATAATACATATTCAGGCCCCCAAAATGTCTAGATGTTGACCTGTTTTACCAATATTTATTGAATTAGGGCCTCATGGGGCCCTTATACCTCCTGGCCCCCCCTGCAGCTGCAGGGTCTGCTTCCTCTGTAGTTACGCCCCTGCTCTTAATATATACAAGATATACAGTGAGAGACCAACAAAGATCTGAAACAAGCACCCCCATTGACCTGCATAAATAGAGAAATACACTATTAAATCCCATCTTATTATTAACAGTGATAATGGGAGTCTACGAGTTGGATACTTTTCCATCTAACATTTTTTCAGTTGTTGTCTACAAATTATATCATTTAATTGTGTATATTTGCTTGTTGCAGCCTAAATGTTAAGACAAAACATAAATGCCAAATCATCCAGTTATATATAGGTATTTGCATACTAAACATGTCAAATATGAACATACTTAAGAATTAATGTAATAAAAGCCATCAGTGGAAAAGTCTGCATAAATGTTTTCCTTGTGCATATTTAATATTGTTTTTGTGAACCAATGAAACTGCCAGTGGAAAGTTGAAGTTTCAATGCTACTTTTAAGCAGGTGCGATGAACAATTAGAATTCACAGTGTAACTAAAGAGTAATGAAGAATACACTGCGAAATGTGAATTGGTGTTCTTATCCAAAATTAATTGACTACATTTTCCCATTAACCTTTTCATCTATGATTTACTCACATGTAAACATTTCAATGCGTTAGCACCAAAACAGATTCCCAATGTGTTAGAAGCAGGCAAGCTAAATACACATGCATATTTCCCAGTATTATATACATATGCATTTTCCACACACAGGTGTGCTAGCTCTAGCGAGTTGACAGTGATTTCTATGCAAATACTCTGACTAGCATCTGCAGCTTTTTAGCAAAGAACCAAACAGTTTTCTTTCTTTTTTCTGCTGTTTTTTTTTGAAGTGACAGACTTTAGAATTATGCTAAATAGAATAGCTGCAGGGAAAATCTATTCATGCACTTCCTAGTTTTGTTTTTGTTTTTTGTAATAAATTATATTTAAGTTCTTCAGAACAAGCTAGCTTTTAAAGACATATTAAACTTGACTCAAAAAATACACGTCTACATTAAGATAGCCCTGTTTGTGTCTTCTGTATATAAACTGTCCTTGGAGATGGATCATTTAAGTTTTATTTAAAAGGAAAAGAAAACCTATCCTATGGTTGTTCTATTTTTTATAGAATGGAGTAGAGATAGATATATATATACATAGATAGAATGTAAGTTCTATTCATTTATATATGAATACTTTTAGTTACAGATCTATCACCTCCAAAGATTCTTAAATGGCACATAAAATTTAAACTAACTGTTAAATTCAAATGACTCTGGGAAGTTTTTGGTTTCCCACTTTTATTACAAGAACTCTCTTGAGTACCTAACAGCACAGCCTTTAATTCGAGGATTAGTTAGGAGATAGTAAGGGCTACAGAATGCAACAGGTTATTTCTGAATTATAAACACCCTCGAGAAAAGGAGTTCTTAGGTTTTCCCTCACTTGAACTTCTCCCACCTAAGTGCAGTTTCTGTAAATGAGAGGCCGATGCAAAAGTATGTGCCTGATATATCGTAATTGCATAACGCAGCACTGACAAACCACTTTAAGCAGAAGGAATCAGGCACACATCATGTAAATGCACAATTTGTGAAATATAAATAACCAAACAATCCATTTCTAGATCATTATAAAAGCTATTGCTGCATAAAGTACGGCTTTTTCTACGTCATATTAACACAAATAAACAGAAAACACTAAATAATAATATTATGTGCAGTATTTGCATGGCATTACAAATATCAGCAGGAATAATGTGCAGTGATGATATACATAATCTGATTTAGAGCCCTGACTACAGGAGAGGAGGGGGAAAGATTTGTTCTCACTAGAAGCACAGTTGTTATTCCAAGAAGATTTAGCTTTGCTCAACATTTTATTAAGAAAGGCTAATAAATGACTGCAAGTGCAGTTGCTATAGTGCACACAAATATTCAGCTATTGATGGCATTCATAAAAACATTTGCAACACTCTTGTGCTTTTTTTTAGTTACTCTAAATTGCCAAGTCTGTTCTGATGAATTATGTGCATGTACACCTATTGACACTAGGGAGCACTGGAGCCACTGCCACCTGGGACATGGCAGTTGTTCCAGGATTCCTGAAGTGGTCTAGATCAATAGCAGCACCAAACCTTGCCCAAAAGAAATCACACAGTAATGTTAATTTAACTCAACTTGCCAGAAATTACTTTACCCACACTATGAACATATTAGACGCAACTTGCAACTATTTTGTCCAGAGCAATTATGTTGGAGTTCTGGGAAAAAACACTTCATTGCCTGTAATAACATAGTAACTAGCATTTGAAGGTTGCAATGTCCATACTGTGCCTAGCAAATAAATTCCTCTTAGGATCTCAAACATGGAGAATGTAATCAAACAACTTTAAGGCTTTTAACATGCTGAATTAGTAGCCATCCAGAGGCTCTACAGCTGCTATATTATACTCCCAGCATTCTGGGATTCTGAATATTATAATTCTGTAGTAGCTGGAAAGTACCAGGTCAACTGATAGATAACAAAACAAACAAAGGCAAGATGATTTATAATTTCTAATGTGTGAATCTTATGCATCATGCAGCTCATAATGAGATAGAATCGTAGCTCAAGTATGTCAAATGTTAAAGCCCACAAATGTTTATGAAATTTAACAAACAGCATCTATAACCACCCCCAGTATCTATATAATAAATCTAATACAATTTATAATAATAATAATAATAAGAGCCATGAATATTCTGTAAATTATATCCCTATAAATGGTGCTTAGTGATGTCATAGGTTATAACCCGAGCTTAGTGATGTCACTTCTATCACATAACTTACTGAAATTTGTGTATTAAAATAAATAAAGTACACCCTGTTGAAAAATATGAGGATATTAGAAGTCACCTCGGGGTTCCATGATCTGTATAAAAACATATGGTCATGGAACTCCTCGGTAACTTCATAATATCCCTATATTTTACAATAGGGGTACTTTATTCACTATATCTACCCTAAAAACGTCTCAATAGCGAATATCTTTATAATTTACAGCAAGAGGTACATTGTCTAATATGAAATATGTAAATGAAAACACATGAATAAACTGTGATTCCGCACTTGGGCAAAAAGAATAAATCATTAACCTACAAGAGGACCTGATAATAAAGCATTTAGCAATAGCATTGTTAATTTATTAAGATAGAAATTCTCTTAAAATGTATACATTTTAAATTTAAGATGACAATAAATGTACAGGTATAGGATCCCTTATCCGGAAACCCGATATCCAGAAAGCTCCAAATTATGGAATGGCTGTCTCCCATAGACTCCATTTTATCCAAATAATCCAAATTTTTAAAAATTATTTCCTTTTTCTCTGTAATAATAAAACAGTAGCTTGTACTTGATCCCAACTAAGATATAATTAATCCTTATTGGAAGCAAGACCAGTCTATTGGGTTTATTTCATGTTTAAATGAATTTCTATTAGATTTAAGGCATGAAGACCCAAATTACGGAAAGATCCATTATCCGGAAAACCCCAGGTCCCAAGCATTCTGGATAACAGGTCCCATTTCTGTACCAATAATATCATGCAATACTTTATTGGTATGTGTATGGTAGCCTGCTAATCCCAACCAATATCCATGTGACGTGGATATCAGCCATTAAGGTTTGCAAGATCTGCCAGTGTACTATGTTGGCCAGTTCATGGTGAATCGGCAGATGAGAATTTAAAAAAAGACCTTCCACTCCTCTCCACTTCCTGCTAAGTGTGTGCGCCTCCTCCTACACTTCCCATTTGTTTGACTCATGGGCTGAGCCATCAGAGACCCAATGTATTGCCACCTTACATATTGCAGGATTGATTCACCAGCCAGTGGTCACCTCACTGTGAAAGTGAACACCATCCTACTGTAGGCAGGGTGGGGTTAGAGTTTTCAGCTAAACCAGTTCTCAATTCATTTCATTGGTAATCCTGCCAGGTAACATTCATGCAAAATACCTGTTCAGTCCTTGCCAACTGTTGACCAGATTAATTACTTAAATAATTATTTCATGGTTTACCCTATGACAAGTCCATTAAAGCCTGAGGCAGAAATCTGGAAAAGAATTTGGAGACATATTTACTGTTGAATTCCATTTGTCCACATGGCACAGTACCATTTTGAGGAAAATTCCTTGAAACAATTCTGGCCAGAACAGATGCACTTCCATTATAGTATTCTTATACTATAATGCATTTATTAAAGTATAATTAGCTTATATTTATCATACAAATTAAAGTTATGGGATCTATTATCCAGAATCCTGGGGGCTACGAATTTCCAGGCACCTTCTGGAATTTGGAGCACTGTGCCATAAAACAAAACATTTGAACATTATAAAACCCAGTAGGATTGCTTTGCCATCAATGTGGATTAAGCAAGTTTAGTCGTTAAACATTAAATAGGAAAGTGTAGTCAATGGAATGTTGTATTTTTGGAGATTTATAACTTGTTTCCACATTATAGATCCCATACTTGTACTTTACACCAAAGTGTACCAACTATCCCTTTTTTATTTTTGGATATTATTTTTTACATAGAACCAACATGCCCCTTTGTCTGCTCCTCTAGCTTTGGGTCCCAACATTATTTGCAAAAATTTATTTTTATATTCAGTTTGATACAATAATTCTTCCATTTTTCCCTTCAAATCCTCATTATTTTATTTTCTAATCACAAGGCTATGTCTACTATGCCAATATGCCGCACTCTGCTACACCTCAAAAAAACAATTGCACACAAAAGGATCACTACTTACTAGAAATCTCAGCACAGAAACCAACACAAATATGAAGATTACAAAGTAGGAAAACATTTTGTTAACCAAACCATATAAATATGCACCTTGGGAAACAGTTGACTTAGAAGACAAATACATATTTGGTTAGCAGGAGTTTTGGAGAGCTAGTGTAAGATGAAGTAAACCACTTCGGCAAGTCAGCATTCAGTATCAAAGCCCTTGTTCCTTAAGTCTAGCAACGGGTTCATTTTATCTGAAAATTTATTTTTGCATCTATTCAGTGTTTTCGATGCCCTCCTGATAAAGTACAGTCATGTAAATTAGAAGTATGTTGGATTAAAGAGACCATTAACCAGCACAGAGCATGGGTTGATAAAAGATAACATTGTGAAAATATTGTATTTACATTTAATTAAAGAATAATATAAAACAACAATTACACGGACATAACAAGTTACAAATAGAAAAATAAATGGAATGTGCCATGAATAATATATAGATATTTTACTGGAATATGCAGAACCAACATATCTGATTGTGGTCCGTGCCCTTTTGCAATATGAAGTGTTGCCTTTTCTGTGTACGAGCAATAGAACAATAGGGCCCAGAAGTGTCAGCATGATCAACATGACTGGGTGACATTTGAGAGATAAAAGTATTAACTCAGACTCTTGTTCATGAGACCCAGCTGTACAACATGTATTAAAACAAATCATTGTTGATCACATTTTAGGCCACAGTGACAAATGAAGGTGGAAAATAAAGATCTTATTATCCCTGGCAAAGTGGAAAATTAAAAGAAATAAAAATATGATACAATCACGGAGTCCCAACTAGGCATGTTCTTCAACATAGGATCAGTGACATTTAGGGGGGATCATTTACTAACAAAGGTGCTCAGGTGCACCAGTGTAGATACTTGTGACAACCATCGTGTAGCAGACTGATCAGAATTAATTGTTGATTGGTTACAACTCTAACTATGATGGTGCACTTTAGCACCTATGGAATTATAAAACCCCACATGACACAGTCAGTGTCATGTAAATGTAAACATACAAAAATCAACTGATTTGATAACTTGAAAAAAAGTAGGGTAATAGATTTTGGCACCTCAGATACAGACACTAACAAAAAATTGACTCAAACAATGAAGGTAGTCCAGCAGCATTTTGAGTACAAACTCATGAGCCCAACCAATGGATGTCTACTATATCACAATACAGAAGGCAGACAAGTTTCTTGATGGGCAAACACAGAATGCATCTGTTTGGCAATTAATTAGTGGTGGAGAACACCTTAAAATTAACCTTTGTCATGTAGTCACATTCAATGTTTTTTTTATGCCAAATTTATATTTATCTGAACCACTTCAGGTTGGTATTTATCTAGTTGCTAGTATTACAAGCTATCAATAATTTGTTTCAATCCTAAGAGATCAATAAAATAGCTTTTTATTTGATGGCATTTACATTGTGGTTTGGGAACAGGCAACTAATAGAGAAAATTATTAAAACAAATAAAAATAATGAGTGTTGCTTTGATATGGACTGCCTCCTTTTTGCATTCTTGTGGTCTGGGATGCAGTTACCTGTTAATTCAATTATTTGCAATAGTTTTCTCTAGGGGCATGTTCCTGGCAGCACATCTTATATTAATCATATGCACAATAATAGGTTGTGTAATAAAAGTTGCAAAGTCCACACCAGGTCCGGTAGCCCCTAGCACACAATAAGCAGGTAGCATTTACTGATCATCTTCTTGAAATCAAGTAGCCTGCAGCTTTGATTAAGTATAAGAGAATACAAAGTTAATTTTTAGGTGAACTTCACCTTTAATGTTTTCCACAGTGTTGGATTTTGGTTCCTTCACACTCATTCATAGTGAATGGAATTAACATTTAAACAATGCAACGGTAAATCACAGCACTGTGAGATGGTGATGAAATATTTTAACTTGAGAAAGATAATGGCATAGTAACACCTAAAATCAGATGTAAGAATTTGCAAGGTTTTTTTCTGCTGAGCAATTTGAATTTCCTGTAGTTGTCCCCAAACCAAATACTATTATCTCTACGGCTGACAATTCTCAAAAACTCATGTCCCCTGCCCCACTAAAAACAATGAAAATAAACAAAGTAATAGTTCTCAAACATTTTAAAACTAATTTTTAGATACAGAAGATTGAACTATGCCTCACCTGCTGTATACTCAGCGGAAAAAAATATTATTTTATTTTACTAGTTAAGGCTTATTCCACCCCCAGCAAAAAAAACAAAACACCCTGCAACAACAACATAAATGAGTTTGCTCATTTGCTACATGATTCACCCCTGACATGCTTGGGAGCTGAAATGTCTAAAGCTTTATGGAGGAGACCATTACGAACAAGAAAAGGCAATACCTTTTAGCTGACATCACATCTTTAGCTGAACCTTTATTTTGGCATCAACGCTTTGGTCACACAATACTGACTGTGGATCCAGGTGCTTACTCTAAACACCCAGTTAAACAAGGTAGGTCTGTTGTATAATTTTTTTTCTTTTTTTTAGTTTAATTTCGCTCTTTGAAGTTCCAACAAAACAGTTCACCCACAGCAAAGGAGAGCTGAGGGACAAAAGAAAGTGAGAAAAGAGGTGGCTTTTTTTATTATTAATATGAAAAATCTAGAAGTCTAGAGGGAGAAGGAGCCTCAACAGCAGCCAATTCACACCTTGAGCGTACATGTTCTGCAGCACAGTTGCTGGAGCACCTTTCTTATGCACAAATTGTTCTTTTTAACTAGCATACAGAAGCCACCTTCCGCCCACGCTTCTTCCGTAGCTTTCCAAAGGTGGACAGTAGAAAGGAGCAGAAATGGGAAGATTTTGAAGAGGATACGGTGCACACAGAGGAAGGTTTGATTGGTAAGAACAGGCAGATGAAACCATTCAGGAGCAGGAAACAAGGAAATTTGGTCCATCGAAAGGAAATTTCAATTCAACATTTTTTTTCGACAGGAAGGAATATAGTGGTCCAGAAATGAATGATTGGAATCCATTGATGAAAGGAGGAGAAAAAAACACAACAGTAGAAAATTAGAAATCATAGTAAATTGATTGATGTAAAATCAATATACATAATAGAATAGATTTGTAAAAAAAAAAAAACAACCACTTGTATAGTGCTTAAGGAGACAGGTATCATAACTCTTCTTTCTAGAATGTATATTTGGTTAACTAGTGCATGTTAATGACTTCTCTGCTAAGATGAACTATGTAGATGGATAATATGTAGAACTCAAATAGCATTTAGCATTGACACCAAAGCTGCTTCTACTACCCTGTAAATATAAGGCTGGTATGAACATGGCAATTCTTTGATACCTGCTGAAGTCAAGGCATGGACAATATTAAAAAAAAAACAGTGTCACTGGATTGAAAAAAAGTTTAACAGAAAACCTTTAACAAAAACAAGTAATAATTGACCAGATAAGAATAAAAGTCAAACACTGTCATTAATCACCAGAACACACGCACATACTGTGTCTGACCTGACTGCACAGCAAAACAGAAATGAAATACCTTGATAAAGGTTAAGCCCAAAGCTTCCATTTCATAGAGCAAGTACACAGTATTTTGTTAAAAATGACCTAAAAGAAACATACAAGTTTCTCTTTCAATATAGAGTACAGCTAAGACTGCTATATATATATTCCTTCTAGTTGTTATTGCAGAGAGTAAACTCTCCATATTTCCCAGTATCATTTTTCAGTGCCAATATACTAAACTGGCCTCAAGGCTTGGCTCAACTTCACTCCAGGCACAACTTTGCTCAGTCTGACATCATTCACCTCTATCAGGCATGAATGATTCTCTGTGTGAGGTATGGTGAACCACATTGCTGTTTTATAAAGTGATGACCAGAGATTCTTCCTGCTGTGATGATACATACTGTATATCACAGCAGGGAACTAAGCTTAAAGGGATACTGTCATGAGAAAACTATGTTTTTTTCAAAACGCATATTTTTTTATATTAAATTTTGAAATCTGACATGGGGCTAGACATATTGTCAGTTTCCCAGCTGCCCCCAGTCATGTGACTTGTGCTCTGATAAACTTCAGTCACTCTTTACTGCTGTACTGCAAGTTGGAGCGATATCTAGTGATGGACGAATTTATTCGTGAAACCGCATCGAAAATTCGCCGGTGTAAAAAGACGCCGGCACCGTTTCGCAAATTTTTCAGCGAAGCGGAACACCCCAAATTCGTCCATCACTATTAATTAGCCTAACAAAATAACAATGGGAAGGTAACCAGATAGCAGTTCCCTAACGCAAGATAACAGCTCCCTAGTAGATTTAAGAACAACACTCAATAGTAAAAGCCAAGTCCCACTGAGACTCCTTCAGTTACATTAAGTAGGAGAGATAACAGCCTGCCAGAAAGTAATTCCATCCTAAAGCGCAGGCACAAGTCACATGACTGTGGGCAGCTGGGAAACTGACAATATGTCTAGTCCCATGTCAGATTTCAAAATGAAATATAAAAAAATTAAATATAAAAACTCTGTTTGCTCTTTTGAGAATTGGATTTCAGTGCAGAAGTCTGCTGGAATAGCACTATTAACTGATGCGTTTTGAAAAAAACATGTTTTCCCATGACAGTATCCCTTTAAAGTACACTGTTTCTGGTCAGAGTACCATGAATTCCTATTTCCTGTAATCCCAATGCTCCTTCACAAAGCAGCAGTGTGTCCTCTGTTGACATGCAACAGCCCAACTTGGGTTCACACTTCTAAATGCCTTCTGTATTGGAGTTTATGCAGGTTTAACTGATGTGAAAACGTAATATTTAATTTAGTGTGTCTTTGTTATGTGGCCATTCAAGTGCCTTTTCTTATATAGTAATAAAGTACTGATTCAGATCTCAAGAAAATTAAAACAGCATCTCTAAAAAGTACTGAATATGTAGAAGAGATTGTACAAACTTGTTACTTACCTTAAAATAATTTATTAATGCAGTGAAATAAACTTTTAGCTTGAAAAAATACTTTGGGGCACTGGAACCAGTCCATAGCTGTTTAAATATTTCTTTGCTAGTGTTATATGGTTTAAAGGACACTCAAACAGTATTGTTAAAACACAGGTGGTTCTTTAACAACTTCACAAAATACTTTTTAGCCACACACAGTTTAACTAAATCTTCCTCCCAAAATTGGCCTGCCATCAATTTTAGAGTTAACTATAGGATGAAAACCATAGCTTACCAATGACCTCTACTAGCATGTTAAAGGAGAAGGAAAGGCTTAGTGCACTAGGGGTGCCAAATATTAGGCACACCCAAGTCATTGTATTGACTTACCTGAAACCCCGGTCCAGTGCTCCTATCAGCAGAAAACTGCACCGGCCGGGGGTTATACCAGTGAGCACCACGGTGCGATCCTCTTCGGTCATCCGCACATGCCCAGTAGAAGGAAATGCCGAACTTTAACTAAAAAAAGTGATTTAGAAGATCTAATCTCTGAACAAACTGAACCAATACAGACCTTGAAACCTAAAAGCCGTTTTATGCCACCTAAAAATATCTGCCCAGCGGTTAACATTTTTGGGGAATTGGTTATGAGAGACTTCATGAATCTGCCTAAGCCTGGTCAGGACAATCTGACACAAGCTGAACGTTCAGCTATACAACAAATTAGGGACTGGGATGATGTTATCATTAAACCCTCTGATAAAGGAGGGAATGTTGTCATCTGGCCAAGAGTCATGTATCTGACAGAGGCTCTGAAACAATTGAATGACAACCAATGTTATCATAAATTACATTGCGATCCAACTACTACATTTAGAACTATGTATAATACTCTTATCACTGATAGCCACCAGACTGGTCTTATTAGCAAAGGTGAATACAAAGCTCTGCTTAATGTATTTTCTATCACCCCCATATTTTATATGCTGCCAAAAGTGCACAAAAACATCTCCAAACCACCTGGCCGTCCGATTGTATCGGGTAATGGGAACTTATGTGAGAAGGCTAGCCAATACATAGATTCAAAAATGAGGAGATTTGTTGTGAACCTTCCCTCCTATATCCAAGATACAGGAGATCTATTATACAAACTCCAACATGTTAAGGCAGATCCAGGTACTCTTTTGGTTAGCTGTGATGTGGAATCATTGTATTCCTCCATCTCGCACAAAAATGGATTATGTGCAGCAAGATTTTTCATGGAAACTGAAAGTGATTGGGACAGCGAATATATTGATTTTATGGCTGATCTAATTGAATTCTGTCTTAGTCACAACTTTTTTGTGTTTCATGAGAAATTCTACTTACAAGTGAGAGGGGTTGCGATGGGTGCTGCATTTGCACCCACCTATGCGAACCTTTTCATGGGCTGGTGGGAGGCTTTTTGGGTCTTTGGTGACACAATGTCCCGGTTTACACCCTTCATTTCATCCTGGTACCGTTACATTGATGAGCTGATATTTTTATGGACTGGTAACCAGGAGCTACTCAGTGAATTTCTGCTGGCACTAAATGATAATAATCTGAATGTCAGATTAACACATACCATTAGTAATCGTAGTATTGATTTTTTGGACATCACCCTCACATTAAATGATGATGGGTCTATTTCTACCGACTTATTTCGGAAAACTACGGCCACCAACTCCATTCTACACTTTGAGAGTCACCATTCAGCATCCACCAAAAAGGGTATTCCAACAGGTGAATTCATCAGGTTGAGGCGTAACTGTTCAGATACTACCACTTTTAAGGCACGGTCCAGTGAACTTACCACACGTTTGATTGCAAGGGGTTATTCCTTGACATTGATTCGGAAAGCCTATTCAAGGGCCCTTAGGACCCCGAGGGACAGTTTATTCAATAGAACCAAGAATTCTGTAAACCAAGAGTCACAGACAGTACGGTTTATCAGTACTTATTGCAAACAATGGCCATACATTGATTCCATACTCAAGAAGCATTGGCATATTCTATTGACGGATCCAGTTCTATCGAGTGTACTGGGACCTCGACCGTTGACGTGTTGTCGTAGGGCACCTAACCTTCGGGATCGATTGGTCAAGAACCATTTTGGTAAACAGAATAATAGAACAACACGAACTGGCACATTCCCATGTGGGAAATGTAGAGCCTGCCGATATATGCATAATAAATCTTCGGTCTCTGATAGGTTCGGCAAACGACACAATATCACTCAATGCTTTACATGCAACACTGACTGTGTGATCTATATGCTGACCTGTCCCTGTGGGAAAATATATATTGGCAAAACAAATCGTGCCCTCAAGAAAAGGATACTAGAGCATGTGGCAAGTATTGACAGGGCACCGGAATGGATTAAATTGGATAAGAAATTACCTCCAGTGAGCAGACATTTTTTGGAATATCACAATCATAATAGTAAAGGTCTCCTAGTGACTGGATTATCCAAAATATCTCTTGGAATTAGAGGAGGTGATTTGGAATCATCCCTCTTGGCTAAAGAGAGTGAATGGATTTTTAATATGCATGCCATGGGCCCTGATGGTATGAATGAGAGTATCACTATGAATTTCTTTATTTGAAATACCCATGACTTATCCATGTTCTCTAATATGTTGCCCAGGATGGCCTTCTATTTCTGACAATAATATGTCCTGAGACTTATCCATGTTCTCTAATATGTTGCCCAGGATGGCCTTTTATTTCTGACAATAATATGTCCTGAGTTATCTTGGATACAATGTTTAATCTGTCACGACTAGCCATACACTAAATATCCATTTCCCTACCATTTGATACTAGTTATCGTGTTTAAGGAAATGTTACAAAGAAATGACAAGTCTGTAATCTCATCTCCCTCAAACACTGATAATGCAAGTAGATACTTTGTATTTAAATCAGCAGATTAGCTTCAAGCAGGCGTATACTGGGGACACTGAATGAGCAGTACTCGCTCCTCCCCACGAGTCTCCAGAAGTGTGCGCATTGGTTTATGAGATTAAGACTAATGCGCATTGGTTGATTTGAATGGTAACGGTTTTTCCGTACCTATATATAGATGCACTCCTCTTCGCGCCGCAGATTGCCTTTGACAAAGCTCGCTGAGCGAGTGAAACGCGCGTCAGGCGCCTCTCAGTAATATTAGCTCAATTAGGCAGGAAGCACATTAGCTGTAACTGAAGTTCTTTTGCGTCGCAATTTACCTTACCACGGACCCGTCAGTAATACTGGGGGTGCACCGTGGGAGGATAGCCTAATGACACCATAGGGGTTGCGTTTGTGGAACGCTGATCACTTAACCCTTCAAGTCAGACTTCTGGTTTTCATATTTCTGTCATACAGAGGGTGCTGCGGCTACTGTGGAGGACTGACAGTTACATTGCCCACAGTTGGTTTTGCTCGCACGTTAAATCTCTGCACATACTAGTGTATTAACCCTTTGGGCACTGAGCACCACCATGGTTGTTTTTTGCCATTACTCATAGAACTTGATGTAGCCTATCCCACGAATGATGCGCTCTATATGATCTTATCAGGTTGAACACGATCAAGTTTTAGAGCATCGGGGGTAGACTACTGTATGCAGCAAATGATGTGCTCCTCCTTTTTGTAATTTTAATTGTTTGGGATTTTTTCACCTTGGTCGATTTTAACTAATGTAAATCAAAGGTTTAGTTTTACCTCCTGTCATGGGACTCACTGAATAATGAATGGGGTGGTGCAAATTGGGGGTCATTCTTTTTCTGTCCTCTTAATATTTATCATTAATCCTTGACCCTGCACACCATTTTTGTGCTTTCATGTTTGGTGGAAGGTGCTATATACTCCAATCTTTGTACACTACTTTAACTAAAAAGTTGGCTTTTTCGTACAACTGGGCATGCGTCTGCCCTGGGAAATTTGAAGAAAGAAGAAGCCGGAAGAGGATCGATGCGTTGTGCTCACCGAGCCGGTGCAGTTTTCTGCTGATAGGAGCACGGGCCAGGGTTTCAGATAAGTCAATACAATCTCTTGGGATGCCTAACATTTGGCTCCCCCAAGTGCACAAAGCCTTTCCTTCTCCTTTAATGGCGGACTCATTTACTCTTATCACCATTAAATCATGTTCAAAGAACCCATTGGGGGGAATGTTATAAACGTAGTTATCAAAAAAATATTTTCAATCTTTCTTTCCAGTGGAAGATTTATTATAGCAGGAGTTGAAATTACATTAATATGAAAACCAAAAATAGGTATTATTACAACTAAAAGTAATGCAAAACATTTCCAGCTTTGTGGCTTCAGTTAAAATTAGACAGGAAAGCTTTTAGCTACCATCAACTCACCATCTTTACAGACCGTTCCCACAACACAGACACTGCCTTCCAGAACATAGTTATCTTGGCAACTTGTGCAATTTCTGTCTCCTGGGCCGGAGCATGTTTGGCAGCTGGCATCACACCTGTCAGATATTTTGAATAATTACAATCCAAAGAATGCATTACATTACTCTTGTATGAGTGGCATGTTACTCAACTATCACAGACCTGACTCCTTAACAGGCACTAAAAATAGATTTTTCATGAAATAGTAAATATGCAGAAAGATGTAAGGGTTTGTATGAAAATGAAATCTAAAAATATCACTGTTATTTAAAATTGAGGGAATTTGTTTATGCTGGATTTTAGCAGGTTAATCCATGCGATGTTCTGTTTAATGTCTTGTTTCCTGTTTAGGGGCTACACTGTACTGTCCAGTACACAGCAGGATGCAACTGAAAGGGTTTTTTTTTTTTGCAAAATGCTTTAGACGAGATTTAAAAAGATATTTGATAAAGTGTGTATGTGGGTTTTGTTGGGTTGCTGGGAAGAGAACCTTTTCTTTACACTCTTGCCTTTCAATATGCATCAGTGAATTATTTCAGAAACAGCACAACATATTTTACTGATTATATAAAGAAAGTTCCTTATCTCCATGATATGATGCACATATCTACGAGCAATTCTGTGTAAAGTTCTGTGCAGAACCAATTTTTGAAACCCACAACCTGGATTTTTACCCGCTTGGACCTGCTACCTGACCCGCAACTGCTGTATTTCCAACCCGATCCAAAACTTGCTGACCACCATTAAACAATAAGTGCTGTTGCTGCAAACTGGAAGTGGCATCATCAGAAGTGGGCAGGCAGAAAAAAAGTTTAAAACATGTGTAAAACTTGCTATAGATCAGACCTGCAAGACCTGCACAGTAGTATGTGTAAAGTAGTAAAACATGCTATAGCTAAGACCTGCAACTCTCAAACCTGCAAGTATACTCACAGGTAACCCGCGGGTACTCAACCCGCAGGACTCTAGTTGTATGTGTTAGGCTGAAAGCAAAGAGACTACTCAAGGCTATTGCAAAGAGCCACAGTGTTTTCTTTAACCACCCATGTCACTCTGTGAAGGGCTTGTTTTAAAAAATAAAAGATTAGAAAAATAACATGGACCCAAGAATATCACTAGAAGTATAGAGATGATTTATCCACCTAGTAGAGAACTATAACAGGGACAAAGAAGAGAACAGGGAAAAATAATAAGCATAGCAACTCAGCTATGATACAAAATTGCAATGTAAAGGTATTTTATTAAAGGGGGAGTGAAGCAAAAATAAACTATATAACATATCCACCGGTTTATGTCTATGCTCATTTTATTTAACAGAAATGAAAGCAGGAGGGAGGGCATCTTGCTAAGTGGCTGTGACAGGCTGTCTGCATGGTAATCTGATGTGCATAGGTGATTGAAAGGTTCCATTAGATTAAGGACTTTCCATTAATTAGCATGCTTTATATTCAGAGTACAATGTTTCTAGTTCTGTCAATAATGCTTATTGCCAGTAGGACTGTGAAAAGCACAACTGGAGTTGCAGGAGATGGTATGTGCAATGCTCAGGCATCTTTGTTACATGTTTGATATTTCCCTACAGATTTTAATAAATTCTTGTGTTCCATGACTACGGCACATTCTGTTGCAAGGATTTGTGATATATAGCTATTCTTCCAACATACTGTATTATACAAGGCTTGAGCAACCTCTACTTACTTTTTGCAAGTTTTGTAAGCATTTGTTTTTGATTGAGTCAGATAATATCCAGAACTACACATCTGCACACATTTTCCATCTTCAAATAATGTTCCATCTGTGCAGTTTATGCAGTTGTCTATTGCTGGTCCTAGAGGAAAGATCATATATATATATATATATACTGTATATATAGGTGTAACTATTAAAAACAGATATCTGAAACTGAGTCTCTTGTTCTACAATATATACAAACACACTACATAATACCATTGATTATCCTAACTATAGCAAAACGGTACTTGTCATTGCTTTTTACAGGAAATTTTCAGGTAAACCTGTATAAACGAATAGCAGTTAAATATATAGTGAATAAAGTACCCCCTTTTGTAAAATATAAGGATATTATAAGTTACCAAGGAGTTTCATGACCATATAAAAACACGAGGCCGAAGGCCGAGTGTTTTTATACAGGTCATGGAACTCCAAGGTAACTTCTAATATCCTCATATTTTGCAACTGGGGGGTACTTTATTTATTATAATACACAAATTTCGGTGAGTCATGTGACAGAAATGACATCAGAACTCACCGTTTATAACTGATGACATCAGAACTCACCGTTTATAAGGCTATAATTTACAAGATATTCATGGCTTTTGTGTATTATATATACTTTATATCACACCCCTTAGACTGTGGCGCGGAGCCCCATGGGGCTGAAGCAGTAGTTATAGAAGCTCAGCTTGAAGGCCATTTTGGATGAGCTTTCAAGTGAGTGTTTATTTGCTATCCTAGTGCCCAGATAAAGAATAACTAAGGCGATACCTGGGCTAAATACTTATTTACTGCCCTACAGCAAACTATGGGACTGAGTATTCCCAGTAGTTTAATTTGTTTCTTTTAATTGAGCATTCCATTCCTGTACTCTTACTCCCAATCCATACCTGAACATGTGGCGCACGATCTGTGACATGGATCACACTCCTTTTTAAGGGCACTGTAATATTTTCCATCTTCACAACTCACAGCACATTTTGACCCTTGTAAACTTTAAAAGAAATACATAAATATAGATATATGTTTAGCGTAATTTGTCTCTAAGCAGTTAGGAGGAACAGTATGATAGATTTTTTGCAAGCACTGTCTCTGTGGGAAACAAATGTGAGCTGAATAAAAATGAGGGACAACTGAAGCAATTAACACGAGGAGTCATAAATATGTATTATTTGACTCATTTGCCCTCTTGTGCTTTTCTCAGGAATCTTGAAGAAGAAAGATTAATAGAATAATAGGTCTCTATTTATGTAAATGATTGAAACAAGGAAATCAGTGACTGCAATGTATGCGCAACTGAAGTACGCTTTCCGTTCTGGGCAAGGGTTTTACAGATACAAAACCCCATTGAACTTTATGGATTGCTTTCACACAGGAATCACTAAACAAAAACCAAGTGATACTGACAAGTTATCTGCTATAGCTGAGCAATAACAGCCATCATCTCTCAATTTGGCAACAATACAACATGAAATTAATATTTGATATAAAGGACTAGCGTACACGGCCTTTTTTCTTCCACAGTGGAAACAGCACAGTCTAGAGCTTAGTCAACATGATTACAATGAAAAAAATCTATGTAAATTCAAGTCATGTATGGTCACAGCCTAATTTAAAGGAATACTATACCCCAAAATTAATACTTACTTAAGAGATAGTTGATATTATGTGACCTATTAAAGAACCAAACCAAAACTGGAATATCTATTTCAGTTAACATTGCCCTTTTACCTTGAACCACCATTTTGTGATGACCTGTGAAGTCCCTCAGAGATCACCAGACAGGAAATAAGCAAGGGGAATAAAAGACAGAACTTTGTCCATTCATTGGTTGATGTGACCTAACATGTATGTGTGCCCTTGGTGATCTCAGGGGATGGAAACTTTCTACTTAGGATAACCCAAGGGAACATACTACAAAAAATGTAAATTTTTCTGAAAATGCTTCATTTATAGGGGTGTTACATTTGAAATGTTATGCAATATATATTTTTAGAGAGACCCACGTTGTATGGGGGTGTGGTTTTCCTTTAAGTACTATATCATGTATGTAATTGATCTAACTGCAGTTTTATGTAAAGCAAAACTCATTTGCAGAGGGAAAAACACATTATATAAAAAGTGAACTATGTGAGGGGCGGCAACTTATTGCTGAGGTTATCAGCATAGCCAAGGGATATTTGCTATTGCTTGAACCTTAAGTTCACTTAAAGAGCACACATCATTAGTAGTTTACCAAGGTGTCATATCCCAGGGCAACTGAAAGCCTATTACTGCATTCATTTCTCATCTTCCCTTTGATGGATTTGTTTTTCAAACCTTCATTACAAAATGTTACATCTTAGAATAATCAAACTCAATATCACCTCCCGTCGAATAGTCTATCAGTCATACTTTCTTACCTTAGGCCAGGTTTGCATTCAGTGCAGGTGTGTTCTGAAGTGCAGCTCTTACAGTTTTCATTGCATTTTCGACAAAGGGCCTTATCTATAAATATGATCCCAGAGCAAACATTTTAATATAAATAAAAACTTGCATTAAAAACATTAAATACATTGTCTTACCTTCAGTCAAGTTGTGTCTGTATAATATTAGTGAGCATTTTCTTTGCTTTGAATTAAAGCTTTCTATATCTTTCCAAATATTAAAGTATAAAGTGAAGAACATTTTTAACATGTCAAATTGTAGAGTTTCATGCTCAGTTAATGTTTAATGCCTTGCACAGAAAAAGCCTGACAGCACCAGAACTGGCATTTTGCCGCATGGAACCTCCCCCCCCCCCCCGGAACACCTTTAAGGCATTTCCCATTCAACTCAGTTGAAGGTAAAAGCACCACATAAAAGTTACCTTATTTTCTTTTAAAAGGAGAGGAAGGTTGAAAAAAGAAACTACTTCCAAACTCTGTATTTTTTACTCATTTTAATTTCTATATTTTTTCTTTATAAATCAATGGTGAAGGTGATTTTTCTACTATTAATGCAAACTAGCTGTAATATCAAATTACTTGATCAGCCCTTTAGAATAAAAGTGCATTAAACCAGGTTTACAGGCCTGATATAATAGCAAATATTCTGAGGGACAGAAAAAGGTTTTATGATTATAGCATAGTACACCCAAGCTTTGTTACAATTCATCTATTTGAAGCCTTCTGAGCTGTATATTGACTCAAATTGTAGTTATTTGGGGCTGGCACTGATGCAATAGCCTTTGCAAAGTTGATGTCATTATCTTGTGCACTGTGCAGCAACAATCACCAGAGCTAGTGTGAGGTAATTAGCTACAACCTGTTATAGAAAATCTATAGATTCTATAAAAAAACACATCAGTAATAAATGGCTACAACTTCAGATATCAAGTGGTGGGTGCTTTGTGAATAGGCTATGGGGAAGGGCTCAAGTGTCATATAGAATTCATATATAAGCTAACATTTGAAAGTCATTTCTAGGGGCACTTTTCAGCTCTTTAAAAAAAGGAAAGGAAATGCGCCACACACATTACATATGACTTTATGTAAAGGTCATGGTAATTAAACTGCAGTTGTGTTTGAAAACCTTTTTTTTTTTAATAACTGTACCAAATAGTGTTAGTACAAACAATGAGTAAAGTAAAGAGATCTATTGAAAGCTATTAAATACATCCGTGCAGTAAACAAAGGGCAAAAAGCCAAAACCAGGGTCTGTAATAGAAATCAGGGACAGCTGATTCTGATTCTAATTTTCCCTTTGCAGTAATTTCTTACACTTTCTTTGCTACTTTCGCTCTACACAATTATTAAATCGATTTGCTTTATCAAAGCTTCTGTTTATAGTAGTGTACCTAAGCTAAAGATGATTATATTAAATGAAAACATGTAGGTAGAACAAGTCACTAAACCTAGATGTCTGGCTTCAAATTCCCCAAAAAGTAACCAAGTATCAATGTCATTCCAGGGGCTCACATGGCACATTATGTACTGCCTACAGGTATTTTCTTTCTTATTGGAGACAGGAACAATATCTGCTCTTATTACTATTTATTTAGGCTTGTGCTGGGATCACTAAAGATTCTGCTTTATCCTATAATCATAGTGTTTATCTAGAGGCTGATGCTTAATTGTTGCTTTTCTTGCTTTGTCTATGGTTGGTTCTGTGCTTCTTCTGCAGATTCTGAAACTTAAATGACCAGTTTTTACATGTGGAAACATTTGTCATTCATGAAAGAAGAATGCATTATAAATGAGCTTACTTTCATTCAAGTAGAAGCCTTCTGGGCAGTTTGTTATGCAGCTGTTGCTTTCTTCATTTAAGTAGAAGCCAGGTTTGCATGCTGTGCATTGGTCAGTTCGACTTCCCACGCATGTGTCACAGTGTGGGAAACATTTTTTGCATCTTTTTTTGTCTGCAAGGTAGTGACCAGTGGGACAGTCTGATACACAAATCCTGCGAGAAATGATAATGTATACTTTATACATGAATGTTTGCTTTTACTTTAAAGAGTGTAGAAGGGGAATACATGAGAAGCAATTAAGAAGCGTTAAAAAGAAAACTATACACTTGAACAAAGCTGGTCTTTCTAAATATCACATTAAAAAGCCCATGCATAAAACACTTTTTCATAAAGCCTTTTAAATAAAAATATATTCTTCTAATAATATGTGCCATTGCATTATCCTGAATGAAACCATTCTCAGTGGACTGCTGATTTGTTTTGATCCTGCTCATGAGTACAGGAAATAGAATATAATTTTACTTTTATATTCAGATTTTGCCCTGTTTAGTTTTAATAAATAACAATAACCATAGATATGTCTTAATTAAAACAGACAAAAAGTATGATCCGTACAAGCCCGATTTACTGAACTAATGTTGAAAATGTGGGTATTGCCCACTTAAAAGACTACTGTGTAGATCAATGCTGAAAAACTGTTGTGTTTTTAATTTTTTTCACCTTCTCATAAATATGCCCATAAGAGTTTGATGGTGAATAAATGTTAACTGTCCACTAAACATACCTTTTCTTATTTGTGATAAAGTGTTTGCTGTTATCTTAATATTAGGATTGTTGATTGTAGTTTTTTAGAAACCCATTGAGGCCTCAAGTATCAACATAGCGCAGATTCTTCCTGCATAGTTGTATATACTATACTCAAGAAAACCCATTAAGTAAGTCACATTCCAGAACACTTTTAAATTACTCTCCCATTAAAGTACCAGAACACACCATGAATTGAATAATGAATTAACTATTATTAGCTTATTCCAACCGTATATTGACACTACAGCCTAAAGTATATCTTCTCTTGTATTTTAGGTTTTTTTATCTTTGCGCTAAAATCTGTAAAAATGAATAATCTTCAGTTCTATCATAATCAGAGTGAGGTCTAGTTAACCTCACAATTTTTAATTTAGGAGTGGAACAGGATAAACAGCAAGTTGTGACTGTACTATTCTAGATGGAGCCTTACATTATTTGGCTGGATGTATTCCATTTAGGACAGTATGATTTTCATTATGTTTTGCACTATTAGATCAGCTCACGTCCCTCTCGCCAAGCAGCAGTGTATTGATTGAACAATCTCTGCCAATCTTGCTCAGACAAAAAATAAACTTTAAGACACAGTAGGAATTCTACACAGCCAGTATGACAATGTTTTGATTTGAATGTTCTTTTCAAATAATTAAAAACCACTTTCTTTAAACAGTTACAGAATCCAGTAAGGAAGTCTACCAATGGTATATGCCAATCATTGTGGCATGTTCTAAACAAAGTACAGGGGAACACGTGGGTATAAACTGACTACTTACCTTGTGTTGTTTTTAGCCTTGTAATAAAAGTGGAGACAGTCACTACAGTGATCTGGCCCGGGCCCATCACATCCTATGTTGCTGCATTCAACATCACAAGGGCCTTTTGGTAAAGATGACATTTTGTTTCATGGAAATATTTTTTTTTTATTGTACACATAGTTATTGTTAATATAAAAAAAGCTTTAACAAAGCACTAACAAAATATGCAATAGTCATATATAGCATGTACAGTTTATTGCTTATTATTTTATATTGTGCCTTCACCTGTATAATCATCCATGCTGTAATCCTCAGAAGGCTCATCTATCGGACTAGATCTTACTCTTTCCACCTTGGGGACATCATTTCTAGGGGAGTATGGATGAACCGATGTACCATAGAGAACTAAAGACCATTCTTTTAATTTTCCTTAGAAGAGAAAAAGGGAGTCAAAGTAAACAACAACAAAAACATTTTTCCATTCAACTGTCAAAAACTTATAATGGTACATGATAATGTTCAGCCATTTTTGTCAATATTTAAAAAAAATCAAATATCCCCATCACTCATTTATTTATGTAAAGCAGTAGTCAGAATGTATTTTCAGCCATTTTCAGAAACACAAATAAAAAGTAACAATCTTTCTATTATATACTGTAATATCACATACTGTCATCATCCTTCACTTCTAAGATATACCCGCAGCTTTTTACTCCTAGAAAGGCTTACAAATTTGGCACACAGTAAATGAGGTATGGGATCCGTTATCCAGAAACCCATTATCCAGAAAGCTCCGAATTATGAAAAGGTGGTCTCCCATAGACCAAATATTTTCCAAATAATCCAATTTTTTAAGAACTGTTTCCTTTTTCTCTTTAATAATAAAACCGTTCCTTCTACATGAGCCAAATTAAGATTTAATTAATCCTTATGGGAAACAAAATCAGCCTAAAGGGTTTATTTAATGTTTGCACGGTTTTCTAGTAGACTTCAGGTATGAAGATCCAAATTATGGAAAGATCCATTATCTGGATAGCCCCAGGTCCCGAGCATTCTGGATACTAGGTCCCATACCTGTATATTCATTTAGAATTTTCAGATAATTTCAGTTAAATTATACCTGGTGTTTTAAAGTTTCTCAGCTGGGATGGCGTATCATATATTTCCAGGGTCCAGTCTCCTGAGGCTCTTTCTCCCCAACAATGAGTTGTCATAAACTCCCAGTTCTTAAAACCTTCCATAGAATGGTCAAACAGTCTGTAAATAGGCAAAAGAAACACATTTAAACCAAAAGATTTAATTTTAAAAAAAAAAAACACAGCAGCTGAATTCAATCTTTAATGTGCTCAAAACCATTTTACTGTTTATATTGCTGCAGGGAGAGTTCCTTTTTCTCCCAGCTGTGATTTCTGTAATTAAAAGGTGGCCTGTTTCTTGTAAGACTTTCTATCAAACCTAGATCCAGATTGTAATTGCCCTTTATTTCCCCTAAATCAATAACTGCCTCGTTAATTTATAGTAAACTAGTGCAAAGAAAACTATGCAAAGGTCAGTGGAGCCCTTGTATAAAGAAAAATAAAACATGATACAAAATTAACCTCTTTATACACAGTGAAGGCGACAAGTTACTTTCAATCTGTATTACAGTGTAGTGTTTTTTCACAACTTTTAAATGCATCTTTTTATATCCTCTGGCACCTAAACAAAAACAGTCCCTCTTTAGCGGAGGGCTCTTGAATAGCAGAAAGTAGTGTAAGGTAATGACGGATTACCAAAAGTGGTTGCCCAGAGCCCATAGTGTGAAGAGGAACCCAGTGTTAGTAAAAGGATGTGGAGTTTGTGTATGCATGTGAGGGAATGGTTAAATTAACATATAACAAACACAAGGAATTATACTCCAGATAACTAATAAGATCAGGAAGGAGAAAAGAAGAGTGGTCCAACCAACCTTATATAAGTTACTGGACCCAGTAAAACATTACTCTTTTCAGGGAAGGGACAAAACAGCAGCAGACCTCAATATAATATTACAGGTATAACGTAAAATACTCTTGAGCCCAGAGAGAGTTCTATCCCTGGCCCACTACTACAATCTGATTAATACCAAAGCTGCTTCTTTAAAGACTAACGAGTTCCTGATTTTTGTCTTTTTAAGTGGATGGCAGTGACAACGACAAGGAAAATTATATTTTATAATCATTGCAGTATTTTTTGTCATTTAATATTCAAGGCTGCTAACAGATTGTTGGCTTTTGCTTTAGGCAAAAACACATTAAAAACAGATCATTTCCCCATCCTTTAATGCATATTTAGCAATGCTTTTTTCCTTTCCCTAGGGGATTATTAAAAAAACACTTTGGTTCAAGTTGCTAATGCAGTGGTATTAGAGACAAAGTGCAGAACATATGTGAAGAAATGCCTTTTCCATCATATAAAATTGGATCTTGAATTTTTTTCAGTTTTTACAGATGATAAAATAAGTTCATGTTTTGGTTTAAAGTCCTATAAGTGCCACTGATATAATCAAACAGTTTGTAAATCTTGAACGACAGTAGAACCCCCATTTTACATGGGACAAGAAAAAAATGGTGTAAAATCCAGAAAAATGTGTTGTACATAATATATAGGTGGGACCATAAAACAACAATGTAAAATGAGGGAAAACTTAAAATCAGGGGATGTAAAGTTGAGGATCCACTGTATAAGTAGAGTCCTACTAAAAGCTCAAATGCACCTCAATTCTGTACAATATTGTAGGTCTGATGTTAAAGAAAGGGCACTGGGCATGATACTTTTGAGAAAGTCTGTACAATTTAAAGGAGAAGGTAGACCTGGGAAGTTACATTTTAGCATATGACTGAATGTTCTGTTCTTGGCAACATTTTAGCTGGTCATTTTTTTACAATTTATTTTTATAATTTAATGATGTGCCTTATTCTTCTTGTTCTTTCCAGCATTCAAGTTAGGGCCAGCTACCTCAGCAGCCAAAAATATTTTGCTCTGTGAGGCCACAATTGCATTGTTTTTGCTACTTTTTTTTATTTATCTTTCTATTGTGGCCCCCTCCTATTTATCTTCCAGCTTCTCATCCATCCCACTGCCTGGTTGCTAGGGTAAATTGGATGCAAGCAATCAGATTGCTGCTAAAATTTTGAACACAAAAAGCATAATTCAAAACTACAAAAAAATTAAAAATGAAGAACAACCACAAAATGTCTCTATCACTGTCTATTTCCCCCTTGAGCCAACCGTTTTACATCTGTTGCATTTATCTGTATCTTCAGGAAAAAAGTACTTACTGCAAAAACTCCCAGTGGGAACAGAAACACTAGATTACAGTTTAAAATAAATATTTTTTTATTTTCTATTTATTATATGTTGAGGTAAAGCATGCCCTGTCAACTAAACAGAGTACATCAGGGGCATATTTATTACAACTGAAGTCAAATAACACCGGTGAAGTAGCAGATTTTCCTTTTGTTTTCTAACATGTAGGTTAGTGTTGAAATCTAATTGCTGAATGATTGCTATGGGCAACATCATCGGTGATGTTTGTCACCAATATAAACACTTCCCCAATATCATTTAAGTCTGTAAGCAACTTTATTCATTTGAATTTGTTCCATGGTGCAAATCAGTGACATGTTCCCCTCTTCAACTTATTAGCGAGAAAGGTGTCCCTAATTTGTGTGCTTTGCCTTGACTGAATACACAGTTAATAAGAGCAGATATAAAGTAGATCCTTACTGCTTTGGTGCTAGGGCTTTGTTTCCTTTCTCTCCTTGCATGAAAATATTTTTTGTGTTACTGAATTTGCAAGATGTTGCCTCTTCGCCGAACACTACTAATTATGTTGGCAGGAAATAAACATAAATAGTGATGATAATAACAGAATGGATGAGCATGCAGCAAAATCCCCAGGTAAGCACTTGGCTTAAAAATGATATATGTCCTTGGGCTTTAACAGGCTGTGTTACAAACAAATCCCAAGAACTTCATTTAGATCTGAAGCCCACAGGTAACTACACTAAACCTCAAAGAATACTAATCACAGTGGCTTGAAAAGTCACATAATAGGCATGTTAATTTTGATTGAAGTGCCTCCTACAGATTTCTCTGCGTTCAATACATTTTATCCAACCCACAAAATTACTCTCTCACTATGTAAGTGACCTGTACAAATAGGGCTAATAACACAGGTAATTCAAACAAATATTAAAGCTTTATTTTAATCCAGTTATTGGATGTTCTTGTTTTATTTTCCTTTGACAGGGTGTTCTCTGCAAAATGCTGAAACTGCTTATCAGAAGTTAGACGCAGTACTTGTACTCAGTTGTGCTCTCTGAGGTTAAATGCAAGGTAGGGGCATCTACGGGGGAATAAATGCTGCCATACACAGGAAGCACTGTATAGACTGTTAGATAATGCTCCTTGTACTGCATTTTGGAAATGCAATATACTGCAAAGCATGGACCAGTGTTTAAAGTGATTTGGGCACATTTGTTACAATTGGACCCTTCTCCAAGTTTTGTAAATGAGGTTTAATGCATACTTTAGCAACATTCAATGGTCACCTCCGTGGGTAAAGAAAGGAGAATCCTGCTAAATGTATCATCTAAGTAAGCAGAGACTAGCCACCTTAATCTGTCTCCCTAGCTGTCTGGATCTAACTCTTACCTCTGGTTAGGGTCCAGATTGTCTTGGAGTGAAAAACAGAGGATATCATGTTGTCCTGCAGTAGTAAAAGCTGAATTTCTTGTTTGAACAACTATTGTTTGTTTCTATTTTTTGTAAGCAACTGTGACTTGACAAGCAATGTAACCAATGGTTATCTTTTCTATAGCTTATCCTATATCTTATCAGGTGATCAGAATACATGCTTGCTTCAAACTCAGGAAGATCATATGGAATTAGTGTAATTTAAGTTTATTTCTTCCCTTACAGCTTGCTGTTAAGAAAATTGTTTTTCCTATTGAGCAGGACTGCAAATAAGATATGTACATATTGCTTTCTAACTTTCTTGCATACTAATCCCTTCCAAAGGGGAACTGTGTACATAAAAATTATTTTCTTATCAAGCTGACAGCACTGCAAGAGCTTGTTATTCTGCAGATAAATATAAAATACTGATATACCGGAACTTACTTATCAATTTTGTGCCATAAGCAAAACCAAAAGGACTTTAATTACTTTCCCCAGATGCTGTTACACATTGCACAATGAGTATCGCTGCTAATCTGTCATGCAGAAACACTTCTTATAGTTTAAAGCAGGCATACATAGAAATGAGAGTAAAATCAGATTAAATAGAATTTTGGCAGATTAAAGTGTTACAAGACTTCATTGTAACCAAAGATGACATCATATTACATATTACGGACTAGAGGCAAAACATCTCATACAGAAGGTAATATCTTCGCACTTTTGCCTTGCAGCTCTAGCATCCCAAGTTTGATGCACACTTTCTGCATGGACTTTGTACTTACTTCCCCATGCCAAAAAAAAATTCAGGTTAATTAGCTACTGACAAAATTGATTATAGTGTGTGTGTGACTGTGATAGGGACCAAGCTCTACTGAGGCAGGGACTGATGTAAATGATGTATAATCTCTAAAGCGCTACATAAATGTGTTGGTGCTATATAAATAACCAGTAATATATAATTACATAGAAGGGTAATCTGTAAAGAAACACTCCTATCCACAGCTTTAGCACACAATGCTTAGACCACATATAATAGTTAGGGTACACATACCCTGGCCTATTCTTTTGCCAATCTTTCTCCGAGAAATGCAATGTAATATATTGGGCAGCACTCTCACAAATAATTTAAGGGTAGTGCACCTTTTAGTATGTTATAGAATGGCTAATTTGTGTGGCTATTATGGCTATTTATAGTCTTCTTGTTACTCTTTCCAGCTTACAAATGGGGGTCGCTGACCCCATCTAAAAAGCAAATGCTCTGTAAATCTACAAATGTATTGTTATTACTCATCTTTATATTGAAGCCCTCTCCTATTCATATTCTAGTCTTTTATTCAAACCAATGCATGGTTGCTGGGGTAATTTGGACCCTAGAAATCAGATTGCTGATATTGCAAACTGGAGAGCTGCTAAATAAAAAGCTATATAACTCAAAGCCACAAATAATAAAAAAATGAAAACCAGTTGTAAATTGTCCCAGACATTCTCTACATCATACTAAAAGTTAATTTGAGGAACAACCCCTTTTAATGCAGCAATTGACACAGAGCAACATTTCAAGTACCGTAACAGGTTTTAGAACATTCACCAAACTACCACATATGGTGTGTTAGTGATGAACATGGGCAAGAAAAAAATGACAGCTCTAAACCATAATGTGCAGCTATTTTTAAGACCCAAACCCATCAAGGACATTGCTAAAGCAGAAGCAGTGAAGTGCAAAATATTTAAAGATGCAATGTATACAAATTCATCATGAGTTTACTAAATAGGGTTGTGTTAGGCTTTCATTCTTCTTCTTTCTATTGATTTTATTAAACATTTTATAATAATAAATATATAAAAGTCCAATGTAACAATATGCAAATAAATAAACATGCACATTAAAACAAGCATAGCCATGCACAGAGCAATATTTGCTACAGAGCAAAAGGGCAGTAACTGCAATTCCTATGCAGACACAATAAATGAACAGTGGGCACAATGTGGTCACAGTATGATATTTTACAAACCTTACAACTTCTGGGTGAGTCAGACATACATGTAAAGTTTGTTCTATGGCTACATTCTAATCACAATTTTGCTTCCCAGTGAGCTGCATTTAGAAACCCTATAAAACATTTGTAGGTATATAACACAAGGCATACTTCACAATGCAGTTCTCACTTTTGCTGGGGTCTCTATGCAATAAAACTTCTGAGCACAGAGAATTTTGTTTCATGTGCTTTATTGGAATATATTTGCCGTTGCAATTTTTACTGTGCCATTTTAGTAAGATTCAAACATTTCTGTTGGTTTAGGCAAATATTTTCCATGGGGATGCACCTAATCCACTATTTTTGGATTCAACTGAATCCTGGATGAAGGCTTTGGCTGAATCCCAAACCAAATTAGGGCAAGGCAGGGTTCAAAAGAACTATGCAGTGAAAAACAAATCTTCACTTTTCGTGTGACGAAAAGTTTACGCGATTTTTTGGTTGAATCCGAAATCTGCTGAAAAGGACCAAATCCAGCCCCAAGCCTGGATTCAATGCATCCCTGCTCTAATCATAGATGGCATCAATATACAGTGGGCCCAATCAAAAAATTTATTTCTGCATTTATATGGATAGATATAAATTAAAATGCGGAAAACATCATTATAACATTACTGATCAGCCTTTCACTTCCCACTTCCAAATGCTGGAGTATTAAAATAAACATTCAAATCAGATATCTAGTACAGGTATAAGTAATTCTAAAACAACTGGACTTGCTAAGTAATCATTGAATCAATCAAATTACTCAGCAAGTCCAGTTGTTTTAGAATTACTTATACTAGATATGCCATGACCTGGATGAATAAAAATCTTCATTTAATTTCATTGAAATGAGATGTGTATTTTTATTTAAACCCTAAAAATCTCAACCAAATGCAAAGTCAGTGTAAATAACTTTATATTAGTAATGCTAATAATTAAGCCCCAAACAGTTTCCAACATTTCTACAACACAAGGGACTCACCTGTTAGACAGCAACTGTGATCTTGTGCCTGATGGAGATGTCAGGTAAATTGCAAGGTCCCCTCGCCGTGGGTGCGTAATACTGACACGTACAACTACATGCTCCAAATAAACCACATGGTGATTTGTGTTATCAGCACAGCCAGTTGCTTTATATACTGAACGGACAACATTATCTGGCCGTATGGTCCTATGGAAAATTACACATTTAGCAGAAAGAATATTTTACACATAACAGATTAAAGAACAAGATTTCTCTTTAAAGGGATACTGTCATGGGAAAATTTTTTTTTTTCAAAATGAATCCATTAATAGTGCTGCTCCAGCAGAATTCTGCACTGAAATCAATTTCTCAAAAGAGCAAACAGATTTTTTTACATTTGATTTTGAAATCTGACATGGGGCTAGACATATTGTCAATTTCCCAGCTGCCCCAAGTCATGTGACTTGTGCTCTGATAAACTTCAATCACTTTTTACTGCTGTACTGCAAGTTAAGGTCCCCCTAGATGCAAAGATTTCTCTTGCCGAACGACCACTTTTAGCGAAGTCGACCAATCTTCCGAAATTATCGTGCGGTCAGTGGGATTCAAACTATCGAACATCTTACGATTTTTCGTCGGACATCTGTCAGGAAATTGATCGGCCAGGTTAAAAAATCTTTGTCAGTCCCAGTGCAATCTATCTATGTTTGCAGGGCCAAGCAGGCAGCTACCCTTTTTTTTCCTTGCAAATTGGTCTTTTTAGTTGATGGTCAATTTGGACGATCGTACGATCGTTCCAAGATAATCATGGTCTCACGATGACGATCGGATCTTTTAAAAATCTCAACATCTATGGCCAGCTTTAGAGTGATATCACCCCCCTCCCTTTTTCCCCCCAGCAGCCAAACAAAAGAACAATAGGAAGGTAACCAGATAACAGCTCCCCTAACACAAGATAGCAGCTGCCTGGTAGATCTAAGAACAACACTCAATAGTAAAAACCCATGTCCCACTGAGACACATTCAGTTACATCGAGAAGGAAAAACAGCAGCCTGCCAGAAACATTGCTCTGCTAAAGTGCAGGCACAAGTCACATGACTGGGGGCAGCTCAGAAATTGACAAAATCTCTAGCCCCATGTCAGATTTCAAAATTGAATATAAAAAAATCTATTTGCTCTTTTGAGAAATGGATTTCAGTGCAGAATTCTGCTGGAGTAGCACTATTAACTGATGCGTTTTGAAATAAAAACATGTTTTCCGATGACAGGATCCTATTAACAAACTAAAGCTCAATACAGAATTAGGCTATAATATATAATGTATAAATACACAATATCAAAGTCACAATATAAATCTTAATATACTGTAGTATTTCATTCAGGTTCACGTTAAAAATCAAATTTTAAGCCAGTGCATTCAGCATTAGAACTGTAATTGTAAAAAATTTTTTATGATTTTAGACAATTCCTAAACTTAGCTTCTAAAAAACAGCCCAGAGCTCTCTGTGCAGTGCCACTGAAATGCACAGGACAGTCTAAAAAGATCAGAAGATTGGGAGCTGCTTTGAACAACTTTGAAGGCATAGTTCTTTACTGTTACAGGACTGAGGAACCAATGGGCTAGTACAGTAAATTCAGTGTATAAAATGCATGGTTTCTAACAATATTTTTAAGCTTTAGTTCTCCTTAAAGCTAAGGAACTTCCAAATAACCTCATAAATTCAAATGTATTCAAACAAACCAACAAAACTGTTGCTCTTAATCTTTAAGCATAAAAATCGGGCAATAAAGACAACAGACTTAATACTTAATAGTTTAGAATTTGCTTCCATGCGATTTTTAGTTTATTTGAACCTGATGGTGGTGTCTAGGCAAAAGTAAAAACAGAATAGTTTTTTAACTAAATAAATTTAATCTTGCAAACATTTTAAACATTACTTGATCTGTCTGTCTGTGTTCTCCACGCATATGTGTTGTGTAGGGACCGTTGTCCATTTCTCTGCTTCTATCACCATGGCTTCTGCATCCATCAAACCAAATCCATACAGATGGCTCACTGTCAGAGAGAAAGAAAATTCTACCTTGAAAATATCAGCTTTAATATATTATTTTAGCAGATAAATGGTGAATAAAATTGTACATGGTAAAAAAAACAAAAACAAAGAAATGTTTAATGAAATGTGCCGGTTTTTCGAAACAGACATTAATGCTTCCATTTTTAGCACCTTTTATATAGAAAACCATAGAGGCCATACAATGAAACTGGAGTACAAAGCCAAAACAAAACTTAGAACACATAAAAAAGCTGGCAATTCACTTTTATAAAAAGAAAAATATATTACATTCATTAATGTTAGTATGCCAAATAACATTTCTGTTCCTATGTGCAACCTTTATCTGATTTGTCCTTGACAAAGGATCCTCATAGGAACTAAAACATTGTATCAAATAATGTGCTAAAATATTGCACATATTTTTAATATAAGCAAAGTGCTGAATACTTATATATATTATATGTACAAATATCTGTATTTATATCTATATTTATCTAGCTATCTATATATTTAGCTGGATTGGATGTGCAGCGGACTAACGTTGAATGGGGATTAGAGACTCCTTTATACAGATAATCATGAGCAATTAAGGGGTCAATGTGAGAGGATTACCAGTGGTGATGTCATGTCCTAGATGCAATTTCCTGTGCTGCTCTGTATAAACCCATGTGGACTAATGTTTGTAATTCTACTTGTGCCCTTGGCTTGAGAAAGGGGTCTGTGTAACCCGAAACTTCGCCCTTTGGGCTGTGGTATGATTTTCTACAATGTGCTATAATTTATACACAAATCTTTGAACCGGCACACCCTTGTAAAATATTTAGCTCTTTATTTATAATACATTGTATAAGAGTCCAAAGTTTCAGTCCTCATTAGGACCTTTCTCAAGGCAACCATGACTGTGACCCAATCACATTTATATACCCATAGTGAGTCAAACAATAGGTAGTGACATCAGAAATATGAAGTGACTACCACAGTAAAGCAAATAACAAACATTGCAAAGTGATTATTGCTATAAAGTGACCAGTTGCTCATAAAGACAGATTAAGACAGCAATTAAATTAATAGGAACATTAATAGAACATTAAGGTGATCATGTGCTTGTTAAAAATTATTATAGTATAAATGTACCATCATATTTATAATTTCATCAAGCCTATCCCATGTGTAGTGTATATATAACACATTATGTAAGTGCATATAGTAAGATATCAATAAAATCATGTTTTAACATAAAAAAAACAATTGCGCTGAGCAAACTAGTGCATCCAATACTTCTAATATGCTGTCCTGGCTGTTGGGGGCCTCCACTACTAATTTATCTATTGATCCAAGTAAAACACGATCTAATACTGAACATTTATCATAAATAGAAATCAATACAAAATCAACAATATATATATAATCACCCCTACCAAAACCATCAAAACTTAGATGTAATCTTGGACAAAACCATTCACAAGAAACAGTTCAAAGGTAATGAGCTATTCGGAGCTCTAGGAGTCACACAGTGACTGGCATAATAGAAGTGATATGTCCAAAATGCTTCTCTTGGGGGCAAAATACAGTCAATGTTCTTACCTCTCAGTAAATCTGAAATAAAATCAATGAGCATACATTTGAAAGAGAAAGCTGGATGTTTTGCTTGAAGCCAGTGTTGTGTCATTGGTTGCTTAGAGATGGCTTGCTTAACATCCTTTTTGGTTTCCTTCTTTGGTTTGGGATCAAGGGCCACTCAAATGGTGGCACGGTGCATACTGACTCCTCCTTCAATTAAAAGAGACTGACTGGATGAGTAAACTGCAAGAGCTAGTTGTGTATAGAAGTGACATACATGCCTTAAAGCACTCTAAATGTCTTCGAGTGCAGCACCATTATGGACTTTATAAAGAACATCCGGTAACACCTGTGATTTATTCACTACCATAGGTACATAAAAATCTGTTGCAACCTCCCAGTAGGCCCATTATATCAGCCAGGGGTTCACTAACTGAAAAATAGCTAAATATGTGAACTTGCTTTTACATCCACAGGTGAGGGAGTTGGGGTCCTATCTTCAGGATACTATGGATTTCCTGAAATTAATTCACAACATAGATTTACATAATATGGATTTCCTTTTTGTCACTATGGATGTCCCATAGTCTATATGCATGCATTCTGCATGAGGCCGGGATTCATGTTGTGAGGGATCACCTATGTAGTAATGCTGCTTATGATGGTCCACCGCAGAATTAATGATCTCACTTTAGGAATTCATATTGTATAATAACTACTTCAAATTTGAGAACAACTTTTTCTTACAACTAGCTGGGACCGCCATGGGCTCTAATGTAGCCCCCACATTTGCCAACATCTTTATGCACTGGTATGAAACACGCAATATATACAGTCACCCAATGTTTTGTAATGGTGGATAATTCAGGTGCTATACAGATCTTTTTTTCTTGTGGCATGGACCTGATGAGGATCTCATTACATTTGTGGATGACTCTAAAAATGGAACAGTAATGTTTAAAGTGCATAGGGATCCATGCAAAATAAACTTTTTGGATGTGACAGTGTATAAGGATACGGAGTTGCAGCAGCTGCACACAAATTTTTTGGAAAGGAATACTCTTTTACATTATAGCAGTCGCCACACGCAGCATCTTTTGAACTATTTACCCAGATGCTACGAGTGGTCCAGATGACAAGAATAGATGAGGAAAGGATTATGGCATTACAGACTATGGCGGGACAGTTTCTAGAGAGAAGGAATCCGGCTAAACTGATTATGGATTCTAAAATATGGGCCACTTGACAATCTTAAGAGGGTCAACAAGGGAGGATGTTAACAAAGATGATTCATTTTATTATGTAACTTCATAGTATACACATATGCCACTGTTAAAGAAATCTATATCTGACAGCGATTAATCATAAATCAATCCAATTTGGCTACAAGAGGAATAGAAATTTAAAGGAACAGTTCAGTGTAAAAATAAAAATTGGCTAAATAGATAGGCTATGCAAAATAAAAAATGCTTCTAATATAGTTAGTTTGTCTCTAACTCTGAGTTAGTTAGCGACTTGAAAGGGGGCCACATGGGACATAACTGTTCAGTGAGTTTGCAATTGATCCTTAGCATGCAATTCATATTCCAAAACAGTTTTGGCCCATGTGTACCCCCTCAAGTCACAGGGTAACCAATCAATGGAAACCAAGAAAGCTGAAAAGCAGGAAGCAGTTTTCCGGCTGTTATGTTAGACATCCAGTAACTCCAGCCTAACTAACTATATTAGAAACATTTTTTACTTTGCACAGTCTATCTATTTACTTAGTTTTTATTTTTACACTGAACAATTCCTTTAAAGGAACTCCTTTCCCCTACTGACCTGGTAAGCAAGTATGCTTCACAAGTAAAAGTGGGAAAGATGGGTGTGCAGCTACTGTACAAAATACAACTCTTTAATTATAGATGAAATGTTCTATCACCCCTACATGGGTAAGGCATACTCTATTAGACACAGACTTACATGAAAGTCTCAGAATGTTGTTCACATTATTAAGTGCCCGTGTGGGTTGCTTTTTTGTGGAAAAACATCCAGACAGTTGAAGGAGAGAATCAGTATGCACTGTGCCACCATTAGAGCGGCTCTTGAACCCAAACCAAAGAAGGAAACCAAAAAGGATGTTAAGCAAGACATGTCTAAGCAACCAGTGACACAACACTGGCTTCAAGCCAACCATCCAGCTTCCTCCTTCAAATGTATGTCCATTGATTTACCAAGAGGTGAGAACATTGATCTATTTTGCTCCCAAGAGAATCGTTTGGGACATATAAATTAAACTTTGTGACTCCTAGGGGCATAAATAACTCATTATCTTTATACTTTTTCTTGTAAATGGACTTGTCCAAGATTACATCTAAGTATTGATATTGGTAGGTGTTATTATATATATATATATATATATATATATATATATATCTAAATATATATATATATAGATAGATAGATGATAGATAGATAGATAGATAGATAGATATAGTTGATTTTGTATTGATGTCTATTTATGATTTATGTACAGTATTGGATAGTGTTTTACTTAGATGATGTGATCTGCATGTTGACATATCTTGCTGTGAAAGTGATATGCTATATCTGGCCTATATTTCTATCAATCAATAGATTAGTAGTGGGGGCCACCAACAGCCAGGACAGCATAGTAATAGTATTGGAAGCACTAGCTTACGCAGTGCAATTGTTTTTAATGTTGTAACATGATTTTATTGATATCTTACTATATGCACTTACATAATGTGTTCTACACGTGGGATATGCTTGATGAAAATATTAATATCATGGTATGCCACCCCTAATAATTTGTCACCCTAGGCCCAGGCCTTAAATCTGGGCCTGACTGTAATGGTTAAGCTGAGCTCAGGAGAGGTGGTTAGTAGAAAAAAAATAGGATTAGACAGCTAGAGTTTCTTTGGGAATCAGCAATGCTATCTCTTCATTGGTTGTTAAACTGGATGGGGTGTTTAGTAATCTGAGCATGCTCATTAGCCAACAGCAAAAGCAAATTCCTGAAGGAGGGGGCAGAGAAGGTTAGAGGAGGAAAAGGAATTATGTGATTAAGGGTATGCTGCAGCCTTACTGTTAACATTTTAACAACCACAGTGACAGTTATCTTAAGATTTCAAAGAGGCTGTTTGCTGAATACACTTCTTTTGATTCTTCACAAAAAATCTTGGTATTGCTGGTCTTTTTTTGTACTATATATGTACCATAGGAGGATAAAATAGACGTATACAGTGTCCACGATTAGTGCAATTATACACAAGTTCAGCTATATTATGGAGTAAGGCCACAGAGAAAAAGTATAGGCCTTCAGCATGCTTTTAAATAAATTTTTTATTTAAAAGGACTGGTTTAAGAATATGTTTCCATTAAAAATTCAAGTTTTCAAGGGTATTTTTGACTCAAAAAATAAATTTTTTGAGATGTATTATACCCCAACCCTGGAAATAGCTTGAATCTGAAAAACACTGAGGTCATGTAGGAGTCAAGATGTTAGCCTTGATGTTTGAGTTTTTTTCTGTGGGTTTCATTTGAAAACTCAATCAAGTTTTTTTTTTTGCTGAAAACTCGGTCAAATTCTGCTTGAATGAGTTTTTTCCATTCAAGTTTTTTTGATAAATAACCCCATAATGAATGGATTTTTTTTTTTGCGCAACTGATTAGAGGGTCATTTGTGGGCCAACAACCCATTTGTGGGCCAACAACCCATTGTCCCCCATGTATTTATTGACATTTGTTTATAAAGTCAAACAACAGATTTAGATTTCACTATTCTTATATCCTTGCGGTCTATTACAATTGCCACAAAGGCATCTGATCCATGCAGAATGTGTTGTGTTTCCTTTCATAATGATAAATAACATGCCAATGATAAACACTTTTTATAAAAAGGAAATAACTTAACCACATTAAAGTGAAGCATCTGTGCTAAATTTGCATACACAGAACAGTCAGTAAAACATATTTAATTAAACGCTGATACATTTATTGCTTAACTCCATTTGAATTCTTTAAAGCTTTCTCTGTATATTAGCTTTCCTATAATTCTAATAATTTTCTAAAGACATATCTTTAGAGGTTTTAAAATCAAAGAACCAATGTATCACAAAAATATCTCATCTTAGTAACTACATGACAGATCTTCCGGACTAATAAGGGGTGTAATGATTTGGACTGGACATGAGCACAAAGCAGTATATAGGAGGACTGGGTGGAAACATTATACTAGAAATGCTGTTGTTATGTGTCAAAAAAGTCAATAGTAAAGGGCCTTTATTGCCTGCAAATAAATGGGGAATCGCAATAAAAAAATGTTCTTAACCTTTTATTCATCAGAGATAGTTTCTGAGAATGCTTTCAGGGAAATAGGAGAAGTACTGAAACTAATATGTAGCTTTGATTGGTTAAAATGTAAATTCAAGATGGCAGCTGTAGAGTGAAACTAAATGGAAAAAGAAGGGCAACGAATCAGATGTCTAACCTTGTTTTTAGCTAAAGGTCCTGACATTGTGGGTCACTGTTTAATAAAGCAAAACCACTGAAAATGTGGTTGAGATTGATTTGATACAAAGAACAATATAAGCACTTGAGTTTCATCTGGATGGATCAATAATCATAATAACATAATTTAGACGTTACCCTTGTATCCTGCAGCATTTGTCTTCCAGTCTGGTGCATTCAGGTGTCGCTGGCGAGAGGTCCTAACAATAATGTGCTGTACATCTCTCCACGTTAAAAATGGACTGCAGAGAGAAAAAAATCACAGCAAAGGCATTTCTTAGTAATTTAGGCAGCTAAAATAGTGTAGCTTACTCCTGCAGCTTTTCAAATTCTGTTGCCTCAGCTGAAACCCTGGACATCATCTGCTACATAATCAAACCTTTAAGTAGGACACATTTAATTTGAAGCCTACATATTAGATTTTCTTTTCTACCTGCAGGTGCTTATTAGCATATAAAGCAGAGAACTCCTGTTAATGTTTTCAAAGTTGTTCTCAAAGCAGCCATGTATTATACTGCATAGGGATTTCTGCTTTACCCTCTCTGATATACTTAATTTACATCTACATCCTTATCGGAATCATTTGTACGTCAAAGGCTTCCATGTGTTTATTAGGAAACAAATTAACTTTATACAAGGGCATTATCACACTGTGAAGGAACCTTGCTCATATCAAAAGAAAATGGGTAACAGCAATAGTCAGTGAGAATGTAATTTTAAAATTACTGACCAAGAATCCTTGGATACATTTTGAGTAAAACAAAAGAAAAATCCAGAATCAAATGCATTTATGTCAAGGGGTACAGCACAATGTGGGGTTATAGTGAAAGGGCAACGGTTTGCTTTGATTCAGTATGCCATAGCAAGCAATCAGCAATTAAAGAACAATGAGAGGGTTAATCAGGATAGGTGTCAATTTGTTAGGAACCCCACCTGATAAGTAAAATCATATCCCAGGCTGACACCAGTGAAATGTACTATTTTATTGAGCAGGACACCACCATCTTGTTTCTTGTCCGAAGGATCCCTTATGGCTGCTCTGGGGGTTGTGAATGTTAAGCAGAGTAAGAGTTTGAATTTTACTGCTCATGTGTTCTGCACAGGGCAGCCACAAGACATCCATGCAACAAGGGACAAGATGACTGTTTAGGACTCTTAATAGTACCACAGGGTTTTCATTTAGTGATTATAATAATTGGAGTGTATCTAGCAAATTGCTACTTTCCCTCCAGTGATTAACCCTTTCCATTTATGTTTAAGCTTTTCTAGTCTAGCTCATTGGAAATACAAATCTGATTGACTACAATAGTTTATTGGAGCAAAGTCAAGAGTTGCCTATGGCCCCAAAGCCTCTGTTTCAGCTCAGGCATTTGCACCCTGGTGTTAGAAGGTGTACTAAAAGGTGGACAGTTAGCCCCAGGTGGTCTACTGCAGCTGTAATATGGAAAACAAAACCGTTAGGGCAATGGCACAGGCAGTAATTAATTGCTTGGCAAGTTTCATGCTATTTCGCCAGACTGTCGAATGTCGAATGTTTTTTTGCATGTAGCAATCCCTGTACTTGCAAATAAAACGGTTTTTTTAACAAATTGCTGCTCGTGTCACTGCCCTTAAAGTCTAATGTATTATCAGGTGCAAAGTTCTTATAACCTACCGTAGTTATCTATTACTGATCAGCGATTTGATAGCAAACACCCAGATAGTTAGTTGCTATAGTATGACCTTCACCAATCATTGTTCCCATTATAACACTATAGCTCCATACTTACGCTAGGAGCTTTTTTAATAAATGAAGGGGGGAGGAATACCCAATTTAAGACATCTACAAAGAATTAATGCATTTCAAACATCAGATGTCTGCAGCACAAATCATACTCTCTTCTATTAAAGACTGTGAAAAACATTTACCTCTGGGCAAGGTGAGATATGGTACTGTGAATAAAACATCTTTCAAAAAGATCTTCCAAATGCAATTACCTCTAAACCATGCATCTCTTAGAAATAGCAGATCCCCCTTAATTCAATCACCAGCAACATATCTGTTCTGCCAAATGCATTTTCATTCTTATTTTGACTTTTGCCTTTTCAATTTTTGAAGAGTAAAAACACACACACACACACACACACACACACACACATGCGCACATACACATGCACAGACACACATGCACAGACACACATGCACAGACACACATGCACAGACACACATGCACAGACACACATGCACAGACACACCGCTAAATAGAAATATATACCCCTCTTGTAAAAAAAATGGACTAATTTAAAAATGAACAACTGGGGACATATCCAAGAATCACAGGATAAAATCCTTTGAGTACTTAAAGAATAAGTTGCTTTAATACATTTCCCTCATTTTACATTTTCCAGGAATGTACACTATTTTTGCCCAGCCCCTGTGAAAAACATAACATGGGGGTTCTACCGTAATTTCTAACAGCTACAGATTAGGTCTTCAAAAAGTTCAGTGGTACTTGTGGCAAACACATTACTTATATTTTCTATTTCTGTACTGAGTTAGCAAGGTTAAAGCTGTCAACAGGGTTCACCAAACTCACAAAGTCTTCTCATATACAATCAATCAGATAACAGTTGCTCACTGTTTGATACTGTTTGAAGTTTCTGTGCACTTTTTTAATTTTGTACAGTTTTCACTTAAAGGAGAAGGAAAGGTTAAAACTATGTAAGCTTTATCAGAAAGGTCCACCTAAATATACCAGTAAACACTCAAAGTCATGCTGCTCGGATTCCTCTATCAAAAGAAACACCACATTTCTTTCCTTCTATTGTGTATACATGGGCTTCTGTATCAGACTTCCTGCCTTCAGCTTAAACCTCCTTGCCCCGGGGCTTGAGCATGCTCAGTTTGCTCCTCTTCCACCCCCCTCCCTTCTCTGCCATCTCCTTTAAATAGTTAAACCCACACCAAATGGAATGGATAAGCAATTCTTTAATATATTCTCTATATTGGCCATGTCTGTAAACATGTAAAGCCTTTTTTCTGTTAAGGTTTGAGAAATAAATTTCATTCAGAGTGCCTTATTATGGCTGTCATAGATAAAACAACATTCATGCAACACTAGATATATTAGTACAAAAAAATAAAACCATTTGAATATCATACACTTTCTTCAAGGTGACCTTGTAATTTCGAATTGGCATTTCATTATTGTTTTATTTTGGAGTCTTTTAGCACCCCAGGGGTATCCTTATAAAAATCCTTTTATAAAAATATAATTGACAGTTACCTATGGGGCTGCAGCCACAGGACATATTCCTTTGTGAATCCAAATAAAAATCAATGCAAATTGAGTAATTCTCAGTCTTTATGTGCAATGTCAACCCTTTCAGAGAGTGCACATGGCATGTTTCTCACACAATGTTTTTATTCATGTCCATTTTCCTGTGTTTGGATAATAATGCAGTTCCACACCAATTAAAGCAGAGTTCTTTAAGTAACCCTATTTGACCCGCAATAAATGGAAAGAACAGCTACTAGCTTTCATCTCTTTCATCTCTCATCCCAATATTAATGCGAGCAGTCACAGACTTAATTCATTTCCTGCTGAAATACACACAGGCATTGCAGAAGTTACTCATACATTGTGAACACATTAAAAAGATTTTCACTGCATATAAACACAAACCCACCCATGCACATGTTCACAGCAATTAGTAGTTAGGACAAAAAAAGAATTCAAGATAATAAAGGAACACAATGATTGCTTAATAATTCCTTTTTTTTTGGCATAATGGTTTGACTGAGCTACCATTTTGCTGATTTCCTTACTCCTTCATTTAAAGGGAACATTTAACAATTATAATTTTATTTTGCTGTTCATTACCACTGTCTAAATATTTCCATGTGGTGGGCCAGTTTGCATACTACATGTTCAGTGGCCAGATTATATAAAAATTTTGATATCTTGCACAGCAGTCTATGGAGGCCATAAGAAAAATAGGGCATAAAGAGGGTCACATGTAGTTTGCAGGCCTGCTCCTGGAGAGCCCTGCTATCAAGCATGAGAAAATAGTTTTCTCTGCAGGTTGGGTTGCCTGGGATACTTTCCTCCCACATTCCAACAACTGTGTTTTGTAAATTTGACAAGAACATTTAGGACATTTAGGCCAAGGGCACATGGAGTGTTGGCTCTGCTGCTCTCAGCTGGCATTTTTTCTGCAGGCAGAGAGAAGTGGATTTGCTCCCTCCACAGCTCAGTTTATCAGCACAGAAAGGTACAGCTTCTGTTTGAGTTCAGGTACACAGAGCAGAGGTCGGGCAAAATAATGCCTGCTTTTGCATTTTCCAGGCAAACTCTGCTTCACTCTGCTCCATGTACCTGCACTCAAGATAGAATAAGTGCAGGCTGAGAGCAGCAGAGCCAATGTTCTGTCGGCCCTTAGCCTTACAACTACTCTGGATCTGTTGTGAAGTTCCAAGGTTGAATAAAATAGCTTACCTCTGATTATATAATATACCACAGAAGAGTTTTTATTTTTAAAAATAGACAATATTAATCTGTTGGCATTGAAACATAAACAGGACTGCAAGAAAGACATCAATAGGTAACTCAAACAAAACTATACATACAATACTTTATGGTATTGTTAATTATGTAGCACTCTAGCACTAGGATTCAGGACAAAAACACAACAAAACTGTTGGTTGAGAAACAAAATAGAATTAAACTGAGGACTGGTTTTGTATGCACACACATAATTCCCCACTTACATAAAACCAATAACAGCTCAGGATGACCTTTAAAATATTAGAGGGGGCATTTTCTATCATATTTTTGGCTCAGAGGTAACAACACAAAAATATAAAATTCTTTCTGTCAAGCATACAGTTCACAAGTCAGGCTTCTACTCAATGTCATCTGAGCACTAAGCCGACTTTCCTTCTACATGCAGTCAATGTGACAGAAAGTCTGGGTAACTGCCAACTTAAAACTTTTGATAACAAATATTGTCTTTGACTCCACTATTTAGTCACTGCTGTACGGGGTTGACAAAACACCATCTTGTCATTTCAATATCTTTCACAGGCACTGACAAAATTATCAGCAGGTGGTGAAATATTGACAATATCATCACTTCTTTTGCCCAAAGAAAGTTGTTTATACTCTAAAACAAATATATGCACAGATCTAGGGAACAAATCTGATGGATATTTTGGTTGACACTGTAATTGATCCAAGTCTTGTTGAAGTTGAAGATTTATAACTATTCAGTCATCACTGCACACAGGAATCTAACACAGATATTTACTGCTTTTATTTCCCATATTATGACCATGATTAACCCTGCTACATATTTCTAATGCACTCTGAGCCCTGAAGCAAAATAACCCCATGATATGAGTATAATTATTATACGCTTAGCTTTCTATTATGCTTCCCTGATTCTTTTTTCTGCCTGATTCTTTTGCCTTCTGACTAATTGACCTCCTTCCTACTGGAAACACATTATTTCTCTTTGCTGCAAAAATACACAGCAATAACACAGAGAGAAGCATGCTTCAAAAGAACCTTGTCCGCCTCTTCCATTAATAGGAGCAATGTCTACTCTGCTGCTGTGTTCTCAAAGGCTCAGAGCACTTGCCTAAAACACTTGTGGTTTGGACTCTGCTTTTGAGGTAAATGGAAGTCAGATGAATTTCAAGATCCTATATACACAGAAAAGCCCCCATTGACAATAACTAGTTTTGGCTGGTACATAGGGAGTCAATTTGCAGTAAGATTTTCACAGACTTTAAGGGGTTAAAAGCCAGGCATTCTCAGCAAGTTATTAACGCTATTTGCTCAGGCATAAACAAAAGTACACAAATGGTATAAATTTGTATAATTGTATAATAAATTTGTATAGTTCAACAAAAACTGCCACAACAGTTGGAAATACACACCTGGATCAGCAAACTAGTGTGAGAGGGGTATAGGAGAAGCTGCATTATGAGCATGTTAAGTATTAATGTTAAGTGTACAGCAGCCCTAAATGACATTTTATAGTGGGTTCCATTTTTTTTTTGTATTCTGCATACCCTAAATGTCTTGGCAACTGACAACGCTGTTTTTGTACCAGTGACTGTATATGCACTTTTTCTTTTTTTTTTTAAATCCATCAACAAATTATATCAATCTTTAGAAGTAGAAGTGTTTTTGTCAGATAAAAAGTAAAACATATGTCATTTTGCAAATGATATCTGTAATTTTTGTAAAATACATGTAGGAAACCAGTCTCCTATTAATTGCTTTAATGACACACACATATTAATCAGTTTCCTATATTTTTAAATATAGGAAACAAAAAAAATATAGAAAGAATATAGAAATAAAAAAAACAAAAACACACACACTTATAATATACATATATGTGTGTGTTATAATAATGTAAATATATATATATATATATATATATATGTGTGGGGTAGTTTGTAACACTCCAATAAAAGATATTTATTTACCACGATACCCGTGAGTGCTCCTAACTGTATCTATTTGCTTCCTTTTGAGGAGCACCCGGGATTTGATCAATCGATGGTGAGTGCCGGTGAATAATATGACTATATATATGAGAATATATATATATATATATATATATATATATATATATATATATATATATAATATATATATATATATATATATATATATATATATATATACACACACACACACACAACATAAAAAACACGAGCTATGGGATTTAACAAGGATATAGGATTATGTTCTTAAAACACAACAGAAATATTATTAAACACAACAGAAATATTATTGATGCAAAATTGCAAAGAAACTAATTTGTTCTGTCAAACACTGCTAGGTACAGTTGTCTCTCTAAGGTAGATTCGGTTCGGGATTCGGCCTTTTTCAGCAGGATTCGGATTCTGCCGAATCCTTCTGCCCAGCCGAACCGAATAAGATTCCTAATTTGCATATGCATATTAGGGGCGGGAGGCAAATCGCGTGACTTTTTGTCACAAAACAAGGAAGTAAAAATGTGTTCCCCTTCCCACCCCTAATTAGCATATGCAAATTATGGTTCAGATTCGGTTCGGTATTCAGCCGAATCTTTCGCGAAGGATTCGGGGGTTCGGCCGAATCCAAAATAGTGGATTCGGTGCATCCCTACTCATTACTGTTTTAAATTCTCGAAGATCAATACTCACTTTGCTTCTAGTGCAAGAGCTATGATTCCTGCAGCCATTGGAGCTGATGCAGATGTTCCTGTATGGCTGTCTGTGCATCGTTGTCGGAGATCTGTTGTGATCTGTAACAAATTGGGGATGTGCTCATTTTCCAATAAACCAATTTGAATCAAATTACAAAATACATAAATCGCATACAGTGCTTCAACACATATATTTATTGGGCAGAGTTGAAATAAAATTACCAGTCCACTGAGAAGCCTTCTGTAAATGAGCTACTTCTTATCTCAAAACCTAAAAAGGGTTGCAGATGGGGGAAATTAAGGAATCGTTTATTCAGAGACTCTTAGTGAACTGCTTATTTGTTTTGACTGTGCTCATCAGAACAGGAAATACATTTTAGTTCTAGTATTCGCCCTGTTTACTGCATGAAATAATAAAAAAACAAATTACTTAATTTTATCACCAGGTCAGCACAAGCCATATTATTTATAGAACCAATTAATATGGATATGTTTTGTAGGAAGGTAGATAGGTTGTATACCTTATGAAAAAGTCACCTAGAAATTATTTTTAAACAATGGCTTCTTATTTGTATATATTTCATAAGCAACAAAATAAGCAATTCACTCAAAAATTCTACATCATAAATATCCACTGATCCAATGCAAGACAAAACTGCTTTTAATAGCAATACATATACAAATAACTTAAAAACCATAGAAATGTAATTTGTAATGAAGTTATATTGCAAGGTTGCTTAGAATTATGTTTCATTTTATTAGGCATAAAATATTTTTTGGGTTGACATTACCTTTCATATTCTTTTTATTATTAATACCATTATTATTATTACTATTTTACCAGAAAAGCATTAAAAGCATTACCGTATATACTAAAGTATAAGCCGTCCCGAGTATAAGCCGAGGTACCTAATTTTACCTCCAAAAACTGGGAAAGCTTATTGACTCGAGTATAAGCCTAGGGTGAGAAATGCAGCAGCTTCTGGTAAGTTTCAATCAAAAAATTGAGGGTTTCTGCTCCCATTGGAGGTCCCGGCATCTCGTTTTTGGATGCCGGCGACCATTCTTGGAGACTATTCTTAGGCGCCGGCGACTATTCTTAGGCACCATAGTCGCTGGCGACTATTCTTAGGTGCCGACGACTACTCTCAGGCCAACCTGTTAACCTAACCAATAACCTTCTGTGTGGTACTGTATCAAATGTGGAGTCGAGGTTCCTGCTCACTTTCTCATAAAAGGCAATACAGTCTTTGGCAAGGCAACACAATTTTTGGCAAGAGCAGTTGGTATGCATAAAATCATGCTCAAACTCATAGTATTATGATTTGCAATGAAGTCACCTACTTTTATCCCTTAATACCCCCTTTAAAAAGCTTTCCTACCACTGATGTCAAACTAACTGGCCTATAGTTTTGAGGCCGAGAACGGGATCCCTTTTTGAATAGCGGCATCACATTAGCAATTTGCCAGTCTTTTGGCACCATGCCAAACCTCTATGAATCCTGAAAAATTAAAAGGTTTGGCAATCACAAAGCGAAGCTTGTTTAGTACCCTGGGATGAATACCATCTGGTTACATATTATAGTCTCTTTAGAATTTCCCCTTGTGTAAACCATGCACCAAACCTTATGGCATAGTAACATTATATGATGGCAGGATAATAAAACAAATGGAATCATCCGCCTATAATTACATAATCAATAACCATGATTTCTCAAATCAAAGAGCCCTGGATGGGTGTGATCAATTTAAAAGAAAACAACGATTCCGAGGTGGATTTATAAGCAATCATATTGTAGAATCAACACATGAACAGTGATATTTCTAGGGGTTAAAGGTGCATGCACATGTTTACGCTGTTAATGCACATTTCATGTCCTAGACATACAGCAAAAGGAGAGCTGTACTCGTGAAACCTAGATGGCAAAAGTGTGATGACTGGGGGGCTTTATCTTTTATTGTTTAATGAGAAATGATTACAGCAGCATCATGCCATTATGTAAATTAAAATACATGACAACAGGCTTTACTTGCCCTTTAATTGCTCTCCTGGAATCCTGAACACTCCACTGAAGTAAAAAAGCAGGTGAATGCCAAAAGAGTTAACCCCATGAAGAGAACCTCTCTTAAAATGATATGACGTGACAACAGCTGGGCCTTAAACTAATGTGGAATGTTTACACAAAGAGAAATATAATTATTATGCTCGAAAATGAACTGAGGAAGTATTGTTAAATAAAACAATACTATCGGATTTGTGCAAAGCTTTCTGAGATTTGAATACAGATGTTCTGGCATTGATGGGGAAATCTAAATGTACTGAAATGAAATGTTTAAAATAAACCATTTAATCCTCAAGAAGCCAATTTAGTCACATTTTTAAATTATACACTGAATCTAAATGAAGGATATTACTAAATTAAAAGGGGGATATTGCTCCCTCAGCTTCATTTGATGGCTGGGATATTTGCGATGCCTTATTTTCTGGGCATTGCGGAACTGCTGGAGGGCTAAATATACAGTCTAGAAGAACTCATTTTAAGGGAAATTGTAGTTGTGGGAATATTGAAAAACTATGCATAGAGCATGAGGCTATTTGGTGGCTAATAAATACTGGCATAACATGCACAATAAAATCAACCATTTGGAACTGAAATCAAGTTAATATGTAACACAAAAATCCTTGTTAATAAAGGTTATTGTTATAGAATGCAGAATAATAAGTTTAGATAATTGCCGACACAAGTTTTGGATGCAATGCCTCGTACCAACTTGTGCTATAAACTTAATATAGATAACTTTACAAACTATAGACTTGAAAATCATCTTAAAGGGGCAGAACACCTTCCAAAAATGTAGCATTATTCAAAAGTATGTTTTAAAAATGAATTTGTTTTGTTTTGCCCCCTCATGTTTTCCTTCTAAAGGATCTAAGGTCCTTTGCTATTTATTACAGTGGCTAACTAATGATTGGTGCTTTTCAACTTTTTTAAATTTTTCCTATGTACCGTATTCCATCAATAATTTTATAAAACATGTTTCTGGGCTAGACTGCATTAAAATGACCAATGTATAGTTCCTGGGCAAGCTAGGGATCCTACAAATTACTTAGCTACATCCTGCTCTCATGCCTCTATTTAAATCTGAAGAGATATTCTACACTAGCTCTATTTACTGGTGTGGTGTACCTTTAAAACTCAAGCTAAATGTCTGTTAAAGGGTAGGACTGCATGGTTGTTTTTAGCGCAACCCGACGTGCAGCAACAAAACTCCAGCGTCAAATCGCATGCATGGAAATAAGGTAAGTGAATGTATTGTTGGATGGTGCCACAGCGTTGATCCGGTGCGACACGACCGTCGGATGCATCCGACAATTGTGTTGCATTTGGATCAATGCTGCGACTTCATCCAACATTTCCATTACTTACCTTATTTCCATCGCATGCGATTTGACGCTGCTGTTTTGTTGCAAAGCGTCGGATTGCGCTGAAAACGTCCATGTAGTCCTAGCCAAAGAGTCCTCGTTATTTTATTACAATGATTTATTTAAATAGCACCAATAGATTTACAGAGACTGTTCATCATTCATAACTGGGGTCAATTTAATTAGCAGTCGATTAACCTTCATTTATTTTTCTGGTGTGCAGGAGGAAAACAGAACCACATGAAACAGTGAGTACCTACACATCTCTTGCAAACTGAGGCAGCGGCAGAATCAAACTCAGGACCCCAGCACTGCAAACAACAATAGCGTACTATTCGAATGATATAAATGAAAAATATTAAATAAAGGAATGATAAATATATAAATATGATATATAAATATAAAGAGCTAGATAACCCCCAACTTAAAATGTGTTTATTGGGGAGCATTGCAACCAAATAAGAATAAATAGCAAAAGAGAATAGAGGAGCAGCATGATTCTAGCTTTTGTAAATGTAGAAATAGTAGGCATAGAGGGCCTAATAAAACATATTCATGGTTGGATGTCTGTAGGGAAATCAGTGCATTTATTAATAAATGTATTTTTGCTTGAAATTCTGCATTTTATATACTGAACTTACTGCAGCAATCTAAAATGTGATCATCTCTATGATAGTAAAGATCCAGGCTTTTGAAGTTGCATGCAGTAGCTCACCATCTTGGAATTTGCTAGGAGTGTCAGTGACAATGCACATTCTCAGAGTGCTCTACACAGCTTTCGAGAAGCTAAGCTTAGGGGTTTTTCAAATCATAGAGCTGATGATTAAGAATGTGAATTAATTACTAATGAGGTTTGCAACGTGACTTCAATACTCTAAATATTCTATATATACAGTATATTTTGAGTTAGTGCCTAAGCTCAGATAACTAACAGAGCAGTGAATCAGCAGAAAAGACGATGGGGAACTATTGTGAGCTACTACTCTACTGCTGAGTGATAAGCAGGCCGGCCCGATTCCCAAGGGCCGTCCTCGCACCCCCCCTTTCCTGGTCGCCCCGCCCACGACCTTACAATGCCGGCTTCAACTTTTATAGACGTGTGCCTGCTCGCCCCGCCCATTTTTTTGTGACGTCATTGGCGGGCGGTACAGGTCTATAAAAGGAACCCGGAAGTCGGGCTCCGGTGGGCACAGGTGGACGGAGGGCGTATATCAGGCGGGTGCAGGTCAGGTAAAAAACCTGACCAACACATCACTATTGCTGAAGGCTTGTGGTTACCTTGGGCTAGGTCAGAAGCCAAAATAAAATGTGCAGAATTTCTACCCTACATACAATGTTTTACAGGTACACTTGCTGGAGTTGAACCAAAATACTCTACAGCTACAATGCAGTGTTAACCACATGCTGTCATGTCTAACTACAACCCCCAGCATCCTACCAAATGCAAAATGTGCAATGTCTCTCCCTTAATGTCCAAAACAAAGATGTCAACCCAATGTAGCTGATCATAGTGGGAAGTGCTGAAAAGTTAAGTCATCGTGACCAGAAGTGACATCACCTTGCACGCTCAAAATCTTCTGAAACCGCTGACCACTAACTGTGCACAAGCAGCCAATGACATCAGTGAATACTAAGAGGTGTATTTATTATGCCATGTAAAAAAACACCGTGATAATACAAAACACATCGCCAGGCTTCCCCGTTTAAAAAATGGCGTAAAATTTTATCTTTTTTTTTTAAGTTTTTTCTTAGAGTGACTTCCGCCGAAAGAAATTTAAAAATCTGGCGTTCACATGGCGTAAAATTATACATATCTTGATAAATTTACCATTTATTTTACACAGTTTTTTTGGCGAAATTCCTTTTACACAGAATAATAAATATGCCCCTTCCTGCGCATGTTCGTGCTGATTTTGGAAGAGAAATAGAAAAACCTGGTGGAATAGCATAAGGTGATGGGGGGCAAGATAGTAAAATTTATGTAACTGCTGACAAAATCAGGGGAGTTGATGTGGCTGCCAACACTATCCTGCTCATGATTATCAGTTTTATTAACGGGTGCCTTAACATCTTGTTTTTTTTAATGTGAACATTTTTCTATTACTAGTATGTACTAATAATTCCAACATATTCCACAGTGATGTACAAAAATGGGTGTATACATTAAACATACAAAAACCAACAATAACCAACTCAAAAATTAGAGGGCCCTGTACAAAGAAGCTTACAAAAATATAAAGAATGTAAAATATTCATGTCCAAAAAAATTTCTGATCTTCAACATTAATAAAATGATTGATCAGAAAGAAAAAACTATGATTAAATATATGGTGTACAGGGCAGTTACCCGATTTCAACTAAGCTGCCTGTTTCAAAATATGTTAGCATGTCAGTGCATGCTACATACAGTATACACACTCATATGCACAGTATATTTAAATATATATCTCATTACTTTTTTATTGTTCAATTTCCTTGGTTCTACAACCCAGCTCTACAAATCTCTATAAGTAGTTGGTGAAACTGTGCCTATTATAATCTCACAAATCTTTGAATAAAAACATAAAACCAGCAGTCAGATTTTATAACTGGATTATCTGAAACTACTATACATTTTAAAGTTCACAAGAAAACATCCACTATAAAATTTCTTTAAATCAGTAGGAAAAATGAGTTGTTAACAGAAACCAGAAAGTAGCTCAATGCACTACAAAGCAATGCCCACATCAGTTATATAAAAAATGCCATTTTCCTCTCCTGAGTTCTCTGCTATCAAAATTGAGAAAGATGTAAATCTATTTCTTGTCTGAGTGCAAGATTTAATAATGCAAAACCCTATTTTTTTTTTTTTTACACATATATCGACCCAGACCCAGATCTGTGAAGAATCGGGAGTAAAAGAATATAATGATCATAACCAGAAATTACAAATGCTGCTATATTTGTCTGTGAATAAACTGAGGACAGCAATAGTCTGCAGTATTGAGTTGTGTGGCTGAGAAAAGAATGAATACACTTGGCTAGCCTCAGTCATTTTACAAAACAGAATTTAAGTGCCTTTATCGCTGATAGAGATAAAGCCTCTGCTTGAACACAAGAAACAGCAGATTCTACTGCCTTGGCATGTTCCTGTAAAAGGCTCTCAGTAACATCTGTAACTAGATTTATATTTTCCTTTCTTGGCTACCAGTGGATATTATGTCCTCGAGAAAGCTCCTTGACTAGAAAATCCATCAGGACCCTTTCAAAAGGAAGTTGTTGACAGGAGTATGGGTGTTTAAGCATAATTACCAGAGAGATCTAAAAGATGGCTTTGAGCTAGAAAGCATTCGCTCTCACAGAGGTCCCCCATCTATCTTAGAGAGGAAATAAGAAGGGCATAAGACCACCAACAGGCAGCAGAACTTCAATAGCTTACATGATGTTCCAAAAGCAAGACCATGCTGGGACATGCTCATTAATCACGATATGCTAGGGGAGGTTGTCAGTATTTGGAATACAACTAATATGCGCTCGGGCTTGTCAAGCAGTTTATATTTATTTTAACACTGAAAATAATAAAGGGAGCACATGTTCAAATGTCACTGTTTAATCTAGCCACTACATAAAATATAAATAACTGATGATGCTCTTAAAAAACCAAGAGGCAAGATTGTAGACCTTGGATTAGACATAGATAAACATAGCATAAAATTGGGTAGAAACATAACCTTAAGAGACCTCAATTTTGATCTGTGTAGTTTAAATCACATGCTACTGTGCTTTAAATTATATATAGTTGAATAGATATAACAAACCATAAGATTAACCTTACATACCCACAAGACTGTTTTCTGTGTTACTTACATTGCAATGTATAAGTTATATCAAAAAGATATATGTCCCAAGGATTTTTTGTAGTAAAAATAAGTTATTTATTAATAATCACATTAAAAAACATTTTTGGTACATACTGACCCCACATGGCCCACCTTATGCGTTTTGTACCCTCCGGCACTTAGTCATAGAGACACCTATGACTAAGTGCCGGAGGGAGAATAACTCTCTAACAAAGCACTGTATTCAGGGCAGGGGTTAATGTTAATCTGAAAAAAAAAATTCAGCTATGGATCCATTTATATACAAAAATGACTGGCATGCCATACTGTATTAGCATTTCTTTTTTGCTATGCTATTTCATGTTGTACAACTGATAAATAGATACAGAGTTATAAATACCAAATGTTAAGCTTTCTATGTTTATTTGCTGGGGTTTAGCCCATATAACAGTTATTATTGCATACATTTAAAACATGAAGGTTATCCTGCGATGCTTTACTGAAGATGACATCTTCTCTAAGACCATATTCTCTACTGCCCTAAAGCTAAAACTATATTATCTGTTATCCCCTAAAATAATTTTTTCTTGTTGTTCTCTCACTGAGGGTTAAGGCTGGAGTGAATAAACATAAAAACAATGGTTACATTGTATAGCTCTGCCTGAATAAATTGAGGGATCATCCATTTTCAGGGGGAAGCGTCAGTCAGAAGTTATACTAACAAGAAAAAAGGTCTGATGGTAGGCACCATGTCCTGGTGGGTTATGGACAACTGCCAATTTATTGCAACAGCCCTGCAGAGGGTACTTTGTGATTTTTAACAAGTTGCATGTGTCAGGTACCAACCAAGTTCAGGCACCAACTGCTCTCTATGGCAAGGATGTCCTAGTATAATTAATGGGGTTATCAAATGCATGGCCTCTGCAAATCTATAGATGTTTTTTAAATACTTGCTTTAAGATGAAAGAAATGAAAGAACAAAGGAAGGATTTGGGTACATACCACTTTCCTGTCATAAGATTCCCCACTGCTGTATGTAGTTGCAAGGGTTGATGCACATTCTTCCAGATACCATGGCTTCTTGCCACTTTCTGTTGTGCTGCTGATAGAGATTGTGTATATGCTGTTTGTGTAACCATCACAAGAACAGTGGTCTCGGCTCCTACCACCATTTCCTGATGCCCATACATAAACAGAACCAAATCCTCTTCTTCCCTGTAAGTGAAAATAAAAAAATCACGCATTCAAAAATTAAAATACCTTGAACATACAACTGCCTACTAGGCAGCAGCCACAAGTTACAGCTGCCATATTTATTTTCTCTCTTTTTCCCCCTATAAGCATTCACTGCAGTTACCAAATTAAATGCATGATCCTAGAAGGGAGGAGGAAACCCTTATAGTTAGGATAGTTTCACCACAAACATGGATTCCTGCATAGAACCATTCAATACAAGGTAATGTAATATTACCGAGAAGAAGCAAATAAAAAAATATAAACGGACACTGTTCAAAAGGGCTTATTCAGCATTTTAAGTTAAAGATAAAAAGAAAAGAAAATGGCTTGTGGGACTGGTGTCAGGACTGGACTCAGGTGTCGTTTCCTTGATTTCGATTTTGAGACCCCAAGTTCAGCAAGATGAAGAGAAGTAAATGAAGACTAAATGCACATCACTACACTGTAATACTCTTTTGATTTTTGTGTGCCAACCTCAATATACAGTAGGTCACTTTGTGTAAGAATATACATAAACATAGTCTCAGTTCAAGTTAAGTCAGTTAAAGCTAAAACAAAATTATAAAATGTGATCATAGGCATACAACTAAAGGGGTACTCAACACCCAATTCCACCACACTAGATTTTTATAATTCCAATTCATTTTTAACACAAGCCTAAGTAGTGATTACACAATAAGATTTAGATTTAATTTATTTATATATTTTAAATATACTTCAAATGTTAATGTTTCAGCTAACTTTCTTTCACCATCCACTCTTTTAGATAATCACTTACAAACGTTTGAATTAGTATTGTATGTACAGGTAAATGAGCTGTCTGTATCAACTGCTGCATCAACAGAGAATATTCTCCATTGTGAAACTACAATTATACATAATTTGCAAGTCTCTTCCTATGATTCCTTAAGTGAGAGTGCCTCATAATTTTAGTTTTAAGACAGTGTATGTGTGTAAAATTAGATGAGAATACCTTCTGAACTCAGAAAGTTTTATTCTTCAAGTCTTACAATATGAGGGGATTAGTGATGTGTGGGTCAAGTTTTCCTCAATTCGCACCTGTCCCACACCCTCCCAATCCTAACCCAGCCCGGCCTGATCCATCCCCTCTAGTTATAGTCCCGCGCCCACAATGCCCTGCGGTGATGTCACAAAAGGGGTGGGGCTGGCACAAGTCTATAAATTGAAGGGCCAGAAGCTGGCAGTGTGAGGCAGAAGGGAGTGCTCAAGCCAAACCCGCGACCAGAAGATTTTTTGCAGTAACTGGGTCGAACTGGTTCGGGAATACAATGCAACGCAATTCTTGTGGTTTGTATTCCCTGATGAAAGTTCCAGATATGAACTGAAACGTTGGATTAAATAAACCCATAACTTGTTCACCTTTATTCTTTGCTTTAATCCTTGGAGTGGATATATATATAAAGCCTGTACGTACCAGCCATATTTAAATTGGCGTAAGCCTGTTAAAGAAATTTCGATATGAAGTAATGCTCGCTTAGAAACGTTCACGCTGACAAAGTACGCCAGCGTTCATTTGCCCAGAAGAAATTTAGCATTTTGATAAATATGAATATTTGCTGCAAAATAAAGTGTGACTAAGTTGTGCAAAGTATGGCGCAGCCTTCCGAGGCAAAAATCCACCCTTTAGTAAATTTGCCCCTAAGGCTTGTCCTGTTCTGCATTCAGAGCTATCTGTAACATTGGGGTGTACATACATACAAATTCACAGTGATTCACAACTATTGTGTGTCATCCACTGAAAAACAAAACAATGCCCTCCAAAATAAAAAAAAATCCATTTTATATTCCAAGTGACAATCTGTATCATATAATCAAACCTTTACAGAACATTCTGAAAGTCCAGTATGATCTCACCGTATTGAAGTGTATTGCCACTACTTCATAAAAAATTAAGCTCTCTGTAAAAATGAGGGGTAGGTACAAGGATACCCACAGGCATATTTTCACACAGATGCTAAACAGCTGTTCTAATTCTTAAAACACAATCCCTTAATTTTTAATGAACTGGCATGCTGAAAAGTACTGTTCTGAGCAGATGAGTGCACAAAAGCAATAAAGTTCAGCAATTTACCACGCAGAGTAATAAAATATTTCAGTTTTATTACTGTGGTCCATGCAGATAAGCAAAGATATACAAGTTTGAATTAGTCAGATGCTAATACACTAATTTTAGGAGATAAGCAAATAATTGTTTTTTTATTAGTGCTCTATGGTATTATGTGCTAGCTGAAACCAACAAATAAAAATGCCACCAAATGTCTAAATGGATAAAAAAAAACTTCAAGTCTAGTGATTTGTAACTGTCTGTAATAAAAACAGGCCTTCTACGTGATTTTAGAAATGTAGAGGTCTATGAAAAGTGAAAGGCTGGGGCCTTGATTTATCGCTGCACCAAAGCTGTGCAGAACCATATTTATCAGTTGTAACTGTGTGGTCAAATGTAAGCAAGGCAAATAATCACAATGTGTAAATAAATGATTGCTGGCCAGCAACCAAAAGCAGAAATGTGGAAATTATTTACAAAGCTGCAGTTCCTGGCTGGAACTAAACATAAGAAACCCAAGTCTATGACCACACTGGGCTGATTCTCTGCCTACTGGTTAACACAGGTCAAGTATCGGCCCCTATGCTCAAATCAGCACCCTTCTGTGCCAGGACCTGGAACCACTGCTCCGGACTGGGTGCACAAGGAGCGACTTTCAGCGCTAAAACCTGCGAGTATGATCTTTGCGTTAAAGTCCATTCCGTGCACCTGCAGCTGACCCGACGCAGTGGTCAAGAAAAACTGAACAAAAGCATACTGAATGAGGGAGCTTCCCCAAAGGAACGCATATTTAATGTGTTCCACCTGCACTTAGCACTACAATGTGCCTGTGTGAGTTCAGGCCCATACAGAAGAACTGGCTGCATTTTGTTCTGTGCTCCCCTGCAGTGGAACACAGGAAAACTGACCACAGTGGAGCGCAGGGCGAAAATGCCTGTGAATATGACCCTTAAAGGGGTGGTTCACCTTACAGTAAACTTTTAGTAAGTTATAGATGGGCTAATTGTAAACAAGTTTCCAATTGGTCTTCATTATTTATTTTTATATAATTTTTACATTATGTGCCTTTTTCTTCTGTCTCTTTCCAGCTTTCAAATTGGGGTCACTGACCCCATCCAAATAACAAATGTTCTGTAATGTATTGTAATTACTACTTTTTATTATTTATCTTTCTATTCAGGCCTCTCTAATTTTAGGAACCAAATTGCTAAAATTGCAAACTGAATAAAAAGTTTAATTACTCAAAAACCACAAATAATAAAAAATTAAAATCTATAGCAAATTGTCTCTACATCATACTAAAAGTTAATGTAAAGTTGAACAAAGTTTTCTTGTGCAAAAATCCAAAGGTTTTGTGGTTTTAGGGCAAAAATCCCAAAAAAATCATACAATTTGAATTTTTGGACGATTTTCACGTTTTCATGCACTGGAATTTTTCGGGAAAATGTATTGATAAATAAGGGGAAATAACCTGTGCGGATTTGGTCAGAGTATATTTCAGAAAATAATGAGATAAATTTGGATTTTGATAAATAACCCCCATATTGTGCTTTATTTATACAATGTCAACATGTGCCAATAGTGCCAGGCACAGATGATAGGAAATGCATAATTACGGAGTCAGAGTAAGTGATCAGTCACGGCTATTTGATTACTTTAAAGTGTAAATTACATGCATTAGTAAAATATCCTGATAATAAAGCCTTGCTGTGTTATGTCAACAACAAAGGGGCCAATCAATTATTTTCAGTCAGCTTAAGATCTCCTAGATATCTCTCTACGCTATTAATAACCGCTCACGTTGTTCACAGCTAGTTTCTCTAATAAATACACCAATTCAAACAAAATGGCATTGAACAAATATTTCAATATTTTAAATGTTGTTCACAACATTGATTTTGGTCATCATTTTTAATGTTTTAGCACACTAGATTTTTTTTGCTTAACCCTAAACACAACCAGCCACTGAAATAAACATACTGTAGTTACTTATGCATCACAGCCCACCCTGCAATGGACACAGTAGCTGACCAGGGAATGTACTGGCTGAACTACAAGAGGGTCTGCAGACTGCACTTTGAAAGTGTTTGTAAAGGGCTATTCTGAATATCTGTCTGTGAAATCATTAAATGAGAACTAAAGCTTAACTAAGTAGGCTAAAAATGTTGTATATTATGTTTTGGGCTTCTGCAAAGCCCAAGGCAACCACAACCCTATAAATAAAGATCTGTGCTTCTAAAGATGCACCAGTAGCTCCCCATCTTCTTTTCTGCCGATTCACTGCACATGCTCTGTGCTGCTGTCACTTACTGAGCTTAGGGACCCACTCACAATATACAGTACACATAGAATATAAATGTCACAATATAAAGTTGGCCATAGACGCAAATATCCGATCGTACGAATCATCGTACGATCGGACTTCCCCATCTCCGGACCTGCTACTAACCATTCCGATCAAATAAAGTACAAAAGAACAGATCAGCCGATGTTCTGCCCCTGACAGAAATTGAGAAAGTTATGTCCGACAAAAGCTAGTGACAGTCTCCTCTGAAAATCGTACGATCAGCAATACATGCAAAGATATTATCTGTAGCCTACAGAAATCTTTTAACCTGTCCGATCGACCAAACGAAAAATGTTGGGACTCTCCACACACGATCCGAAAATCGTACGAACCCTCGATTCGTACGATCAGATCTTTGCGTCTATGGCCAGCTTAAGGCTGATTAGTAATTAATACAGATAATTACTACATTGCAGCACAGAAACCAGTGTAATTAGCACCAGAATTTAATTATCAGCCCTATAGCATCAGCTTATATTACAGCCAAACCTCATTTTCTGCTTGATGATTTGAGACGACCCCTAAACTTAGCTTCTCAACAGCTGCTCAGAGCCCACAGAGCATGTGAGAGTCATAGACACTTTCCAATATGGTGACCCCCAATTTCCAAAATGGTTTAAAATCCTGAATCATTGCTACTATTGAGAAGCTGAAACTTTAGACTGGTGCAATAAGTTTAGTGTATAAAATATGCCATTTTTAGCCATATTCATTTTTAGGGTTTAGTTCTCCTTTAAGGCCAGGAGCAATCTCCCAACCAAGAACTACCTAAACTGCCTCTTTTGTTGTTTTAAGCTTTTAAATGTAGTTTGTTATCTGTGATTCAACTGTATCTATCTTTACAGTTCTGTATTCCAACCCATGTCCTTGATTTGATTCCACGGATTTCCAGATTCTAACCTTGTTTTTTTCTGCTATAACTTGCTGCCTGCCTGTCACCATATCTACTAAGCAGACTCTTCTCCATCAGTCTGTCCTTACCTTTGGACTGCTTACTGAAGCAACCTATGATCCTCACATGCACTTTACAATTATATACAGCCCAGTGTTTAATCACTGCCTATATATTTAGATATTTTTACGGGGGGGGGGGGGGCATTGGCTGGGGTGATTTAGTACTATTTGGTTCTATTACATGTAATGAGTTTAAAAGGAGTTCTACACGGAGAGCAATTACTGAAGGCTGTAATATCTGTTTATATGTTGCTCTGATACTGAAATAAATGAACTGATTAACATTTTAAGATATATACTTCTGAAATTAGCCATCTTCTCAAGCAATATTCATTGGAAGATAACTAATATAGGTAGGTTACCTGCTCCACTACTGGAGCAGGTAACATTACTCATGTTTGTATTGCTTGCCTACACAGTGCTCCCTAAGGCAGTCTCCTCTTTTTTAATTTTTATTTTTATAACTTTTCATTATTTGCGGTTTCAAGGTAAAGATGAAACAGTACATGTGTCATTATACACTGAATTTCAAATAACTGTTAAATGACCCTTATAATGACAATAAAAAATTGATATAATGAATTTAGGAAATAACAAGGGAAAGAGTAGGTGGGGTGGGTAGAAACAGATGTAATGGTAAGTAGGAAGAGGAGCACTGGGCTACTTTCTTCAATGCTCAGTTCTTGCTTAAAAATGTGGACAGTAGTGAAACAACTAAACCGAACTAAGGTAAAATGCCTTGCCTCATTGCTGCCAGCCACAAGCTTATGTATTAGAATGACTTGTAAGTATAAAGAGAAGAAAGAAAGGGGCTGTTCTCAGGGTCAAACTGCTGACCCAGGCCTGCTTTCTCTGCTGAGAATGGCAGGCGCCATTGTTCCTGCACCCGATTGCGGCTGCAAGATCTAAGAAAGGGGAGCAGTACATTGCAGGGGGTGGGTGACATTTGTAGGTGCTAAAGCAAACGACTATGTGTGCGGGCACTTGGACAGCAGCCTTGGTGGGCTCCTGACACCCCAGTCCGACACTGGATGTTCTGAATTGTTAGTGAGCATTGAGATATCCCCAAACCTCTTCTGGGTTTCTAAAATGGCTTCCTAGGCACAGCAATTATTATGACATTGTTATCCATTAATTAATGTAGTAAATTAGCTGGAGAAGAGGGCTCCTGTTATGTCTGTTGGGGCAATATACCATAAGCATACCGATATTTTTCGGAACATCTCCTCTCTGTCAAGTATCAGGCAGTCTCCTCTTTTAACGCTCCCCTTCTTTTACTAGCTGCAGAGAATATCTTCCCAAACCTCGGCTCTGCCCTGGTAGACTAATGTTTTTAACCTTATTCAGGGCCCAACTCTTCCTTCTCCCCACTTCCCATCTTTAACTAACCACCCCACATAAATCCAAGATCTGTTTTGCTCAAAAACAATCAAAAACATCTTTTACCCCTAAAATTCCCAGAATGATACTGCCATTAAGGATCCAAGTTTTATTGGTGGTCTCATTTTCTTTTACACCCCTCGGACCACTGGAAGTGGTGGGGGTAGTAGGAGTTCTTCTCTAATTTTCTGTTTTCCTCCAGCCTTCCCGTTCAACATTTTGAAGTGAGTGCCATTTTGATCTTCAGCCTCTCTGTAAGTGTAATTCACAGACCATTGCCTACCCCATCTGCTACATTCCTGGCTTTCTTCCTCTGTATTGTCAGCCCTGTTATCATCCTTGGTGATGATCATATTGATAATCCTTGCAACCTTGGCCCTCTTGTCTCCATCTAACCTCCTCCTTTGAACATTACATTAACTTAACAGTGACCCTTATTTTGATCAACTTTGCACATTTTTGTCTCACACTCTCCTACCCCACTGACTCCTTCACCCACTGTCATTATTTTAAATACACATGCAAATGACCTTCCAGTCCTGGCTTACTCTCACTTAAATTCGGTTTCTCCACCCTTAGGGATTCATCTGATCCTAGTACTATGTTCATAATCACCAAATGGTACAGTAGTAAAATGTTAAAGACAAAGCCAACTATCTAATACATTTTAACCAACTTAACATGGCCAATATACCCAGGCTTCACCCACTACCAAAACTTTGTATTTGCAAACATTATTATGGAATTCACTTAAGCAGATCTTTCTTTTGAAAAAAATAATCCACCCTGGGGCTTCAAACTACAATCCAAAGCAACACTACAGCATATCCCTCTTTTAAAATGTACTTAAATGTCTAGCCTGGATAATAAATGCCTGCTATGTATGTACATATGTATGCCCATCACTCCACTTAAACATTTATCTTGAATGAGGCTACAAGTGCAGAGCATATGATATCCAGAAGTATACGTAAAGTATCTTTGTATTTTATGTATAACTGTGCTTGGTCATATGGCCTTTATTATACCATTTTAAGCATATCAAATTGTTCTGTTCTGCTGTCCTTTTTTTTAAAGATGCATTCAATCATATTCTACACCACTCATTTTACACAGCACAGCACTCATAACTGAATTACTTGTATAATAATGAATACTGGTTCTAATCTGGCTGTGGGTATGCAAATTAACTTTGTGTTCTTTTCAGCCCGCCATAATTAAAAATATGTTTCTTCAGATACAAATAACGATTTCTTTCCCCCATGACAGTACCCCTTTAAACAGCCTGTCTCATTTGTAGCCTGGAAGCTTGCCCAAAAAAGAAATCCAGATTTGTAGAACTGCACAGGAGATTTCTAGCATCCACATACTTCTGAAAAGCTGTTTTTAAATTAAACATGTTTTTAAGAAAAACAATTCCATGTGCTATCTATTCCTATAGTAAACAATAAAACCGATTAATTATGTATGAGGGAAAATAGCATATACTACAAAACCCAACACCTATGCAATTCTTTGCCATCATTGCCGCAGTATTGCATGTCAAAGAGGAAATATTGTTCTTTAGCAGCAGTCAGAAAATATAAGTAGTTTCTCCTTTTACTGCTACAGATAGACGACATATTCACTGTGCAATTTAAATTTTATTACAGCTTGTCAGTTTGAATCTACAGTAGGGTGTTCAACATTGTTGGAATTGGAAAAAAGAAATATAGCAGTAGAATAGTTTGTTTAACAAAGTTTATATATAGCATTTGTGTTTTTTCAATAAACCATCAGAATGAGCTGTATTATGGATTAATACATAATATGCATTACCATAATATTATGGTTGAGTTTTATGAAACTTTCATCATGCTAATAACGGTCACCATATTTCTGCTGTGACCACTATGGTCCTGAAAATCTGTTCAAATGTTATGAGTGATGGTTGATCCCATAAAATTGATAATCAAGTTGGTGTTGTTTTGTTTAGATCAGCTGCACCAGACTTTTATCTACAAATCAATTCTGGGGACCTCATGTGAACAGATGCTTATACTATTCAACTGTAATTGACATAAGTGTATTTACAGTCTGTTTTTCACCTTGCAGTGCATTAAGTAAAAATACAGGTAAAGTAATCCCATTCAATGGGGCACACAGTTGAATTACATTTAGAAAATTGAATACTAGGAGTCAATTTGTATCAGACGGTAAGCCAGAAGTGCAAAGTGATGGTGAGAAGCAGATTTGGATTGCTCACTTAAAGAAGTAAACCCTAAAAATTAATATGGCTAAAAATGCCATATTTTATATACTGCACGTTTTGCACCAGCCTAAAGTTTCAGCTTCTCAATAGCAGCAATGATCCAGGATTTCGAACTTGTCACAGGGGGTCACCATCTTGGAAAGTGTCCACGACACTCACATGCTCTGTGGGCTCTGAGTAGCTGTTGAGAAGCTAAGCTTAGGGGTTGTCACAAATTATCAAGCAGAAAATGAGCTTGGCCTGTAATATAAGATGATGCTACAAAGGCTGAGTAGTCCATTCTCATGCTAGTTGTACTGGTTTCTGTGCTGCCATGTATTATTTATCTGTATTAATTACTAATCAGCTTTATATTGTGATATTTATATTCTATGCGTACTGTATATTTTGAGCCGGTCCCTAAGTTTAGTAACTGACAGCAGCACAGAGCATGTGCAGTGAATCAGTAGAGAAGAAATGGGAAGCTACTGGGACATCTTTGGAGACACAGATCTTTAAAGGGTGGTGAAAGCCCAAAACATAATGTACAACATTTCTAGCCTACTTCTTTAGTTAGGCTTTAGTTATCCTATCAGTGTGCACATGAATTTTGGGACAGAAATACTAAACTATGTTTTCTTGTCATGAAATCTGTCCAGTGGTCATGCTAAAAGGCCAAAGCCAACGGGGCAGAGAAGAACAGATACCATTTCTATTCTGCCATATATACACCATGTGTGCTACTGGCCCTAAAATAAATGCTTATGCCAACAATTTGTGATCAGAGACAACCTGTTCTTTCACGTACACTTTGGCATTCTTTGCTATACCCTTGACCACTACCATTACACTCACCCCACACTAAATGTGACTCTCCTGATCTCCTAAACACCCAGGACATATTGTCATGGGGATATAGATTCTTTCTACAAGTAAGGATCTGAGCTGCAAAGCAATGTTTTTGGCAGAACCAAAGTTTATGTAATTTTTTTTTTTTTTGTACAAATTTTGTGTTATATATTATTATTTCAGTTGATCATTTTGTATTCAAGCAAAAGATTTTTGTACAGCAAAAATATTCAGTGAACGCTATTTCCGACAATTGTTATTTAGAAGCTGGATCAATTAGAACATTTTTGGGGTATAATGTCATGCGCTTACTCATTTGCATTGGAATAAACCTGTTTTTGTTTACAAACAGCTTTCCTCAAAACATGCATCATTTCTAGACCCCCGCTATCGCTATTGCTGACCACCTACTAAAAATGTCAAGGTGAAGGCAGAGTGGAATTTGAGTAGAAATCCATAGCAGACATAATTTAAAGGGATTCGGCGCATTCACGGTAATGTATGACTGAAATATGTTTATTTAATGTACATTGAGTCCAGTAGGTCAGTGACTCCATTTTAGCTCATTAAAGGCTACAATTGACAAGACCTAACTTGTTATTTGGGGGTATCCTATAAAATAGATACGAGGAGGACCAGTATACAGTGTTGGAGAATTTAACAACCCATGTTTTTAACCTCATATTCAGCACATACTCACTGTTCTGATGCCGTTTTCAAAAGCCTCCCGGGCCAATGACGCAGGTCCATCAACTGTTTTCCCATCATCATCTGGGCCCCAGCTTGCACTATAGATGTGGACATGTTGTGGGTTCAAGCTGAGAGATTTTGCTTCCACCATGTCAGTTACATCTCCGTCCAGCATGCGCACTCCTACAACCATCAATGATCACCATGTAAAACATCAGCAATATTATATACTGTGTTATTTAAAACCATTCAATATAATAGGGTGCAGCTGGAGCACGCTCACAGGTCACATATCAGAAAGGAAAATGCTAACATTCATCTTGAAGCAAAGTAATTTAATTTAATATGCTATGCTACAGGACACGGGGGGCAAGAGCTTTTGGTTATATAGCTCAGTTCCTGGCATAAAACTGCCCATGGGAGACTAGCTGCAGGCTGCAAATGTTTTTCATAGCCTGTTACAGATATGCACTGTGTAGTTTCCTGGCTCTTTATAAAACAGAACTCTGAGCATTAATAGTAATGTATTTGGCTGTTAAAAACATGCAGTGAGTTGTAATTTAGTAACACCTGGAGAACTACACAGTGAAAATGCTTTAAAAGACAGTTGCTCAAGTATGATGTGTAAAAAGCAGTACACTCTCTCTCTAAGTTTGCTTATATAAAAAGGCAATATTGTAGTGTGTAGTATTTATACAATTAATGCAGTACTCACAATGGATGTTCGTAAGCATTAGCAGCCAGTGTATCCGTTTAGCAGCTTATTTACAAAGATGTGTTCATTTTTTAACAGTGAAAGTTGTAAATATTTTTAAATCTCCATTGACATCTTTATGTGTGCAGTAACTCCATGCATCATGATCACATAAATAATGCATTGCAAAATGCTACTAGGCATATTTATAGAGGTGTGTATTTTGCTTGTCAGACTCATGCTGGAAACTATTTATTGTCTTCACTACTGCACTGGTAACACTATCATGTGTTCTGCACTTTTAAGGAACAGTAGCAAAGAAAGAAATAGCATTTTAAAGTTATAAAATAGAACGTACTGTTGCCCCGCAGGTGTGCTGCAGAAGCACGACTATAGTAGTTTATATAAATATGTGTAGTCATGGGGAAGCCATTCAAGCTAAAAAAGGAGAAACGGCACAGGTTTACATAACAGATTGGCTCTATAGATGGCTCTGTAATACAATGTTTTAGTTCTTACACAAGAAGATAAACAGGGTTCAAATGTCATTCACGGCACTAAATACTACACTCATAATAGAACATTTGTTAACAAGGAATGTCTTATTTGTAGGTTACAGATCAACAGATACCAAATTAATAAATAAATGTTACTGATCCTTTATCATCTCTAAATGTTTCTGGTAGGAGATCACAGAGACAATTTGCCAACTTGAAAAATAAATACTTATGGTTCTACCTGGTCATGGAAAACATCTACAGTTTTTTTCTGTAAAATCAGTGTTAGCTCAAAATGCAACTGTTCAGATTTAGATTTTTATGCTTCGAGTTTTAACATGGCACTTGTATAAAGAACAGGAACTGTGTGTCAAGACCGCCGGGAGCGCGAGGAGTCGCGTCCGCTCCCGGCGGCGAAGAATCCAAAATGGCGGCGCCCAGGCAACCCACGTGGGTTCCGACGCCGGCGCCGTGACGTCAGCGCGGCGCGACGGTCGCGGGCGCGCTGACGCTGGCGCAAGGGCGCCAAATTCGAATATAAAAGGACGCCTGAGGCGCCAAGATGGCGCCCGAAAATAGGATTCTGTTCCCTGAGTATTCCTGGGTTCCCTTGCTGTTTCCTCTGCTTATCTGCCTGATTCCTTGTTGTGACCCCTTGCCTGGACCTGGACTTCGCTGATTCTCTGCCTGCCATTGACCCCCTGCCTGGCCTTGGACTTTGTTTGTATTCTGCCTGGACTTTGATTATTCTCTTGCCTTACCCCTGGATACCACGACCCTGATTCCTCGTGAGGGGCTTCCTCCTAGATCCGGACTTCTCCCCAGAGGGGGCTCCCGGCTCCCTGACATTATTTTCGGGCCATGGATCCTTCTGAGGAAGCCACACCTCATGTCGGACGAGCGCTCCGCGGACTGGCATCCCGCATGGAGGACTACGAAAACCAGCAGGTTCGCATTGGGCAAGCACTCGATGTCCTGCTAGCTCAAGTGCCTTCTACGCCCTCCGCTGCTCCACTTACTGGAGATCCCCCCATGGCGGCAGCCTCTACGAACGCAAGCTACCCGACAGGTGAGCCTCGCATTCCACCTCCCCCTCGCTTCAGTGGGGACCCACAAGCCTGCAGGGGATTTGCCACACAATGCCAAATTCAATTTGAGTTCCAACCCACACAGTTTCCAAGTGAGCGTTCCAAGGTGGGTTATGTGATGTCTCGATTGGAAGGCAAGCCACTGGAGTGGGCAACGTCTCTTTGGGAGAAGAATTCCCCGGTGACTTATGATGTTAAAGACTTTCTCCAAGCTTTTCGCACAGTCTTTGATGCTCCAGGTCGGGTTACGAACGCCCCTGCCCGTCTCTTGCAGCTCCGGCAGGGAAGCCGCAGTGTCAATGAGTACGCTATAGACTTCCGAACACTGATGGCGGAGACTTCCTGGTGTGATGACGCTTACAAGGCTGTATACTACCAAGGCCTATCCATCCGCATCAAAGATGATCTCATCTCCAGAGAGACTCCTGACACCCTGGAAGGGCTGATCGCTCTATCCATTAAGGTGGACACTCGTCTCAGAGAGCACCAGGTGGAGAGAGAGCGCAGCAGACGATTTTCTCCCATGTTGGCCCCTCGCTTTCAAAGGCCGATTCTGCAAACACCCGCTGTTCCTGTGACTCATGTGTCGACATCTCCCTTGGAGGAACCTATGCAAGTAGGAAAGACTCGCCTCTCCGAGCAGGAAAGACTCCGAAGACGTATGGCAGGTCTCTGTTTATACTGTGGTGGGCATTCCCATTTTGCCAACGCCTGTCCTGCCAAAGCCAAGAGTTTTGTACCCCGAGGTATGTCTCAGGTTTCTCATGTAGGGGGCATCACTCGAGGTCCTCAGGAGAAGTATCAAGAAAATTCACGCAGACTTCTCCTTCCTTTGCAGATTCACCTGGCAAGTAAGTCTATCTTCGAAAGGGCCTTCCTCGACTCCGGAGCGGATGGCAATTTCATGGATGCCTTTTTTGCCGAACGCATGAAGATTCCCCTGCTTCCATTGTCTTCACCCCTGCGAATTACCCCCATAGATGACAAACCCCTGGAGTTTGAATTCGTCACAAAGTTCACGGCGGAACTATCTGTACAAGTTGGGGCGCTGCATCAAGAAAAACTTTCATTCTTCATCATCCCCTGTCCTTCTACTCCAGTAATATTGGGTCTTCCGTGGTTACGTCTGCATAACCCCACCATAGACTGGTCCACTGGGCAGATCTCTCGTTGGAGTTTATTTTGCCTGCAACATTGCCTTCCGCCAAAACCCCTCGAGAAGGTGAATGTCTCCTCTGCGGAATTAAAGACTTTGCCCTCCACTTACAAGGGATTTTCCGATGTGTTTTGTAAAAAGTCTGCAGAGTTCCTTCCCCCACATCGCTCCTACGACTGTCCGGTTGAACTCCTGCCAGGAGCTATGCCCCCCAGAGGGCGCACCTACCCTCTCTCTCCTGCAGAGACTACCGCTATGAAGGAGTACATCCAAGAAAATCTCCAGCGGGGGTTTATCCGCCCTTCTACCTCTCCTGCAGGGGCTGGGTTCTTCTTTGTGGAGAAGAAGGACGGAGGCCTTCGGCCTTGTATAGACTATCGGGGTCTGAATAAGATCACCGTGAAGAACAGGTACCCCCTGCCCCTGATTGCTGAGCTCTTTGACCAGCTGAAAGGGGCAAAGATTTTCTCCAAGTTGGATCTCCGGGGGGCCTACAACCTCATTCGCATCCGGGAGGGTGACGAATGGAAGACGGCATTCAACACTCGGGATGGGCACTATGAATATCTCGTTATGCCCTTCGGCCTATGCAATGCCCCTGCCGTCTTCCAGGAGTTTGTTAATGATGTGTTCCGAGATCTCCTAGGAAGGTTCGTAGTCGTATACTTGGACGACATCCTGATCTTTTCCAAGGACCTTGAAAGTCATCGCTCCCAGGTGAAGGAGGTACTCTCTCGTCTGAGGAAGAACTCTCTCTTCGCCAAGTTGGAGAAGTGTGTCTTCGAGGTATCCAAGATCCCCTTCCTAGGATACATTATCTCTCCAGAGGGATTTGAGATGGACCCCGTAAAAGTGTCGGCCATCCAGGAGTGGCCTCTCCCTTTGAGTACCAAGGCAATCCAGAGATTCATCGGATTTGCTAATTATTATCGACAGTTCATCCGGGGGTTCTCTTCCCGCATTGCACCTATTCTGGCCCTCATCCGGAAAGGGGGTAAACCCGGCCTGTGGCCTCCATCTGCCATAGAAGCTTTTCAGTCCTTGAAAGAGGCCTTCACTTCCGCTCCTGTTCTCCGACATCCCAATCCTGCATTACCCTTCTGCATCGAAGTTGATGCTTCTGAAGTCGGAGCCGGAGCTATCCTGTCTCAGAGACACTCCACTGATGGGAAATTGCACCCCTGTGCGTTTTTCTCCAAGAAGTTCTCATCCGCAGAGCAGAACTATGATGTCGGGAATCGGGAACTCTTGGCAGTCAAGCTTGCCCTTGAAGAATGGCGTCACCTCCTGGAGGGCTCTGAAATTCCTGTCCAGATTTTCACAGATCACAAGAATCTGGAGTTTATACAGTCCCTCAAGAGGCTAAATCCCAGGCAAGCCAGGTGGGCCCTTTTCTTTTCCCGATTTAACTTTGTTTTGACCTATCGCCCAGGTTCCAAGAATCTGAAGGCCGACGCCTTGTCTCGTAGCTTCACTCCGGTGGACCGTGACCCTGAGAGGCAAGAACCAATCATTCCACCAGTCAAGATCATTGCCTCTCTGTATCCCCAATTTGCCGACCAGATTCTGGCTGGGCAGTCCTTGGCTCCTCAAGATACTCCGATTGGCATGGCCTTCGTCCCTCCAGAACTTCGCCTGGCCATCCTACAACAAACCCACTGCTCCAGGCAAGCTGGACATCCTGGTCCGGCCAAGACCCTTGAACTCTTGAGGCGCCTAGTCTGGTGGCCTGATATCCGCAAGGATGTAAAGGACTTTGTGGCTGCTTGTAATGTCTGCGCCACTTCTAAGCCTAGCCATTCCCGCCCCAGCGGGTTGTTACAGCCTTTGCCGGTTCCCTCTCGTCCATGAACGCACCTCTCTATGGACTTTATTGTCGAACTTCCTCCCTCCGGTGGGAATACTGTGATCTGGGTTGTTATTGACCGCTTCAGCAAAATGGCCCATTTCATTCCTTTGAAGAAGTTACCCTCTGCGGTGGAATTATCCCAACTCTTTATTAAGTACATCTTCCGCCTGCATGGTTTCCCGGTGGAGATCGTCTCCGACAGAGGCACCCAGTTTACCGCCAAGTTCTGGCGTTCCCTATGTAAAGATTTGGGAATAACACTTCAATTTTCGTCTGCCTACCACCCGCAGACGAATGGGGCAGCTGAACGTGTGAACCAAGCCTTAGAACAGTTCCTGAGGAACCACGTGTCTCTTTGCCAGGACGATTGGTCTGACCTCCTCCCGTGGGCGGAGTTTGCTCATAATAATGCATGTCATTCCTCCACAGGAAGGTCTCCGTTTATGGTGGTGTATGGACAGCACCCTCAAGCCTTTCCTCAGGACTTCGTGTTGTCGGACGTCCCGGCTGCAGATGATCTGGCAGCCCATATGCTTGCTATTTGGGCTGCAACCAAGTCTAATCTGGAGAAGAGTGCTCTAGTCCACAAGACTTTCGCGGATCGCCGTAGAAGGCCCTCTCCTCCCTACAAGGTGGGTGATAGTGTCTGGCTCTCTTCCAGGAATATTCGCTTGAAGGTGCCATCTCCCAAGTTGGGTCCGAAGTTCCTGGGTCCGTTCCCCATCTTGGAGATAATTAACCCCGTAGCCATCAGACTTCAACTCCCACCAGAGATGAGAATCCCCAACGTGTTCCACGTCTCCCTGGTGAAGCCCACCATCTCTAACCGCTTCTCTGATGTCCAATCTCCTCCTCCTGCCGTCTCTGTGGAGGGTCAACAAGAATTCGAGGTGGAGAGAATCCTTGATTCCAGAATCTCCAGAGGGTCCCTTCAGTACCTCATCCATTGGAAGGGCTTTGGCCCCGAAGAATGCTCTTGGGAGGGACACCGTGATGTGCATGCTCCTCGTTTGGTAAGAGACTTCCACTCCAAGTTTCCCCAGAAACCAAGTCCCGGTGGTCCTGAGGCCCCCCGTGAGGGGGGGGGGTACTGTCAAGACCGCCGGGAGCGCGAGGAGTCGCGTCCGCTCCCGGCGGCGAAGAATCCAAAATGGCGGCGCCCAGGCAACCCACGTGGGTTCCGACGCCGGCGCCGTGACGTCAGCGCGGCGCGACGTCAGCGCGGCGCGACGGTCGCGGGCGCGCTGACGCTGGCGCAAGGGCGCCAAATTCGAATATAAAAGGACGCCTGAGGCGCCAAGATGGCGCCCGAAAATAGGATTCTGTTCCCTGAGTATTCCTGGGTTCCCTTGCTGTTTCCTCTGCTTATCTGCCTGATTCCTTGTTGTGACCCCTTGCCTGGACCTGGACTTCGCTGATTCTCTGCCTGCCATTGACCCCCTGCCTGGCCTTGGACTTTGTTTGTATTCTGCCTGTCTTTTGACCTGTGCCTGGACTTTGATTATTCTCTTGCCTTACCCCTGGATACCACGACCCTGATTCCTCGTGAGGGGCTTCCTCCTAGATCCGGACTTCTCCCCAGAGGGGGCTCCCGGCTCCCTGACACTGTGTTTAGGGGTGCTCTATAAACCTTTTGGCATTGGGCAAAATGATTACAATTTTACATACCCAGTGCCATGATATACACTTGTATTAAGCATTTGTATTAAATGAGAGTGAAATGCATATCTGTCAAGTCACGGACAATATAACATACCTCCTATTCTGGCATTAAAAGCAATTCCTACAGTACAGTGTGAGTTGTTTGCAGTAGCTGCCACTTCTCCAGCACAACGAGTCCCGTGCCTAATATAAAAGAAGGTCACAGAATTAAATTACTAAAACAACACAAACAACAGGACCATGAAATACATTTAATAACTTTTCATCTGCCTAATATCACACTGTAATACATCTATCTAGACCAAAAAAGGTCCCATACTGAGGGGCCACCCCCGTTCCTTTGGGAACAGCAAAAAGTGTGGGGTGTGAGGTGGTTCACCTTTAAGTTAGCTTTTTAATTGGCCTTCATTTTTTCTTTTTTATTGTTTTGAATTGTCTTTTTCTTCTGACTCTTTTCAGCTTTCAAATGGGGGTCACTGACCACATCAAAAAATAAATGTTCTAGGGCTACACATGTATTTTTAATGCTACTTTTTATTACTCATCTTTCTATGCAGGCCCTCCCCTATTCATATCCCCATCTCTTATTTAAATCAGTGCAGCTATGGTAATTTGGACCCTAGCAACCAGATTGCTGAAATTGCAAACTGGAGAGCTGCTGAATAAAAAGCCACAAATAATAAAAAATGGGAACCAAATGCAAATTGTCTCAGCATATCACTCTCTACATTATATTAAAAGTTAATGTTAAGGTGAACAACAAGCTGTTTCCAAACAATTTTGTACTGGGGCTGAAGTCCATTATCCTCCCTGTATATTTGTGTGTGTGGGAGGAAGAACATAATATCTTCATTTGCTCTATTCAAAATGAATTCCTGACCTCAGCACTAGTACGTGGCAATGCTTACCACTGTGCAACAGTATGCACAGTACGTATGGCCAAAGTTAGTCACAGGAATATAAAGAACCAATAGCTTCCTTTATAATCAAAATCCTACCTCAGATGCCTTCAGGTCTAATGATCACCTGATACAGGGGCAGGTGCAATATTTCTTTTATAAGTGGCAATTGCACGGCTGTATTTAACAAGATTCCCATTTCTCTATGAAACTTTTTCCTGCTTCTGAAACATATCACATTGCTGCAAAGAGAACATAGCTGAGGTTCTCTCACAGTGCTAGACATTTTTTATTTTACACAGCCTAACCCTTACCTGCCTATGAATTTTAATACATTTAGACCTGATAAGCTCCAGAAACGTTATCATGTTTATTGCATTGCAACATTCCATTAAACTGATCTCAGATTTCTTGGCTTAGCCACACGCAGAAAAACTGTCAGTCCCTGGATGCTATAGATCTGTGACACAGTATAAAACATGCCTGTATGAGATACAGCTTATATATTCAGTTTATTATCTCTCTTATTTCACAGTATGTAGCACCCTTGCCTGTAACATTACTAATTCATACAAAGTCGATTCCAGCACCCAAATGTGCGCACTTGGAGAATGTGCAATGATTCAAATTTTGATGCAAGAATAATTACATCATTCCTGGCAGGGAATAAGATCACAACAGAGTGTACAGTGTAAACACAGGCCTAAAGCATAGGAAAAAAAAGCCAATGAAACAATTATACAAAACCTTTAAAATTAAGACATGGACACAGAGTTGCCACCTTAGACCTTGGCAAAAACTAGGAAATGCCACTTAATGCCACTTAGTCATTACAGACATTGTGGACAGATTATTTTGAATGCTATTTATAGATTAACTTTGTGTTGCATTTTTGAATGACATATTTATATATTTATCAATATAATGTCATGGGTGCCATTTCTGAATAGTAATTAATTAGTGGTCATCTATAATGTGTTTTCAGCCTTTATCACAAAGAACCCTGTTGGCATCTATAGTTTTAAGCAGCCAGAAAAAAAGGTGTGTTTAATAATGATTTTACTCTATAAATTACTGATTAATGGTATAAAAATACCCTTACTTATACAATACTATAAACTCTGTTATAGCTAATGGTCTTATGTTTCTACTTGCCAGCAAGAGAACTTCCAATTAGCAATTCATCAATGTTAAACCATGACCCACCTGGAATCACTACAACTATCAGAGCGCCAGAAACCCAGTAACAGAAATTTAACGAAGGCTTAAAATAGAAAAAAAACTCTCAGCCAGAGAAGAGAATTTGCATCCATCAAAGTAACAGTTTCGGTCATCGGATCACAATTCCTCTTGCTCCAAAGATGGTGGGAAAAAGCTTAAGACCTTAACACAAAACTTAATAAGGTATGTGTATGACATTGGAGGAACAAACAGGAATAAATTTGTTTCTTGAGAAATGGAGGATGAAATTTAAGTTGGGTATCATGTTTACTTTTATTAATAAAGAACAGCTTAGGCACCTTCAATATATAATGTTTAGGTATTGTATAAAAAAAATTATATTTTTAATCTAAATAGATATAAAATTAGGGCCCAGTTGTTACAATTACTCAAATTTGTTCAGGCCAGATTTTATTTACACAGTTTGGATTTGCTTTTCTACACCAAAATTGAAATGACAAGTATCTAATAATAATAACTCAAATATTCTCTTGCTTGCCTTCAATTCTGGATGCCTTCAATTCATGGTTCGAGGATTGGTTACATTTTGAAAAAGCAAAATTCTTATAATAAAGTCAAACTTCTCTAAGAGCTACTTACAAAAAAAAGATTGCTCAGAGAGGGGGACAACATACTCTGCGGAGAAGGCAAGAGGACAGGTGCTTCACAGCTGGAATAATCACACTTCCAGTTATAGCTTCAGAAACTTCTCTATTGCTTTGACCTTAAGGTATTTGTGACTAAAGCCCATTAATGTAAAGTCACCAACTATAAAAGATAATGTGAGTATAATTGACTTCTCTAAGCCACTCTAGACTTCCAGCCGTTTTTAACTCTGCAGGAGCCATGATATTTTGAGCTTATTGTTGTTCTTAAATGTCATAGGTCTCCAAAGATATTTGGAAAGTCTCCAGTTTGTGGCTGTAAGCAATGGCAACCTTTCAAATCACTGTTTCTGATCTGATGAGATCCCCTGATATTATAAGAAACATGCAAGATTCTTAATTCAAGGAGAACAGACTCTATCTAGAACCAGTGTAGTCAGCAGAGTGAATTTATGTAATATTTTGAGTTTGCATTAAATTTAACTGCATAAAACCCTACCAAAGGTAAAAGAAACTCTGCAACTAACTCCTTAAAAATACATCTTTTCTAAGCCTAATATGCCACTGGGATATAGCATAATGCTATATTAAAAACCAAGGTTCAAACTTTTCTTTCCTCTTCTACCTCTTTCCACTATTTTAATGTCCCCAAATTACTGTATATCATCCCTATCAGATTTACGGCAACTTTTATTGCAGTGTGCACGTAAATGTTTAACACAGTTTGTGAATGTATATACAGGTATAGGACCCATTATTCAGAATATTCTCCATATCTCAAGTCTGCCAAAAATCCATTAATTAAACCAAATATGATTATTTTTGCCTCCAATAAGGATTAATTATATATTTTAGGATAAAGAACAAGGCACTGATTATTACAGAGAAAAAGGAAGTCATTTTAAAAATTTTAATTATTTTCTTATAATGTAGTCTATGAGAGATGGCCATCGGTAATTGAGAGCTTTTCTCTCTTTAGACTGTAATGTCGGTTCAATAAATTACACTTTTTTCACTTAAGACCTGTGAGTGTGGTGTAATATGATGTTATATATGTATATATCAAAGTATAATTTTGTTACCCATCAATCTACAGGGGAAAAAAATACATTTATAATATAAACATATAAACAAGATAAAACATGTTTCAAAAACAATGTGCCTTTGCCTGAAAAACTCCAGATTAGAGAGAGTGTGCTTCATTTCAGAAAAGTTCTTTTATTCTTTATAATGGAGAGAAACAAGTTCCCAGGCTTTTTAAATTACAATCTAAAGAGACACAGGGCTAAAAGGTTGTGCATTTGTTCTTTGTGTTACTGTCAGGAAGATAAAGTAGGCTGAAAGCCTGCAGGAAGCCTTAGTTACACAAAATGTTGCATTATTTAGCTCAGCTGATGGACCTGCTTCTACCTGGGGATTGCAAAATTTGGGAAGGACCATAGACTCCTAGTCTTGCTGTTAGAAGTGATGGCACGCGATAAAAAAAGATCAACATGCTATTAATTTAATTGCATTAAGCAATTATGTAACAACACCCACCAATTGTAAAAGCTCTAATTCATGTGTATTCAAAACCTAATATAAAACAGACATTCTCTAAGGGGCATATTTACTAAGGGTCGAAGTGAATTTGAAGTGAATTTTCGAATTCAAAAATTTCGAAATTCGAAGTAATTTTTGGGTACTTCGGCCATCGAATAGGCCAAATTTGACTTTGATTGGAAGTGAAAATTGTCTCGTCTTTTGAGCGACTATCTCCCCGAACTGCCTCAGCGTTTTTCCCCATAGGCTAGAATGAAAAGTCGCCTGCGCTAATGCACATGCGCCGATGCGTTTTCTATAGTCGCCCGAAGTTGCCTCACTGAGGCAACAAAATCTCCCCGAATCTCCCCGTGTGGACTAGCCCTTAACCTGCCGAATTGCTATTTTAGCCTATGGGGACCTCATAGAACCTATAGCCAGTATTTGGCTAAGTTTTGAGAAGTCGAAGGGTTTTTTTGTAAAATTGTACGATCGTATGATTATATCGTTCAAATCTTTCGATTTGAAGTACGATCGTACGATCTTAAAAATCCTTCGACTTCGAATGTCGTACTAGCCTATTCGATGGTCGAATTTCGAAGTTTTTTTCACTATGAAATTCGACCCTTGACAAATCTGCCCCTAAGTGTACAAACTGAACTCTAGATATTTGTCCCCAGAAACTCCAACTCTTTACAATTATAGTTGTAAAATTACTGTGACAGGACTTTAATGAGAACGTGTAGCAATACTGTTTTCACCAACAAAGAAACAGTAAAAAATAAAAAAAGAGGCCTCTACCCTAGGGATCAAGTAGAGTAAAAACGAAAGGCTCCAGCTCTAATTGGCCGATCTGAACTTATCAGATGTTATATGTTTATTTCAGGTACGTTTGAATAGCTGCTTCAAAAAAAGCCAAAAAAATTTGCTTTTTGTAGTCTTGCCCCAGAGCCCACTTAATGGAAATAACATTTATATCTTAAGACTCCCAAAGAGTAAGCAAATATTAAGACTCATGGGGAAAGCTCTGCTATGCAGAAATGTAATTTGTGATCTCTGGTATCACGTAGTAAAAAATTAACCTAAAATATGCTACAAAAAGACTAAATAATGTGACTGAATATTTTTAATACATTTTGTTACTTAAAGGCAAAATAGAACCCTATTTAAACCAAAGGCTTCAATTTATCAATGACTGGTACATTGTACTGGGTGGTAACTAGGGTTACTTCTTAAGAAAAAGTTACCAATCGCTCAAGATTAACAAGTTTATTTAAAATAATTGTCTGATTGTGAATCATGATACATGCTATTTACACTGGAGATTAACAATGTCAATTTGGATAGGTGTCAGTGCTCACTGCTGCTGCTGAGCTGTGCAGACTACAAACACCCTATAGATAATCAATGTGTAAAACGGATTAAAGCAGTTTGGGCAAGTTGGCATAATTTGTCTATACTCATTTAGCATTGTTAAAATTAGACAATATTTCTAAATGCATCAGTCAAAAGTGTGCACACCATTAAACAAGGTTACATGCCTGGGTGCAGGAATCTGTAGATTATAAAACATCATATTACAACGCACTCACAGGTCTTTGGTGGTTAGCAAAAAAGTATGGTGACAGAATGATGTAAAGCAAACGAGTGATCCCAGCTGTTCAACATACAGATAAATGGAATGTTAAAAGAAAAAGATTGCAGTAAGCGATTCATGTCTTTATAAAAAAAAATTGAATCAAGGATGTTCACCTTCAAACAAATATGAAGCACTTAACAGAGAACAGTAAATAAAGCAAAACTTCAATTAGTCTCAATTATATTTTGTCGCAGTTTTCTTTTACATTATATTAAATCTCTGGCTGCTCTCGGTTACAAGGACTATCACTGTTTAAAGTGCTTCTTGAGAAAGAGATTCAAGACATCCTCAGGGTATGGGCATAACATGAGTGCGCTCTACTGCTAGAACAATTGTTGATAGTGATAGCAGCAGAAATATAGCAGTAAATACAAAATAAAATAATTTGCAAATGTATTATATGCTACAAAGCCATCTAAAAAATTTAATTTTGTATTACAAAAGTTTTAGTTTCAGTTACAAAGTATGGGGGCTTGCCAATAGAATAAAGATTGTGCATTGATCAATAGCCTCACTTTTGGATACTTGTGACTAATTTGGCCAGACCAGTTGCACTTCTATTATTTTACTTGGCCTTCGAGTGCTCCCACAACCTTTTAATGTATTTCTCTACATTAACACAGTTATTCTGCAGGAAGAATAGCCAAACGCCCATGTGGCTGTAGCACCCCATACCCATCCCTTTATTAATGGACTTATGCCTTTAAAATGGGTGTTGGACTGAGCCTCTGGGTCTCTCTCTCCTTTAAAAGCCTCAAATGGGAGTGGATTAATCCTTCCCAAGAAATGCTACCATGCAGGGAGGTGCCAGCCTATGAAAAATATGACCAGAGTTAAACAGTAAGGACCACATATGGGGTTTAGCTTCATGTGGTATGGTGGCTTGCCAATTTTATTATCACAGCTCTATAACTAAAAACTTGTATACTAATTTATAAAACAGGGTACAAGGGAATGTGCATCATCTTCTTCTTTTACATGAGTTTTAACAGACAATCCTGTGATCTGAAGGATTTTATACCTTATCCAAAAGCACCATGTTTTCACAGGGGCATGGTGTATCTGCAGATAAGGTAGTGAAGCTAAGTACCTTTTCAGTTTCCCCCTGAATATTCCATATTTTCTTTTCACAGAACCTGGTCAGTATTTCTGGTATATATTTTATTCTTCATTCAGCTTCTGTGGCATTTTCTTTTAACCAGCATATTATTAACAAATGACCGATTGCAACATCACACTTTTCCCCAACAATTTCATGTACTTTTCCATTAAAGGGGATATTTTTCAAATATAAAGATTTGTCCAGTGTAAGTGGAATTGCAATTAAAAGCAGTAAGGCTCATTTACAGGGGTTAACATTATTTTGCCCATAATTATTTCACACAAACTTTCCATTTCCTTCATGTTACCACTACATGGGGTATGTTTAGGGTATGCAACTAATCAAGACTAATTGGTTGCTGCATCTGGGCATGTGCATTTTTCACATTTTATTCATTGATATAATGTGAGTTTATGGCACATGTGTCTTTATACATTTGTTATTTGAGAATACTAAACTTTATTTTCTCTTTTCTTGTTTTCCCCCCCATTTGCTCATAACTGGATGACACATTACTAATAACAGTACTTAGTACTTATTCATATTTTTTACCAACATATTGTTTATATATTGACATAATATTTATATTTTTAAAAAATTTGACATACAATTTAAGAATTGACCTACACTATCTTATTATTTTAGACAAAAAATATGCCCTGCTGTTATTCTTTCTGACACAAAACAACACTGTATACACCGCCACTTGGAACCAGCTGTTCAGATTGGATCTCTCCTTACTGTACTTTTCCAACAAGTCCATCTGTTGGTCTGAAGTTTCTGAATTTTTACTTTCTTTCCCTGTGCTGCATAGCAGGCCTATAAATGTCACCAAGAAAAGGTTAGCTTTTTATTGCACAATAAGTTTAGTTGGGCCATAGAATACCCTTGGGAACCAATACCTTCTAAGCTAAGCAACTTGCCACATAACTGACCGCATAATTGTGGAATTGCTGTGAGGGATCACAATTTCATTTCTGTTATGTGCCTACAGGCATTGTTATGAATCTATGTATATTATTTGCCCAAAACATTGCTTTAGGAAATAATGCTTACTATTGTGATTCTTCTCACAATAGAATAAAAAAAAGACACACTAGTCAATTGAATATCCAATGTAGCATTTATATTCCGTTAGCTTGAATAGGGATCAACAGAGGTGTATTTTTAATATCCCATGACAATTTTGAACAGAACATTTTATTCCATTTTCACCAGAAACATTGGAAACAAATTTGCAACACATTAATGATTACCTTTAACAAACATATGTTATAATACACTAAATCCACTTGTTTTTATGCACTGTCCCCCACTTAACTTGAAATGCTTATAAAAATGCTCATAATAATTTTAATGTTTAAAGCTTTAAAAGTAAACACTCAATTTGGTATTACATTGTGCAGTTTAAATTTGAATTATGCCAATGATACGGACTGAAGTAGAAGCACCTCCATCTGCTGCAAATGTATAAAAATCAAATGAGCCACATGTACTGTGAGACGCAGCTCGAATTTTGCACTGCACATATCAAATTTATGCAAGGCCAATGATTGTAAATGACAGAATATTTCTTACAGCCATTGCCATTTCTACCCATCTCTTCCTATACAACCTTCATGTTGTTTCTCAGCCACCATCTTCCAGGCAAGAGTACAAACGGTAACTAGAGTAAGATTTTTGTTGCTATGGATAAAACACACTTAAGGTTTCATGGAAAATGTGCCATATTTATAAAAGGGGTTTAATCGAATTACTACAAGTCATTTTAAATATTAAAATCAATTAGATACTTTGATACTATGTTTTTAACAGAGACCTCGGAAAACACAGAAGTAAATATTTGTGTGGACAAAGAGCCACTCATTGATGGATTCTTAAAGTTCCACTCTGAATCAAGTAATAGTTATGCTGGTTTCGATAAAATGACGTTTGGACCATCTGTGGGCACCGAATAATCGCACTGACAATTTTCATACCATGGCAAATAGTCATTTAGTCTATCGGACAAGTTAGAAAATTTAGGATAATGGACAACATTAATATCTATGCATGTGTTGCCTATCTGCCAACATATTCATGGGTGACCATCACTACTATTTCTGGGACATAACTTTCTTATAATTTGTTGATGGCCTGAGCATCTTCTGATTTGTTTTTCCTACTTTAATCCTAGAATTTTAATCTGAATGTTAGCTTTAGATCGTTGCATTAAAACATACGATCGATATCCAAACGTTCGCTGTACGACAAATAAAATCTGAATGTGTATGGCCAGCTTTAGGCAAATTTCTCTTAGACAAATACTGTAGGTTGAACTTGATGAACATGTGTCAATCTCATCTACTATGTTACTATATTAATTATTTCTATTACAACACTCCATCACTAAGACACAAAAGCCACAGGACACAGAAGTGCACCATAAGACCAAATGTTGCATCAAATAGTCTACATGAAGTTGCTTCCACTATACCTCTGCTTTTTGTAGCGTTGGGTGCAGGCTGCATCCCTACTGCCAAAATCAGCGTGATTATAGGATGGGGAAGCACATTTATCAAGGGTCGAATTTCAAATTAATGTGAGTTTGTTTAAAACTCCCTTAAATGCAATTTAATTTGAAATTTGACTTAGGTAAAAATGTATTAATAAAATCGAATTGTAAAAACTCGAATCTAATTGAATTCGAGTTCAATCAAACTCGAATGTCATGAAAACTGCAAATTGGCCCTCTCCCAATTAACTTATACAGCAATTCGGCATGGTGAACAGTCAAATTCAAATTCTTAAAGGGCCAGAGTATGATAAATCTCGAAAATCGACTTCAAATTTTTTTTTTAAAAAAAAACCTCAAATCGAGTTTGGACAATTCCCTAGTCGAATTTGACAGTTTTGACCATAAAGAAAATCGAAAAGTCTAATTTTAAATTCGACCGTTAAAAAATCTGCCCCCAATTGTCATTATGGCAGCAACATAATTCAACATTGAAATCTGTCAGACTGTAGCCACACAAACACAGTTGTCAAAGTTGATATGGGCATAAATTTAGGAGCTGGTCGTTAAGCACAATGATGATTGAAGAAGTAATGACATTGTAATAAAAGGTATTCTTAATTTATCTAGATTTTCTCGTTTCTCGTTTCATCATTGCCATTTTGCCCTGGGAAGGAGGAAATAGAGACTTTGCCTACCACATTTATAATGTTTCATGACTTGGATAAGGATTATTTGTTTTGTTTCATCTTTTCTTTTTACATATTTACATATTTTTTATTATTGATCTATCACCCAAGTATTCTTTCAATAAAAGCTTTCTGATTTATTCAAATTTAACAGGGAGGGGGTCTTACAAATCTATAATATAATATTACATATATTATATATTTTGTGTATAGACATCAATGTGGGTAAAAGCCAAAGCATAAGCCACCGCCAAATCAGTCATTGGTTTATAAAATAATTTCTACATAGATAGGCTATTAAGCAGAGATTTTTATCAAAACTTTTATGCATTATTAAATCTCATTCAGAAGAACAAGCATTACAATAATTTTATCAGAAAATATTCTTCGGTGTAAACAAAAAAAAGAATCGCCATCAAACAATAATGCCATGATTATCCTCAGCTTTTATTAACTTCAAAGGAATGTCACTGCGTGAAAAAATAGCAGGGGGAAAAAAAGAAGAGGGAAGAAACCACATGAAGCAATCTCTGCTGGGGTCAATTCCAGCAAAACTCTGCCTTCTATATGTGATGGGAAATATCAGAAATAATGAGATCCAGAAGTTTCAGAAGAGACCATTGAGTTATGCCAAAAGGTCTAAAAGAGATTACTAGCAGTGGTTACCATTTCATAAAACATTACAGTGAGGAATGCTTTACATAGCAAGAATGATATCATCCACAGCTGACTGCTGCCTTCAACTGAGCAGAGAAAAACTCCAGTATATGCCTATACCATTGACAGGATCAGTGTTTCCCTTGCCAAATTGTAGGAAACCAGAGTAAGGTTTTGGCAGGCAAGTGAAATACCATAGTAGTTAAAGGAGTCATAGTCACACCCAGGATTAGAGCATATGGCCTAAAGTGATGTTCACTTTGTGATTTTTTTTTTTTTTTTGAGAGAATAATCCGAGAGCACTGTATTTTATTGCAGAACAAGGACATCTGTAGATTCTTCTAAGGTGCACTCTTCTCTGTGACAGTTTTTTAGGACTAACAATCTGTTTACAGTGTGCACGTAACATCTGTTCCATTCTTTTCAGTTGTGCGATTTTAAAATATTTTCTTAAGTATGTATTAAGTGACCTCAATTAACCTGCACCAAAGTCTATACTCCCCAGTCTGTTCTCACTTGTGTGATTTACAGGGATATTGTTTAAACAGCGTTTGGAATGGAGACAAGTATTATATTAGCATTGCATATTACAACGTTCCATTGCAGAGTGGCTCATTTCAACCTGCTTTATTGCCCAGATGTTTTTGGGGGAAAATGTCTCGCATCATCATGTAGAAAATGCACTCAATGTGTAACAACACTTTTAATTAGCAGGTAGATTGTGCCAAGAGAGACAGACAGGAACACTAGGCAGTGAAAACAGTCTTTATATAAAATACATTGTCACTGTTGTTTCGGTATTTTATTAAAAGACAAGTTTGTTTCTTTTGTGAACCGCTAAAATGGCAACTTTTGGGCCTACCATGGCCCTTTGATAAAGGATGACATAGGACCCAGGTAGGCCCAAAACATTGCCATTTTTAATATGCCTTTAAAGGAAAACTATACCCCCCAAACAATGTAGGTCTCTATAAAAAGATATTGCGTAAAACAGCTCATGTTTAAAACCCTGCTTCATGTAAATAAATCAATTTCATAATAATATACTTTTCTAGTAGTATGTGCCATTGGGTAATCATAAATAGAAAATTGCCATTTAAAAAAAATAAGGACCGCCCCCTGGGATCGTACGATTCACTGTGCACACAAACATACCAAACAAACTATACTTGTAAGCTCACATGAGCCAATTAACAAACAGTGGGGGTTATTTACTAACTCTGGGCAAATTTGCCCTTGGGCAGTAACCCATGGAAACCAATCAAATTGCTGCATTCATTGTTCTACTTGCAGCTGGCTTTAAAAAGCTATTCACTGATTGGTTGCTGTGGGTAACTGCCCATGGGAAAATTTGCCCAGTGTTGATAAATGAGCCCCAGTGTCGTGTATTTTGCTTCCTCACTTTTTCCTGTTACAGTTAGAGTTGTAGTGTTTCTGGTCAGGTCATCTCTGAGGCAGCACACAGACCATAACAAAATGGAGGCTCACGGCAAGAAATGTAAAAGGGCAAGCTTTACTTAAATATATATTCCAGTTTGGTAAGATTCTTTAATATGCCACTAAATATGATGTAAACTATCTGTTGCTTAAAGGCATACTGTCATGGGAAAACGTTTTTTTTTTTTCAAAACACATCAGTTAATAGTGCTACTCCAGCAGAATTCTGCACTGAAATTCATTTTTCAAAAGAACAAACAGATTTTTTATATTCAATTTTGAAAACTGACATGGGTCTAGACATATTGTCAGTTTCGCAGCTGCCCCCAGTCACGTGACTTGTGCTCTGATAAACTTCCGTCACTCTTAACTGCTGTACTGCAAGTTGGAGTGATATCCGTCCCCCCAGCAGCCTAACAAAATAGCAGCTCCCTAACACAAGATAACAGCTCCCTGGTAGATCTGAAAACAGTAATCAATAGTAAAAGCCAAGTCGCACTGAGACTGATTCAGTTACATTAAGTAGGAGAAACAACAGCCTGCCAGAAAGTAGTTCCATCCTAAAGTGCAGGCACAAGTCACATGACTGGGGAACTGACAATATGTCTAGCCCCATGTCAGATTTCAAAATTGAATATAAAAAAAATCTGTTTGCTCTTTTGAGAATTGAATTTCAGTACAGAAGTTTGCTGGAGTAGCATTTTTAACTGATGCATTTTGTAAAAAACATGTTTTCCCATGACAGTATGTTGAAGTATTCATTTTGGGGGTATAGTTTTCCTTTAAGCCAATAAAACACTTTTCACTTTAAGCAGTTTGTGACGGTAATGCATTTTTTGTTTTGTCTCAATGAGCATGTCTATAGCTGCATACAAACCTGCTTTATGCACAGAAGTATAAGATAACATACAGATTCCCTTGGTATGAAAATGATGAATAGGTTTCAGCAGATCAATGCAATGTATTTCTTACCACAAGGGATTATTCCCGTTGCACTATATGGAACATACTTAAATTTACCTGTCTTGAGGCAAAGATACAACAGGTCACGTAAAATACATGCAAGCATAAAGAGAAAGATTGTTCTGCATGAAAAATAAGTTATGCCTCATTCATTAATGTCTAGATTGGAAAAGTATATTTTACACAATGATTAAACATTGACAGATGTGCCCCTAAATATGGCAGACTACTCTAGTCACGAAGCCTTAGAAAACATGACTTAGTGCTATTTTCTATTTAGAAATCGACTCTTTCTTGTTGCCAAGACAGCCTCTTGTAACTATCAGAATACATCCTATAAATGGAGGATGGATTATAGAGTATAGCACAAACCTTGTTACCCTAAATATTAGCTTTCCAGTATATAGGCAACACCCTGACTTTATGCTACTTTCAGTGAAAGTTCTATTTTCCCCACACATCACAGCTCCAGGTTGTAAAACTATTATTGGGAGATGTCTACAAATTCACATCTAACATCAATTGTGTACTTCACCAATTTTTGTTACCAAATCTTTCCTGCATTGGCAGTGTGGCACTAAGTGCATATTATATCCCACTGCAACAACAATAACACTCGGTCACGCTATTATTTTATCTTTAAAATGTGTTAGTGTTGCTGAATTGCTAATTTGATTTACATGGCCACTTATCACATCAGGAGTGCAAAAGTATACAAGAAAATTAGCATAATAATTCCATTAAAAATAAATCTGCTCTACATGATTTAGAAACACAAGAGAATGTGTTAATATTGGTGCTTGTTCACAAACACACAACCAAATTTTCTAAGACTCATAACCTGTCGTACAGTAGAAACCATGTTTTTTCCCCTTTTTTAAAGCAATTTCTTCTTTAATGGGCTATGCCACACAGGCCGATTTGGCACTTTTTTTTTTTTACACCTGTGCAATTTATAGCTCTACTGATTATAATTATCTTTTTTTTATTTCAATGACAATTGCCTGGAACTATAGGTGCACTTGTGGGCCTGGACATGCTAAATGCTGCATTTCCTTGTGTTTGCCATTGAAATCCACAATAAGCGATACGGAGAGCTCAGTCCTGAAACAACGGTTTTGGTTATACTGTATCTTCCACAGAAGGCAAACGTGCACACCTGCTGTTTTTCTGATGTCTCTGAATTCACCCCCTTTAATATAGCAAGGAGTAAATTAATCTGCACATACTAAACTGTACTACGAATAAGCCTGTCTCAAATGTATTTCAGGCAGGAATGAGTAATTCTCCAGGTGTTATGAACTACAAAGTCCCGGCAACTCTTGACAGTTGTTTGTTTATTGTCCAAACCACTCTAATTCAAAAAGTGAAATGTCTTATTTTGGCTAATTTACTGGCTAAATGAATAATTCAAACATTTTCCTAGGTTAGAGAATACTTCCTGGTGATGCAGGGGAGGGTCGTGTTCTTGCCCAGACAGACTCTTTTGATTTCCTTATAATAATGCATCCATCATAATGACAGATGTTCTGCAACAGACACTTCAAAGCTACTGGGAGTTATTATATCTTGCAGAGCTCAAGCAGAGGGGCAAACAGTATTTTTTTTTTCACTTGGCGAACTAAAGCTGGAAAGATGAATATATCCTGTAGTAACCCAATCAGTACCTTAGACAATGATTACCTTTCACCTTTCTAAGTCATTATAAAAAAAATATATTTAAATATTATTAAAACAAATTTAATTTAGAGACTTTAAGGGGTAGATTTATTTGTAGTACATTCAACCTTTATTCAAGTTTTAAATTTTTTTTATTTGGCGTCAAACTTCGCACATTCAAATTTTAAACCCCCTATTCGAATGTAAATTTGAATGTGAGATTTATCACCCCTTGACCATGGAAACAGTCCTAATTCAAATTTTTATTGGAGAAAACTCAATTCATACGAATCGAATACCATTCGAATTATTGGGTCGGAACTATTCAATCGAATATTAGACCTATTCATTTTTTCTTAAATAACCTCCTAATCGAATTGTGAGTATATTCGTGTTCAAAAAAATTCACATGAATTCGAAATTCGACCTTTGATAAATGGGCCTCTAAATGTGTTAATCACACTCATTTGGATTCATGTTTAAAAACACATACTTTATAAACTTCAAGGAGGGGACATATAAAGTTGGGAGCTGAGACTTTATTCCCAGTTCTCACCCTAAATGTCTTTCAGACTGAGCTCCCATACCACTGCTCCAGGCACCCATGTGGGGCTAGCCCAACAGTTTGGTATCACAGCTAAAATGAATAATAAAACTCGATTTCTGGTGCTCATACTCAGAGGTCATTTTTATAACTTGTAATATGAAAGAGGCGATGTAGTTCTGTGGAACTTTTACATCTTATTACGTATAGCAACTAGTCAGCAGATAGCTATTATGGTCACCTGTTTGAATGCAAAGATCTGATTGGCTACAATGGATGAATGGACCTGGGAAAACATTGTGCCAGACTCAGACCTACTGAACTTTTACAAAAGATACTGCATAACAAATTATATTTACACACATTTTTTCTAGTACCCCATGCTGAAACATAACATTTTAAAGAAAAAAATTACTAGCCCCCAGATATCGTTAAAGAAGTCAACAACCCAAAAGAGCTGCAAGTATATTTATCCCCCACACATTCATCTTTACACAGCCTATTTTTGCCAAGAAGGCCTTAATACTCACAAAAGAAAATGGTTTGCATAATGGAAAATGAATAATTTAGTATTTAAAATATTCTTGCCTAGGTTTGCATTTTATTTAGAATCTACAGAATTTGTGCCAGACCAGGTTAAACTGAGGGTAGGCAGAAGAGGCATATATTGTGAAAGTTACAGGAAGCTTCAAATGAGGTACAGTGAGAACACACACTACAAGGGTTATTTAAGAAGGGAGCATTATTCTGCCTCAACAGAAACAAGAACTAGCAACCATGAAATAAATATGGCCATATACTGTATGGCTAGGAACAAGGCAGGATCTCTCACACCCAATAGATAACAACAATATGCCTGGTGCACACTGGTAGAGGTTCGGCAAGCCCCAACAGCAGAGTACAGCAAAGGAATTCCAACGGCACACAGGACTGTAAGAAATCTTCAAAATGTATTTTTATTATGCTCGCACTCCGCTTTGAAATAAATTTTGAAGATTTCTTACAGTCCTGTGTGCCGTTGGAATTCCCTTGCTGTACATATACTGTATGGGCCACGTGTGGTGACCTCCCCAAGCAAGTGAATCCTTCCATGTACAGCTTATGACTTAAGACAGACACATGTTTTCCCTTTTTGTACAACTGTGTGTCAATTTTAATTTGTAAAACTAATTATATATATTCAGATAGATCAAGAGATGTTGACCAAACGCATGTTAAGAGGGCAATAATGTCTTAAGTAATGCATTGTTTTAAGCCTAAATTCATCTTCACGCTAAACCGTGACATGAAATAAGGTCCACAGTGGACTGTTATCACACTGAGGTTGGTTGACATCTCTGTATATAAACCAAATACTATTATTATATATGCATTTAAAATTACAGTTAAATTATCATGCTCAAATGAATCAATGAATTTAATTTTTCAAATTTACATGACATGTTAAACTAAATATATATATAATAATATATTAAACTAAATATTTCTAACTGATATGGAATATTATTTTAACAGGTTTTATTATCTTTTTATGAATATCCATATAACACGCAAAGTAGCTCAGTCATTAGATAGGTAGATAGTATAGTGTTAACCTTATACCTGGGAGGATCTCTCAGTATTAACCTGACACATGAGTGCATGATTTGTTGCAGGTGGATATATTATTATTGTCCAGACACCCAGGTAAATTGATGTGTAGCGCAATTGAGCATGTCAGTGTAACCCAGACAGATCAATGCATAGCACAGGAGAATATGTAAGTATCACCCAGACACCCCGCTATAACAATCTTTAGCAGGTGAATATCACAGTAAGGTGATATTCATGGGAATACTGAAAAAACATGGACTCTCGGAAGGGTTTGTGAGCTTTTGCTCTGTTTGTATTAGTTACGCAATATTACACCAAACAACACATTATTTTTATCTGACTGTTTGCCTTACTTGTTTTCATTGCTTGCATCATATCGAGGCATAGGATCAAAGTCATTGCCATTGATGTCCGTGCTGGCCTGAGCATCCTATTCACCCAAAAAAGAGAAAGAATAAATAAGTCATTTGCTCATTAAACAGCCACAGGATCAAATGACTCATAAATAGATAAAGAGGTTCCACTGAGCATGGAATTAGGTCAAATGAGGTCTCAAACTGGTATCAAATTACCATACAATTTAACAAGGGGCCACAAAGGAACTATACATACGGCAAAGTATGGCTTGCTTTGATTATAATAAGCCATATATAACTTGATCAATAATCAAAGCAGAATATCTTAAAAGCAAAATAAGCTCCTGTAGCATTCAGTTCAGTGAAATTATAGGCATTTCATAAACCTCAGAATATGCAGTTACTTTCACTTCCATCTTCTGTATATTTCCTTTCTGACACTTGATACACAGTAGATGCACATAAGTAAATAGCACATTAAAGGAAACCAATATAGAAGATGACCAATCTGTATACCCAGGATCTATTTCTAAACAAAACCTTTTCAGAACTGCTTTTCCTTCCCCTGTGATACTGAACAATGTGGAAAAGGCAACTTTTTGCTTGAGTGCTTCTGAAAAACATATTGTGAGCTGCCAGTGAAGCCAACAGCTGCAATAACTTTCTCTGAAGCTCTTGTTGACAGTCGTTCCCAGAATTAATTGTAAAGCTCATCTTCAGTGAGCTCAGTATCATAGTATTTTAATCATTTTATCATGTCTTATATGAACAAAAATATATATTTCAAGCTTTCTTTTAAAGCTCACATCCTCTAGAATGTATATACAGTCTATATTATGGGGTTCCACCGGTCAGATTAACTGATACACTGTAATAAATAAAACAGCTGAAACCCCCATGCTGCCTGTCGAGTTTAAAGTCCTTGTGGAGCTTACAATCTAAGATCCTTATCACATTCACACAACACACTGTTGTCAATTTCATCAGAAGCCAGTTAACCTGCAGATGCTTAATTCAATCAATATTGTCCATAAATCAGATTGAACAATTTGTAGCTGCAGTACCACAGTTGTATTATATCTGGCTACAGGACATTTTCTACATAGGGTTCAAAAAGAAAATAATTAAAGTGTTTTGTTTTGCATGTAAGCAGAGGTGTAGCTAAGGGGACTTCATTTAAAATACGCCTCTTATATAATGCCATTTTTACATTTGTATTCATTGCAACTAATGCAAAATGTAGCCAATATATAAAGATAGTTGCTTATATCTCCATCAAAAGTTTCCTCAAGTATTTGAGGAAACTTCAAGTATTTTACCATATCTTGAAGTGAAAACACCACAAAATAAACTTGTTATATCTTGGTCAAGTTATACTTGAAACTTTTTTGCCTTAGTAGTAATTTATTGGGAGTGAAATAAGTAGTTCACATATAAAATTGCACCTAAAACCTACAGATCTAAAAATGTGCAACGTTATAATTTCCAGTAAAGTCTATTGTTCTTGACTACCTTAAAAAGGAAAAAGAAAACCATAAAAAACACACTACTTACATAATTCTGGGTCAGGTCAGGGTGGTTTCTTTCAATTCCATCATCCAGAATAGTAACTACAACATTTTTGCCAGTGTATCCCCTCTTCCAGGCTCCTACTATATTCATGTCTGACTGGCAGTGATGAACATTTTCGCTGCAATGCTGAAGGTAAAACAGAAATATGAACATATTACTTCAGAGGGCACCTGCTATTCATATAACAATATCTTTTTAACAATTTAAACCAACAAAGGCCCTGTCCTTATCTTAATATTTCATAAATCTATACTGAATTTCATTATTTTATGTGGACACTCATGAGTGCCCAAGATAGCACAATGGGGGGAATGTAATATAAGTCGCTAACGGAAAAACTATTCACAATGTGAAAAGTTATGCCTTTGAGCAAAAAATTTTGGTTTGCGCGAATTTAATATAGCTTTTGCGAACCCGGAAACTGTCTAGCGACCACTTCCGACAGTGGAAGACTGTTTGCAAAATTTATAGTTTGCGACAATGCACAGTCAATAAAACTTCTTACTGAAAAAGTCACTACTGTATGTTTGCTCCAAAAGATTATGACACCTTCAAGCACTTCTTAAGAGTGCGCAATCACAATTCGCATTGCGCAATTACAATTCGCATTGCGCAATTACAATTCGCATTGCAATAACTCTTTAAGGAACAATATTACATTGCGAGATGTGGCTTTTTAGTCTTATTGGCGCATATTTGTTTTGCGCTTTGCGACTTTAATTACATTCCCCTAATAGACTTTTCTGAGCTTCAGGAAAAAAACTTAAGTCAACCATCAGGCTTTATTAATTAAAAGTAAGAGTTTCACAAGCTTGAGGTGCTCAAAAACAAACTCCATTCTGTTGCAACAACAACACACTATCAAGTTTGCTGAGAACTACATTCAGCCAATAGAGATTACATTGCAGGAAAACTTTGTCTCAGAGAAAGATACACAGGTATAGGATCTATTAACTGGAATGCTTGGACCATATCAAAAAAATCTAATAAAATATAGTATGTTTAAATACTAAATAAAGGAGTAGCTCATCTTAAAATTGAATAAATAAATAGTATTCTAAGACAACTAGGCTTTATTTTCTCCCATTTTGAGCTTCAGTATCAAAGCAACACACCATCAGGCCATCCAAAAAGGCAATATACACAATGCTAAATTCCACAAGATTCTTGATCACTGCCACTGAGATTAAACATCTGCAAGCACACAATCTAACTGCTAAATTAAAACAACCACACAGTGGGAGAACAATTACAACATATTTTTGCAACATGAGAATATGCATGTTATTTACTTAAAAATGTATTTTGGTTCAGCAAAAGTAAAACCTTTTTGCAATTTTTTTTAAAATGCTTGGGAAAAGATTTTACTGCATACTATTTAATGTCAGATTTCTATATGCCACTGACGCAATGCTCTTACTTGGCAGTAGAACATTATAGATCACACATCTTAACATCTTTCCTACTGTTACATATTTACATAAACTGCTTTTAAAGCCTCTGCAACATTTATATAACTCAAACGGTTAGAAAAAAAAGGAATTACGTGAAAAAACTTTTTAATGCTCACTTTATCATGTGTTTGGACAAAGTTTTAAAGAAGCTGCATGCATTCAGACATATGTTTGTGGCTGTCAAACCACACCATGCATCAATCCAAAATGATTATTCTATGAAGCATGTGTGCGGGGGGTACAGTTTGGAACTGTATAGATCTGACAGCACAATCTATGCACGATTATTTGTATGATATGCTACAACTTGTAAATCTTATATGAGTGGGAGTGTAGGGTGGACCAGTGCTAGTGTAAGGTTTAGGCTAATGCTAAACGGGGCTGATCTTGGCCTGTGGAAAACGGAGGCCAATCAGCCTCAAAGCTGGCATAGATTTTTTTTTTGCCTGCTGTGTCAGCTCACGTGCAAGCTCATGGGGCGGATCTTGGAATGGTTCTGGGTGCAGGCAAAGAAGATACCCGTCAATGCTGGGGCTGATTCTTAGCCTGCAATTTTTCGCAGGCTGATATCAGCACCCTTGTGGCACTAGGTTGATGCCACATGGGGCTGAAAACTCTGACAGCTTTAAAAACGCAGGCACAGAATCAGCCCTACTCTGGCATCAGCCTACTTCCTTTCCTGAACCCAGAATCATAGCATCGCCCTGGTGCAGGCATACACTGCAGATTTTGGACACCAAAATGCGTGAGTTTGCATTTAGGAGCAGAACTCCACTGTATGCACCAGCACCCCAGGACAACACAACGGCATAGCTTTAAGGTGGACCACAGCTCATGTAACCCTGAGTGATTGGCATCCATAACAGCATGTTTCATGTGTCACAGGTGCTGGGTACAGTATGCACTATGGGTACCTAGACCATATTGTATACACACAAACATGGTATTTTTATTGTATTGCAATTTTATATCATTAACATTCACTAAGTGTGCACTATTTACTAATTCATGATTTTTCGCTTTGTCTGGATTCCATGATTTATGCATAATAACAAGGGTGATATATGAAAACTGCACAGACTCTTTATCTTACACAGCATCAGGCTTGACAAAATGGCCTGGAGTGCCCAAAACTCTGCTTGGCTTCCAAACTCTAACTGGCTTTGGTTACCCTATACTATACGTGCCATAAATATACCCTACAAAGTTAAATGTTCAACATCTTTTCCTGTACAAATGTTTAAGCCAATGTGGAAACAAGTGGTGAGAAAAGCAGTAATACCAATTTACCAAGGGAATTGCAAAATCTTCTATGTTCACATGTTATACGACTTCAAAAAGCTAACAAACAAGATGTGGGGACTGGGAACATACACAAGACTATTCATCAATGTATAGTGAACAAACTGTTCAGAGAGGTGGACTGGGGAGAGTCTGAAGGCGGTGGGACAAAGTAGTGTTGTAGAATGCTAAAAAAACTCTAATAATATAAGAGTTTACAACTATACAAATATCAGGTAAAGAAATTAAACCCCCTTAAACCTTTTAACTATCATTGATTGGCGCTGCTCTGACACAATGTTTTTTTTATATTCAATTAAATGAAATGCAGAAATGATGCTGGACGTTAACAGATTTAAGGATTAAGCAGGCATTTAAGATTTATTTTTACTTGAGTATACTCAGGCTCCTTACATAATGTATACACATACATACTGTAACTTATTATGTAGTCCTTAAAAACTAAAAAGAAATAAACAGGATAACAAGCCCAGAGGTAAAAAGTTAACAACAAAAATATGTTTTAAGTCATGGCTTACGAAAGAAATGACAGATCACTTGCTGTTCTATCAGATATGTTACATTGAGTACTACTGACTGAACATGTATAAACAATTAAAATGATTAAAAACATGACACATTTGGCTGCAGCTCGTCAAACATTACGGTAAACACTATTCAGTTCTGACAGGCAGGGGCTCTGATATCTCAAGCCAGCAACAACTATTTTCTGCCCTTTCTTAGCATTTTGTACCGGCTGCAACAAAATAAAGTCACATCCCCCCTAATAGAGAGGGGGATTTAATAAAATACAAGTATTATTCAATCAATAGGTGGTATTCATTTACATATGTGTATAACATTTGTTGCGAAAGGGAGCAGCACTAGTTGATTTGAAAATAAAGTAACTTCATCAAAGGTTATAAAGTTAAGAATATATATATATATTATCCCCAACTAATCACATAACCATAAAAACCGGTAGAATGCTAGTGCACTAGTCAAACAAGTTTGGGAAACAACAAACATGGAGGTACCTACTTATTAAAATGTTTTTATATATATATATTTCCATTAATAGACTGGGGAGTACTGCTAGTGTGTACACAGGATAAGAATTCAGCACTCACTCAGCTTGAGGAAAGGCTATTGTAAGCCTGAAACGTCGCTGTGCTGTATTTCTGTCTGAGAAAAAGCCCTCTAAATACAGGCTTTTTAAGAAAAATTACCTTGTCTCGGTGCGGTCTAATCCGAAAAGTACTGCTAGTGTGTACACACAACAAACTATGCACACTTTTTGGGGAAAAACAAAGTTCAGTACAGATATGGGATCAGTTATATAATTAAATAACTCAAATTCTTTAAAAATTCCTTTTTCTCTGTAATAATAAATTCAATTAAAAGAATTCATTTTTATTGGAGGCAAAACAATCCTATTGAGTTTATTTAATAGTTCAATTATTTTTAAGTAGACTTATGGTATGGACATCCAAATTACGGAAAGATCCCTTATCCGGAAAACCCTAGTTCCCGAGCATTCTGGATAATACCCATACTTAAGCTGACCTACTGCCCCCCTGCATGGACAATTTTATGTGCACATGAAAGATCATTTTTAAGCATGTGGACAATAACCCAATATATTTCCAATTACTAAACTCTTACATCTCAACAGTATAAATAAATATATCAATAACCAAGAAGCCCAAGGTCTAGATTTACCATGGAACAGATGAAATAAACCACACACAATTACAATTACCCTTATCAAAAATAGTACAGTAAGAAATGAAAATAAACATTTGTGAAGTAAAATAATTTAATGATGCTTAAAGTTGTTGCTTAATACCGGGGGGGGGGCACAGTCTCCCACTCCTCCATCGCTTGAGCATGCACGCCTGCCCGATGCGGCGTGCATGCAAAATTTTCTTTAAGACAAAGTTGTAGGGAGGTGCCCCCCTTTTCACTGCCCCCCCCGTGACCGTGGGGTCTGCTTCCTCTATAGTTATGCGCCTGGGTGTGTCTTTGCCCCCTTGAGAGAGACGGTCTTTATTTATTTAATATAAGCTGGAAAAAAAACAACGAATAGGCCTTAAAGGGGACCCGTCACCCAAAAAAATTATTCACAATCCTATTTTATCACATTAGTCAAGCAACATGAGCTTTAATTACACTGTATAAATTATTTGAATCTTGTTTCCTTCAGTCTGTGAATTCCTAATTACAGCAAGCAGGCAGGAGCCATTTTGTTGACACTGTTATTAAGACAAGCCTTGTTACATACATAGTTAAATTGGGTTGAAAAAAGACAAAGTCCATCAAGTTCAACCCCTCCAAATGAAAACCCAGCATCCATACACACACCCCTCCCTACTTTTAATTAAAATTCTATATACCCATACCTATATTAACTATAGAGTTTAGTATCACAATAGCCTTTAATATTATGTCTGTCCAAAAAATCATCCAAGCCATTCTTAAAGGCATTAACTGAATCAGCCATCACAACATCACCCGGCAGTGCATTCCACAACCTCACTGTCCTCACTGTAAAGAAGCACCTACGTTGCTTCAAATGAAAGTTCTTTTCTTCTAGTCTAAAGGGGTGGCCTCTGGTACGGTGATCCACTTTATGGCTAAAAAGGTCCCCTGCTATTTGTCTATAATGTCCTGTAATGTACTTATAAAGTGTAATCATGTCCCCTCGCAACTCGCAAGTGCCTTTTTTCCAGAGAAAACAACCCCAACCTTGAGTCTACCCTCATAATTTAAGTCTTCCGTCCCTCTAACCAATTTAGTTGCACGTCTCTGCACTCTCTCCAGCTCATTTATATCCCTCTTAAGGACTGGAGTCCAAAACTGAACTGCATACTCCAGATGAGGCCTTACCAGGGACCTATAAAGAGGCATAATTATGTTTTCATCCCTTGAGTTAATGCCCTTTTTTATGCAAGACAGAACTTTATTTGCTTTAGTAGCCACAGAATGACACTGCCCAGAATTAGACAACGTGTTATCTACAAAGACCCCTAGATCCAAAATCTCATCTCCAAATCTCGTTTGTGCACCAGAATGGGGGACCTGATGTCCATCCCCATGCACTGGCTACACAATTAAACGGTGAAGAGAACGGGGGAATGTGTGGAGAGCAGTAACAAAGTGCTGAATGGAAAGTGAAAGTATTTGTCTGCCCCGCCTCTATGCCTAAGATTTGACAACTGAGATTTTCAAATGAGCTTATAACAGCTATGAATGCTTTAATAAAAAATAGAAATTGGATTTCATGTTTAATTTGAAATGGACTTTTATTATACAGCTTTTTGTGTCTGGGTGACAGGTCCACTTTAAAGCATCTTATGGTCTTCATTTTCCAGTAAGATAAAGAGGACACCAATGAAATTAAAGCACTTTGTTCTTCCCTTTTCCAAATAAGAGTCAGCACTACATATGCTCAATAAAACAAAAATGGAGGCATTTCTTTGGAATTTGCACATGATTGTACTGTAAATGATGGCCACTCTTGCATGAGGACCATTTCCTAGTCTGTGAGGCAAGTTTATGGAACAATCAACAAGTTTTTTTCAAAAATGTTTGGGGCACAGGCAGGAGGGAGGGTAAAAATAATTTTGTGTCATTGCACTTGTTGATCATTCCAATTTGAAAGAATACATATAAAATTCTCCAAGTGAACTGCTTGCTTTATAAATAAATTGTCTGCAATATTAATTGGTCTTATAAAAAAGACAGTTTCACTGTGCAGAGGGACTTTAGGTAAGCTTTAAGCTTCGGTACTTGTGTTGTTCTATATCCTGGGTCAGTGGTTGCTCTAACAGATAAAAATGCATCTGGGCCACTTAAATTCAAACGACAGCTCTAGCAAACTGCTGTACCATATCTGTCTCTCACCTGACATTGTTTGTATACTTGAACAGATTGAAATGAACACTATACAACCAGCAGGCCCATAATGCACTACAAACATAACATTTATGCGTTGGTGTTTGTATTTTCACTCCTGCAAATTATCTCGATCATCGATTTTTCCATTTTTGCTCATGTGTTGAGTCACAGAAAAGCTCTCATGCTGCTTCTATTCCACAGGTGTATTAATAATGGGAAAAAAGGGCATGAGCTGTGATTTTTTTAAGTGTCACTTCATTATTCCTATCCTTTTAGGCCTTTAATAACAGCTATTATTATTTTGAAGCACGCTGAAGTTACTCAGTCAATGTAATGATTTTCTGATTCAAACAATAGAGAAATAAAAAAAGGCAGCCTTGGATGGTGCGTGCCAAATAACAAGTGCATGGAAACAAGTCCTCATCTCATATTTTTACATTTATCACGTCATTTCCATGAACAGATTGTCAAAGACTGGGAGAACAATTGTTAAAGTGAAACTTATTGTTCTCTGCTATATTCTTGGTTTGAAATACTTGCTCCTACCACAGCTGTTAGCGGTTCTATAAGCTCCACAACATTTTTTCTAAAAATGCTATATTTTCCCTCTAGCAGCAAAATGTAATATAAGTCCTAAACAGAAGGGGGAATCAAATTTTGCAAAGATTAACCACACACTGCAAATTTGAAAAGCACTGCTTGTAATCTACCTGTGTTACCTTATGTAAGAAAGTAATTGCTTATCTCTCTGGAGGATAAGTCACCATTTTCTATCACTGCTTTTTCAGATAGACTATCGCCAGTGTTGACAGTTCAGTTCATTTTTTCATGTTTTTTCATGTGCCATTGCTAAAGGCATCTTTCATTGCACTCTCGCTCCTAGACAGTACAGCCTTGTGGCCAGAAAATCAGAAATGTAAATACAAATGGCTTTCTATAGTTTGCTGAAACAAAATTTAGCCTTACAAGGTAAGAAATTCATCCTGACTCAGATGCACAATTAGACTTCATCTGTGTAGCTTTGGTATACGTTAGGCACCAGATCTTTAATATACTGGGTAAATTCAAAGACAAGAAATGATTACAATGATTTATTCAAAGACTGCTTCAAATGCCCAGTCATGAAAAGGGACTAACCCACATGAAAATCCCAACACACTATATTATTACAACATTTTGTGACAGCCCTTTCATAGTTTTCTGTTTTTGTTAAAATTGTTCATAATTGCAATGTTAAAAGACTATAAACAAGTAAATCATCTAATGAGTGACCCCTTCCCTCTCTTCCCAAACACTATGTCCATTTCTCGAAAAAAGTTTCCTAACCAAATAATCAGACCATAAATAAACAGCGCTATCTGTAATGTGCCGCCATATTGGATGTGCTTTGTGACCGCTCCCACAGCACTTTGCACACATGCAGTTAAGACTATCTGCTGCCCTTGCAGAACTCAATGAAATCACTACTATATTTTTAGTTATGTACAAACTTGACCGTATGTTATACGCATGTGTTTGGTCTTGGTCTAAAATACATAGCAAGTGACAGAGTGGAAGTGCCAGAGCCCTACTAACACCAATGGGGACAATTACAACCTATAAAGTGGATCACCGTACCAGAGGCCACCCCTTTAGACTAGAAGAAAAGAACTTTCATTTGAAGCAACGTAGAGGGTTCTTCACAGTCAGGACAGTGAGGTTGTGGAATGCACTGCCGGGTGATGTTGTGATGGCTGATTCAGTTAATGCCTTTAAGAATGGCTTGGATGATTTTTTGGACAGACATAATATCAAAGGCTATTGTGATACTAAACTCTATAGTTAGTATAGGTATGGGTATATAGAATTTTAATTAAAAGTAGGGAGGGGGTGTGTATGGATGCTGTGTTTTCATTTGGAGGGGTTGAACTTGATGGACTTTGTCTTTTTTCAACCCAATTTAACTATGTAACTATGTAACTATGTAACTATGAACTGTACTGTTCACCCTGGAAAACGAGTGCTTTTTTATCAGTACCACATCCAAGAGCAAGTTATGAATTTTAGCAAACTTTTAACATATTTTACAGATGTTTTTGGCATATAACCTGACATAGGCAAACTTTTCTGCTTTTAAACTAGCGAATTGTAAAGACATAAATGATGTTCTATTGAATTATTTGTATATCACTCAGCTGTGGGGACCGCAGCAGAACTAATTTATTTGTCTTGGAAAACATCATCACTGCAACCTGATGTGTTTAACAGAACAGTATGAAGAAGTATAATACTTTAAGACAAAATGTACTTTTAAAGAATTTAATATTAAAAGCCACAAAAAGTTGTGTTTCTTTTGAGATACAGGTAAAACTTTTTATTATCGGTTATTTATATAGCACTGAATTATTTTGGAGAGATTTAAAGAGATTATACATGCAGTCCCTACCCTCATCTTAAATCCAAGGTCCCTATCACATTCTCACACACTCTAGAGTCAATGTTGTCGAGGCATCAGCTGCCGGGGCCTCAGCTATACAAGGCAGAAATGCTAACCATTGAACCATCATTAGGCTACTGACTGACAGGGCAAATTTTTATCAGTTGATCCACTGGCTTCTGAGTCTGCTTTGAGGGGCACTGAGTGACCCTTAATGCAGAAGAGAGCTTTTCAGTGTGGAAACTTCCTGAAATCCCTCCTTCTGGCAGAAACCTGGCAGCAGAGGTCACCAGACTTTATTACTCATAAGCCACATTCAAATGTAAAAGTTTCCAAGCCTGGAAATCAAAAAAAAGCACCTGTGTTAAGGCCACTGAGAGCAGCATTCACGGAGTTGGTGAGCAACATGTTGCTCGCGAGCCACTGGTTGAGGATCACTGCCTTACAGTTACAGGTTTGCAGTGTACACCATAAAACTAGAACAATCACCAGTTAAAAGAGAGGTAAAGTATAAAACCTTGAGACACCTAGTGGACATCACTGCCACCCATGGCAAGGAGGTATTTGATATTATATATTTTAACTTGCATCAAGGCTTTAAATGAAGTGACATGGTGGTTAAAGTTTTAAGACCCTTCCATTTGAGGTTTGCTTAATTTAGCATTCCACTACTCATAAGTAACAGGGTAGTGCAAAGTGTGTAATTGCAATTATGACTGGAAGGTGTTCTAGAGGGTTTAGAAGTATAGCAGCAATGGAACATGAGGCATTTTGATGAAACCTAAAAGTTGAACATTGGTTTCTTTCTATAAACGTCTCAGTATTCTTTGGCAAAATTATGGGGACACTAGCTCATTGAAGGGTCAGTGTATAATGTATATGTATTACTACTACTTTAATATGGATACTTTTGTATGGTCATGGAACTCACTTATACTATTCTTCTATTTTACAATAGAGGGTACATTCTTCACTATAAATAACGCATGGGGAAGTGTAGAATAACCAAAATTCTGTATATGTTTCTACAAACTTCAAACTAAAGGTAATAAGACCACAAACTTAAATAAACACAGGTCCTGCATATCTAAATGAACCGCTCACTACAACTACCAAGAGATATGACAGCAGCACAAAGTAAAAGGGTAATTATTTATGTAAAGGCTGTTCCTCTGCTGCCTGGACATACAGTATTACATTACAGAGCTACATCTAATTTACCTTAAATTATAGGGGTTCTAAAGCTCACATACAGGAGAAGAATTGTTTATTCTGTGAAATAATGTAATTGTGGCAATACTTTAATTTTAGTTCTTCAAGATAACAATATCACAGTTTCTAACTTACTATATGCCAAGTTGGCTATAAATACAAAAACTGCATATAATAATCATATCATCATTGCTTCCATCTCCCAAAAATAAACATTTGTTTGGTTCACTACCCAGAAAGCCATTTAAAATGAATTGCAGTTTAATAGCCATACTGTGGTTGCCACACCCACCCCAAATGTCTTTTTCAAATGGAAAGCATTTATTTAATTAAAGCAGCTTGTTAAGAAAAGTTTATATTTAACATTAATGACTGCAGTGGTTTTCTAAATTATTCCAAGGGGAAAACCAGCACACACCATCTTTTGTTGGTAGCCAACTGATCTCCCATTCATTTCTACAGTAAAGTGCAGTCACACCACTGATTATTCATTGGCTATTCCCAGAGGGCAGTGGTTTTCATCCATCCCCTTAAGGCACCGACCTAACAGGCAGGATATGAGGATTTCCTTGACTACACAAAGGTGAGTTAAGAAATATCTGATTGATATCTAAATGGTTCACCCAACTCTAAATAGGCCCTAAGTCTCCAAAATCTATATCTTACAGGATCTACATATAATGGATGTCTGATGCGTGTTTTTTTCCAGCAGAAAATCAGCGCAGTCAGTTGTACATTCAAAGTAAAAATAAACTGTTTTATTTAGATATTAATATAATTAATATCCCATAATCAAAGCATGTTTAGCAAAGGTTTCTTACGTTTTTCTTTTTTTTATAATCATTAAATATACAGCAAGGAGAACCAAACCCTTAAAATTATAGCCTTATGGCTATAAATGTCATATTTTATATACTGAACTTATTGAACCAGCCTAAAGGATCAGCATCTCTTTTTTTTTTAAAGTTTTATTTGTTACCAGCACACAGTCCAAAACACAGAGTGATACAAACTTGTTGCATAATAATAAAAGGAAAGGTTAAGGACACATTGCGCCAGTGATTTTTCAATAACACCCCGGGGATCAGCATCTCTTTAGTAGTAATGATCCAGGCCATCCAAATTGTCACAGGAATTTCCCATCTTGGATTTTGTTAGGAGTGTCTATGACATGCACATGCTTAGTGTGATTTGAGCAGCTGTTGAGAAGCTAAGCGTAGGGGTTGTCACAAATCATCAAGCAGAAAATGAGGTTTCCCTGTCATATAAGCGGATGCTACAAGGCTGATTATTACATTTTGATGCTAATTGTGTTGGTTTATGAGCTGCCATGCACCAGTAATCTGAATATATATTCTCAGTATATTGTGCGTCAGTCTCTAAGCTCAGTAACTGACAGCAGCACAGATCATGTGCAGTGAATCAGCTACTAGGAGACAATTTGGAGACACAGATTTCAACTTCTAAATGGCTGTGGTTCCCTTTTGCTGGTATAGAAGCCCAAAACATAATGCACAACATCTCTGCCCTTCTTTTTTAGTTAAGCTTTAGTTCACTTTTTAATAATTTTTGCAGCACCCTAGTAAATATACTTGATCGTCTTGGCCCCTGTATATTTAGCATTTGGAAGAACATCTTCATTTAATTGTTTAAATAAGAGGTCTTCCTAGATACATTAAGTTAATAATGACTACACTATTTAAAAGCAGGATTACTTTATACATTTTCCTGATACAGAATGTAACAGAGAGCAATTTACAGATATTTACATGATCCTGCAAATACACATATATGAGATGATACAAGTTACTTAAATTGTGGGAAGGTAGATTAGATTCCTGGAGAATAATACCACTGTTGACTTTCTTTACTGGAAACAATATTAACACCTTCCATAGCACTTAGAACAGGTTTATTGCTAGGATAGTAAAAAATAAATAAAATAAAAAAGTAGGAAACAATAGGTTTTGCTTTGAAGTGATTAACTATTCATTATTTTTTCCACTTCTAAAACAGCCAGAAGGAATATTTGTACTTATCAAGAACACAAGGAGCTTTAGGATGCTTTTATCCCAATCTAAAATAAATGTGATTCAAAAAGGCTGCCTATTGCATTTATATGAAAATTAATTTTTACTATCATGAAATTGAAAGAAAATTGAAAGAGAATTTCACACATACTACAAAGAAAAAAAAATCAAATCTTAAATGCACAGTGTCATCTTTAAATTATACGCTAAGGATGTGCTTTAGGGGTGCCTGGACTTATGTGATGCAGGGTCTATCTTTAGTGATGCTGTGCTACCAAGATCTACAACTGCAAAAGCATTGTCAGAGTTCTGTTACATGGAATACATTCATTTATATAGACTTATGATAAAATATATATGGTTATATTTAAAGGGGAAATAAACACCTCCATAGTTTATGCAGGTGGGGAGACAGGCGGTGGTTAAAAATCCGTGGGGGTTTTAGTTCCCCTTTAAACAAGCTGCTTCTCAAGTAATTTAATGGAATTGTTTGTTGACAATGCTCTGGTCTAGCTGCAAATTGAAATGGTGAATCACAATCCACCTTTTGAACAACCCTGTTGTAATTTATGCTGCAGTTTGTCATGTTTGTCAAATTACCGTCACATTTAAAGACATATTGGAAACAAATCCATCTGTGGATTCTAGTAAATGACACAGGGACACCTGCATGATGCCATAGATAGAGCCTACTTTGAATTCCAGTCCAGAGTTATACATATTCATGGAATAAGGACAAAAGGCAGAAAATGGAAACTGTTTATGGATTCTAGCAATGAAGATATCCTTATGAATGGTGCACAGTTACTGTATGTCACATGAACCTTTGCAATGTATATATTATAAGACAAAATGTTCTTCCATTACTTAAATTCTAACAATATCATAACCAACCTTGAGTTCCAGGATCTGTATAAAAGAATGATGACCTCTAATAGTTTATATTTTAACACAGATACCCATTATTTCCTGTATACCATACACAACAGTCTAAAAATGACAAAAAGCAGGCACTCGAGCCAAAAGCCACAGAGTCTGTTCACGTTGGAGCCGACACAAGGCTTCCAGACACGAGCAGACAAGAAGATTTGGCTAGCGGTCGAGAGCTGAAATCAGCCTACGGATTTAGGCAGGCTGATTTCTGCCTCGTCTGGCCCTAGCTTTAAGGCAGAAACATATTGGATGATTCACTTGCAAACAACTGCTAGAAATAGCTGAATTGGGGAGCAGATCACAGACATGTGATGTTATGTCAGTCATTGGGATTTCATTGTATAAGGGCTCTTGCCTCTTACACAAGGGTGATTCTTCTTGTGTCCCCTGTGGTTAATCCTTCAACGCAGGAAGAAACAGTCCATTCTTCCAGATCACACTGTACTCATTCAGGCAACATTGAAGCACTTAACACAGGTAAAACGCAACTTGATGTGGTAGAAGGCATGAAGGATCATCCATAGGGGGGACATAGCAAGAAAAATCTGTGTGTAAAAGCCCTAAATGTGTAAGCAGAATTTTCTGCATTTGTTCCTGAAATAAGGTGCTGCTGAAATTTATATCATGAATTTTTTTGAGAAGTGCTAGACCACACAACATCAACTGGCTATTATTTAATTATAAGTACCACCAAAGCTGAGGTGTTTTTGTCCTTATGAATTTCCAAATTAAGCTGCTTTTTGCAGGTTCCTTTTCACATTCAGTTATGTGACTGATGAATGCTCATGCTATTATGAATTGGGAAATTTAAACTGTCCTTAGATGATACTCATTTGAAAGTTGCTGTATATGGATCACGTGAGTTTATATTTGTGTCATATGTATTCATCCCATAAATAGTGCAACAGCAATGCTACCAATGGGGTGGACAATTCATTGTGGCTTTCCCAAATCTAGTCACTATCTCAGGACATAATCACAATCCATTTATATCCCAAAATTAGGAAGCAGTGTACAGACCAGGCCATTAGATATATAGGATTTAACTCCCTGTCTAGAAACCATTGCTTTTCAATCAGTGCTGCTCTAGAATTACAGTACTACAAAGTTATAAGGCAAACTTGTTGCTGCACACCGCAGGAGTTCAGTGTACTGTTTTTTAAAAGGAAAGGTTCATCTCACATTTGCAAACCAGATGGAGAATGGATAAATGATTGATGTTTGTGTGCTTTACATCTAAACGAGATTCAGGCTTCTTTTCTTAGAGATATTACTCAACCAGACACTTCTAAAAAAAATAGCAGTGTATATGATTAATCAGCCATGCCAATATTAGGCTAATGACTAGCATATTACTTATACATTTGTTTGTTTGCTTTAGAAAACCAGTCTCAATAATAAAGTGTTTGCTAATAGATATTGCATGCAAAGGGGACACTATTTATCAAGGATTATTTATCAAAAAGCAACTTCTGTATTGCACTGAAGGAGGATGATCAAAATGTCCCAGTATCCCATGCAACAGCATGCATTAATTCCAATTCTATCTTTATCTGTAAGGTACCAACACATCCTGTAGCACTGCACTTTGAGGAACATGTATAAGCTTATAAATGTACCTACAAAGATTCCAATTCCAGAGAAAGCATGGGTTACATGTGCCCAGACAATGCCAATGTAGGTTCTACTTGTTGGGGTTTTATTCCATTGAGATTACCACTGCAGCTTCATTGCATAGACATTTGATTTATACGGGTATGGGACCTGTTATCCAGAATGCTCGGGACCTGGGGTTTTCCAGACAACGTATTATTTTTTTCCACAATTTGATTCTTCATACCTTAAAATCATCTATAAAGTCATGTAAACCCAATAGGCTGGTTTTGCTTCCAATAAGGATTAATTATATCTTAGTTTGGATTCAGTACAAGGTACTGTTTTATTATTAAAGAGATTTTTAAAATTCTGGATTATTTGGATAAAACAGAGTCTACGGGAGACGGCCGTTCTGTAATTCGGAGCTTTCTGGATAATGGGTTTCCGGATAAGTGGTCCCTAAAAATACTGTACATATTAAGCAGATTCTATCCACCCTGACCTGTCCTTCTTCTTATCAATGGGTGATCAAATAGAACAGTAGGCAAGAAACCAGTAAAGATGGAACCAATCAATAATTTTGGATTTAGCTACAATCCTTTAAAATGGTATCATTTGTGTATAAAACTATTCTTGCCTTTAGTTGTTCTGAATTCTTAACACATGTACCCATACTGGATTTTGTTTGGCTGAATTCTATGTTGAAACTGAATCTTGCAAGCATTTGGCAGAATCATTAATAAGTCATGAATTTGGCTTTTACCTAGGAGTGCGTGTGCCACAAGGCAAGGTGAAATCCTTGTCTCAAGCAGCAGGTTACCAGGGGTTGCAAAAAAAAAAAAATAACACACTGAATTTCCATTTTTTTTACTGGAAATTCTCTTTAAGTTGCGCCTCTAGACCTTCTCCAATGCAAAAGAGGTAAGCATGGGGCACTGCGGCTGCCCCCTCAGGTGACTACAACCCCTGAAACACTCCAGCACTTCCCTACATGCAACACTGTACAGTTGTATCCATTGTTCCCCTGTCGGGAGACATACACCATAAAAAAGGATGCCTATTGCACATCACACCTATAAATAATGCTATTTGAAGTTTCTATCAAGACAAAAATCTCTGTACATGGCTTCTAGGGTAGCCTTGTTTTGGGCTTTACCTGCCTATTGAAGGGCACAAAGAAAAGACATTTTTTTGGCCCTTTATCCTGTCATATGGCTACTAAAAGGCAACTAAAGACCCCCCCATACACGGGCCAATAAAAGCTGCCGACAGACTGAGTTGGCAGCGTATTGGCCCGTGTGTGGGGCCATCCGACGGGCTTCCCCCGATCAATATCTGGACGAAAGTCAGCAGATCACGACCGGGCAGGTTAAAAAAATCCCGTTGGATTGTGGCCGCATCTGTGCGTTATGTGGCCCCTAGGGCCCACGATCAGATCAGCCAATATTGCCCACTTCAATGTGGGCAAATCGGGGAGAGATCTGCTCGTTTGGCAACATCGCCAAACAAGCATATATCTACTCCTATTGCCACCATAAGAAGTACACGCCTGGAAGGAAGAATACATATCCTTACCACAACCACCTGCTGTGCCACTGCTTTCTGTAGTTTTTTTTGGCCACTGTGCTTCATCTGTACCCACACATATACTTTTTACAAACAGGACCATTATAGCATCACAGTTTACAAGCACATGAGAAAATTAGACTCTAAGCACCAGCTGCTAAGTGGCTTATTGGAACAGCAGCTCACTGAGGGGCCAGGAAAACATTTGGGGGCTAATAGGTGGATTTCTTTGCTGTGGTGTAGGGCTGTAGCACTTAAGTCTGAATCAGATGGTTGCTTTATATATGAATAAAAAATATAAAAATAGAGATTCTACCACTGAGGGGGTAAAATGTTACTTAAGCATGGTTGCTATAAAAGCATGTCAAGGATTTTGATGCAACGGAAGGAATTGTCAGATTTAACTCATCTTAAATGTATTATAAAGCTTCATCTTTAAAATGGAAAACAGGTTTGTCAGAATAAATTGCATTGGTAACAGGTTCCATAACAGTAACTGACAAGTTTAATTATGGGCAAGTAAAAAGAATAGAAGATTAATGTAACCACACTGTAAAAGGAACCCAAGAGATAGTGTTAATCTCCATACAAATATGTTCAAGGGCAAAATATTCTCTTGGGAAAATTTTATGCCTGGGGCAGACCAAATGAGACAAGGTTAACTGGTGACAATGAAGAAAAAGGCCACGGGATAAATTTTACGCTATGAGGTGAATTTTTATTTTCTTGTTTTTTTATCATTCTCAACAGTGAACAAAAAGTCACAGCAAATGTGACTTACAGCTTCAAGCTACCTGTATGGCAGACCACCATGTATCCCGATGCCACACTCGTAATTCAAGAGATGCCCATAACATACAATAAGGAGGTGCCTGAAGTCAAAACATATGGCAGGTTGCTGTTGGTTTATTGCCTTGTTATTATATATTGTAATTAGCCTAGATTATTTATCATCCTAGCTGAAGTCACTAGGGAGATACAGAAAGCTATGGGATATTTCCCAGGTGCATGTCAAATGACAACATCCCTTCTTGTCATCTAACTCTGTACAGAGCATCAGTAACGGCAAGTGTCACGTCCTTGTGACTCGTCATGATTACTTAAAGTGATTCTGTCGTGATTTTTATGGTGTCGTTTTTATTTCTAAATTACACGGTTTACACTGCAAATAATTCAACCTAAAAAATAAAATTTCATTACTGAACCAACAAGTGTATTTTTTTTATTTTATTTGTAATTTTGGTGTGTAGGCAGCCTTCTTTGGTCATTTTGCCTGGTCATGTGCTTTCAGAAAGGATGGAACAGGCTGTTATTTCTCCTACTCATGTAACTGAAAGAGTCACAGTGGGACCTGGATTTTTAGTACAGCAGAAAAGAGTGATTGAAGTTTATCAGAGTAAAAGTCACATGACTGGGGGCAGCTGGGAAACTACCAGATTTCAAAATTAAATATAAAAAAATCCGTTTGCTCTTTTGAAAAATAAGCAAAGAATTGCATACAAATCCTAGGGCATTGAGAAAATGCCAGTTCAGTTTTAACATCAAAATTATGTTGTGCATATGTCATGGATCTTAGTTTAATTAGGCAAATAGATATTTTACAAATACAACCTGTGAGAAACATGGCTATAATATATATTTCCCCCCGTTCATTTACAACTCAATATTATTTCTCATTTTTCAACAGTTCCACTTTAAAGTTCACTGTCAAAGAACATTTATCATCATTAATGAGGGAAAAGTGCTGTTATATGGAAGAGCTGTCAGCTGCTCAATCTGCATATTTACATTTTAAACAACAGCCTTCCTTGACTACAAATCACTGCTTAATGATCAAATGGCAATCCTTGTTCACTTTAGAAGTCATTGCCGCTCTATGCTGCAGTTCATGAAAATGCAATATTCCAAGGCAGCAATTAAAGGTGCAGTTAATCCTTACAAAACCAACCTTTTCAAATAGCATACCACAAATAATGCTTGTTCTGCAGTTTCTATTTTTTTAGGGTTTTCTCATTAAATGAATTGTTCAGTTTTAAAATAAAAACTGGGTAAATAGATAGGCTGTGCAAAATAAAAAATGTTTCTAATATAGTTAGTTAGTCACAAATGTAATGTATAAAGGCTGGAGTGATTTGATGTATAACATGTCAGTCAGAACACTACTTCCTGCTTTTCAGCTCTCTTGGTTTCCACTGACTGGTTACCCTGGTTACCAGGCAGTAACCAATCAGAGACTTGAGGGGGGCCACATGGGTCATATCTGTTGCTTTTGAGTCTGAACTGAATGCTGAGAATCAATTGCAAACTCACTGAACAGAAATGTACCATGTGGCCACCCTTCAAGTCGCTGACAAACTCAAGAGTTATAGAGCTGAAAAGCAGGAAGTAGTGTTCTGGCTATTATGTTAGACATCCAGTCAACTTTATACATTACATTTTTGGCTAACTAACTATATTAGAAACATTTTTTATTTTCTATTTACACAGTTTTTATTTTCACACTGAACTGTTCCTTTAAATGAACCCAATAGGCTGGCTCTGCTTTCTAATAAGGATCCATTTTATTGTCGTTTGGATCAAGTACAGGCTACTGTTTTATTAATTTTAAAAATCTGGATTATTTGATTATAATGGAGTCTATGGGAGACAGCCTTTCTGTAATTCAGAGCTTTCTGGATAATGGGCTTCTAGATAACGGATCCCATACCAGTATTTATAACAAGCATATATTAAATTATATTAATTATATTTATAGTAGTTAAAAATTTACTTTTAAGGGCCTATACACACAAACATATCTCAAGCTGTGTAAAAACATTTACTCTGGAAAAATTATGTAAAAAGCACAGCATCATGGAAAACATTGATTAAATTAATCAAAGAACTGACTGTGGCCATTATTTTACACCTTATTTTATTACCTTATATGCATAAGTGACAATGAGAAAAAAATGGGGCAGCAATAAAATTCCAGATTAAAAAGCTGAGTAAAAAACATTTTTACTCAGCATTTTCAAGTAGCCACTGCATCTTACACTGGAATCTTACACAGATCTATGGGATTGCCTAGAATCAATTTACAGCTTGATAAGTATGCTGTCATTCAGACAGTGACGTGTGGCGTATCCGACTGACTTTTCTTTCCATAGCATAATAAACAAACCCTATGGTATAATGTATATAGATAGCATTATTCACAACCAATATGCAAATTATATGGAATTATAACTGCTATCTGGTTACTAGGGTTTAAAACTAGGCAGCAGAATGAAAGATGAATAGGAGAGAGCCTGAATAGAAAAAATAAATACAAAAATTAAAATAGTAATACAATTTAAGCCTCACTATCAATCTGTTTTTTTGGGGGTTTTTTTGCTAGTGTCAGGAATGCCAACAGAATAAGGCATAATAGTAAGAATACTCATTTGAAAAATGTAAAAAAATGAAAGATCTGTTGGTTAGAAAAAAATCCATCTATTGCAAGCTAAAACTTTATTTGAAGGTGAACGTTTCCTTTAAACAAACTCTGAAAACATAACAAAGATATGTAACAAGCATTAGATGCAGCAGGGCTCTGGCAAAACAGTCAGATTATTTTTTATAATAGAAGATTGTAAAAATAATACCTGCTGTTGTTGACCTACAACTCAAATTCCTTGAAAAACCTAAGGAATTTCAATAGGTTCCTGCAGCTGAATTTTAGAAACCATAGCAACACTAATATAAGCTTCTACTGTCAGAATTGATGTTGCTATGTTGCACTATTTTCCCCATCCTGTCCTATTAATGAACCCATGCTCTTCCGAACTAAAGTTTATACTTTAAAGGGACCAAATTGTGCAGGGACCAAGGCAATGGCATTAACTTGCAATTCCTTTAAGACAGATCTTCAAGTAATATCTGCAAGCTGAAAAATCTCCATGTGTGGCCCACAAAGGCCGATAATCAGAAGAAAACTATATTTAACATATCAGATAAGGACGATTTATCAATGTTGCCTTAATACTGAATACTTTAGATTGAATTATATCTTTTCCACTCTGGAATGATTCAGAAAAGCGTATTAAAGAGCACTCTGAGCTATTAATCCACCCCTTGCAACAGGTAAAGGAAATTAAAGGGGTTGTTCACCTTTACGTGAACTTTTAGTATGATATAAAGAGTGATATTCGGAGACAATTTGCAATTGGTTTTAATTTTTTAGTATTAGTGGTTTTTGAGTTATTTAGCTTTTTATTCAGCAGCTCTCCAGTTTACAATTTCAGCCATCCATCTGGTTTCTAGGGTCTAAATTACACTAGCAACCAGGCACTGGTCTGAATAAGAGACTGGAATATGAATGAGAGGCTTGAATAGAAAGATGAGTAATAAAAAGTAGCAGTAACAATACATTTGAGGGGTTATGTAATTAAAGGCACTAAGTTTGCCCAGGGGCAGTAACCTATAGCAACCAATCAGCAGGTAGAATTTCCTGGTCACATGTTTAAAAGCAAACATCTTATTGGTTGCTACTGGTTACTGCTCCTGGGCAAACTTAGTGCCTTTTATTACATGTGGGGATATAGCCTTACAGAGCATTTGTTTTTGGATGGGGTCAGTGACCGAAGTTTGAAAACTGGAAAGATTCAGTAGAAGGCAAATAGTTAAAAGATGACCAATTGAAAAGTTGTTTAGAATTAGCCATTCTATGACATGCTAAGAGTTAACTACAAGGCAAACCACCCCATTTAACTATTCAGTAACCTAAAACCAGAATGTTATCACAGACAAATTCAATCTGAGAAACTGACACAATCTGCAATGATAAAAATGCTGATTCCTTAAACACATTTTTTCTGTCAGGATAATTTCCCAGGTGTAGATATTTAAGGATTCTCAAATTTAAATTATAGTAAATCTGCCCCATTGACTGCCCCTGCGTATGGGCATTAGGTCCCCCATTCTGGTGTATACACAAGATTTTGAGGTGATACACAACTTGTCTTAATAACATCATACACAAAATGGCTCCTGCCTGTGTACTGTGATTGTTTAATTCCAAGGCTGAAGGAAACAGAATGTAAATAATAAATGCAGTGTAAGTAAATTTTATTTTGCTCAACTAACATTGATAGAAACTGATTTGTAATTATTTTTTAGAGTGAGAGGTCCCCTTTAAATTGACGTATTTTGGCACTTGTGCCTCTACTTTCAAAAAGAACCTGTGCATCAGCCACCATAGAAAGCAGGGGGGGGACTTAAAGTCCCAACATCCCAGTCTCAAACAGTGCTGTTGGATGAAACTGTCTGCAGCCACTCCTGATTGACTGAGCAGATCACTGGTCTGTAGAGGAAGGTAAAACAAAGAGCACCCGGATTGACATTAAGCTAGGGTCCAGTCATATAGAGCTTTTGTGGGCAAGAAAGCTCTGTCAGGCAAGGTCTGCATTTACTCTCAGTCCAAACAGGTCTATAGAAGGCTTCCTGTATGATCTGTTTGTTGGCCTTTGCCAACCTCACCAAATAAACACCTTGTAGCTGGTATGGCCAGTTTTATTCAGTACAAGTGAAGTTATAAACAGGTGTTTAGTTCCTGGCTATATGCAATTTTCTAATTGTTCACAATGGTACAGCAGATCTAGTTACAGGATTTGGCCCCAGGAAATATGATGAAAATCTACTAAGGCACATTATCCAAAGACATACAGTAATTTGATTTAGGTTTACATTTCTTAATATTATGTTATTACACGTGATTGCCCAAGTTGCAGCTGAAGTGCTACATACAGCTGTGCAGTCCTCTGTTACTTCATATACTGTACAATCTTGTTCACAAAAAAGTATCAAGTTTAACAAATCTATCAAAGTAACAGTATGAAACTTCTGCAGAACTGACACAACTAACTACCCAGGTAGAAACTACAGTTAGCAAATTATATTTCTACCTTTATTTAGCAAAAAAATCATTTCTGTCACAATTCTTTGGATTCTGTTTCACTTCAAACTGTTCTGCTAGATAAAACCCTTGTCCTGCTTTAAGAGGCCAGCAACAGCAAGTGAAAAGGTTTCATATGTGTGCTATTACAATATAATCTACCACTGGTTTGCATTTGAAAAGAAAAAGTGATTTATACCATCCAGAGTTTGTGTTTATAATACTGCAGATATTGTTGTCTGGGGCTGGAAATCAGTGTGTATGGCTTCAGGTTACTAAATGTATATTAAATCTATAATCCAGAATGCTAGGGGTTTTCTGGATAAGGAGGTCTTTCTGTAGGTTGGAGTACCATGTGTTAAAGGGGTTGTTCGCCTTCCAAACATTTTTTCAGTTGAGTTGTTTTCAGATTGTTCTCTAGAAATAAAAACTTTTTTTTTCAATTACTTTCCATTTTTTACAGTGTTTCCAAACTCTAAAAGTTTAAAGTTGAATGGTCCCTGTCTCTGATGTTTCAATTTGGCAGCTCAATAATTCAGGTGCACATTCTGAACTGTTACAATTTTGCAACATTTAGTTAATACATTTCTCAGGAGCTTTTCTGGAGTTTTAACAACTATTGTATCAATTCTAACAGTTGCCTGTAATGAGATTCAGGTTTCTGCTCAGCAGGGACAAAGATAAGAAATGTATGAACTAAATGTATCAATTTAGAACCGTTTAAAGAGTCGGCGACCCCCCCCCCCTTCCAAGAGCTGCTTTAGAAAGTTGGAAAATTAGATTTACACTTCAATATTAGAAAAATAGTCACACATAGAAAGTAATTGGTAAAAAGTCTTTATTTCTGGTGAACTATCTGAAACCAACTGAACTGAAAAAAAAGTGTTGGAAGTGTTAAGAAGTATTTCAACCCAATAGGATTTCCTATGCCATGAACATAGATGCTGGATAAATTACTCACATAAAATATATTATGTTAGCAAAATTGCTAATCAGTCAAAAAATAATTATTTCTTTCAATGGAAACTCTTACAAGGTTGTATATTCCATTAAATACAGATAATGAACAATACAAAAAATGTACATTGCAATCATAAAATGATCCACAAAGATCATTTGACCTTTGTAGACTCAACAAACAATTTGTTGTGAAATAGTGTCTAAACATGATCTCATGAAATAAATGCTCACTTTTTGTTTTGCAAGTGGAAGAATGCATTTTTTTATATTGACTCAAAACAGAAATCATTTACTCCTGAAACAGAATGTTTACTTAAAGATACTTACCATATACCACATGCTTGGCCACTTGGGATCATTGAAAAACGTTGCTTGAGTGTTAGTAGGTTTATAATCCCTCTTTATCCTCCTTTTGACCACCTGCTGTTGTAGCCACTCCACCTGCCAAGAAGGGAAACATTTGCTAAGTGTTATAAACCACTGTGATTATCAAGAAATGTGTGAAATGTTGGGCTACTTCCCAATGCTTACATAAAATATATCCAATTCTCATTTTAACCTATACAAAATTCTCATAATGAAATATATTGCAATAAAGCTCTCTGTACTTATATTAGGGAGTTTTTTCTGCCATATTGCTCTCAGTTCCTTTTACTGCATTTATCTATAGGAAAGCTTCTATATAATTTAAATAATAAAGCCTGAGGGCTACTGACAAGTTAACTACCCAGAAGTTACTTTGCTAAAACATGTGGTTCAGATACAGAGCTTTTTGTAAAGTGAAACGGGCTGTTTTTTTATTTTTAAAACTAGCATAACTATTGTCTAGAAAATGACCATCCACAGTATCATCTGATATCTTTTATCAGTCATTAATTCAAAATATTTGAACATTAAACAAGCCTTTAGTACACACACACGCACACACACATAGAATCCATGTTGAAAACAACATCTTATGTAGGATTAAATATACTTAAAAGAACAGTAACAACAAAAAAAAAGCTAAAGTAATAAAAATGTAATACAGTGTTGCCCTGCACTGGTAAAACGGATGTGTTTTTTTTTTTTTTTCAAAAACACTTCTATTGTTTATATATAGATATGCTGCTGTATAGCAATGGGGGCAGACATTCAAATGAGAAAAGACTCTGGTTACACAGATCAGTTTTACCAGTACAGGGCAACAGTACACAATATTTTCATTACTTTAAAACAATTAAATTTTTTGGTGTTACTGTTCCTTTAAATATACTTAACCAAGGCCCTTCTTCTCACTCAAAAATGTGTGTCTGTTTCTACAACGGATTGAATAAATTATGCTTTTTATCTTCACTACAGGCTTGGTGACTGTGTTCTTGATTTGTAATAAATATAGCTCAGCTTTTCTTTTTTTATTTCAATATTCTCAATCAGTCATTTGACAACAAGCAAGTTTAAAAAAACTCTATACCCTATATCATATAAAATATCATGGCCAGACTATATTATATATAGAACAAATCTGCAGTTATCTCTGAAGACATAGGTACCCTGAAAAGAACTTTCAAACAAAAGCCTAAAACACTTACTCAATTTTCCCACCACTACTTAGATTTATGTGTAAGGAAATAGGACAGAGTATTTGGACAAAGGCAGAGCTAAAGGTACGAATAAGGCTAAATTGGAACCAGCATATGACTACTTAGATTTAACCATTTTATCGAGTAAGCATTGTATTATGATATTATACTTTTTTGACACAATATAAACAAAACAAATTAAAATATGCTGTTCTAATAAACAGCATTCACATAAGATAATAACAAGTGACGGTTAAATGACAGCATATATCATTTGTAGTTATCAGATTTTCATAGATATACATAATTTATAGAACAGCATTTTCAGAATATGAAGGCGTTCAAATAACCACAAAATTATAAAATAAAAATAATATATTAAATTTGTGTACAAGAGAAAAATAAGCATTTTTATATGATCACTTAAAGTGATACTGACACTAAAAAATGAATTTTAGCATATGAATGCACATTAAATGTTACCTATAGGTCATGTTGATCATTTTTTGCTGAGAGGTTTGTTTTTGTATATAATTGTTAGTTGAAGTTCCTAAGCCTGACTCTCTGACACTCTGACTTTGCCAACCTGACTGTCCCATATCAGCCTGTTAGTTACAGTTTCTAATGCTAACGGACTCCTGCTGCACAAATATGGCAGCCCCCTCATACAGGAACATGGGGGATCAGACAGGTAATGTAAAAGCATCATGCAAATACTTTATGGCAAAGTTAGAAGTAGCTTGCAAAGCCAATATTATAATAGATGTAAAAAAAAGTTTAATTTCAGGTGTCAGTATCTCTTTAAGGAAACACACTTTAATAAATATCCCTTTGTATTTTCCTCGCCTTTTTGATTGTTCAGTTCAGTATTGCCACAGATTCCTTGGAACACTTGCTGTCTAGCAAAGACAACTGTAGAACACTCTGGAACATATTAACCTCGAGAATGGTAAAACAGAAATCCAAAGGGCAGTGGCCATAAACTCCACTGAATTAATGTGTCAGCATAAGATAAGGGAATTTTAGATTGACGTTACTCTGTGTGACAATAGTGAAATCTATTAGTCAAAAGATTCAAAGGTTTTTACGATTACAAGCCCAGTAACCTCTGGCCTAAATTTGTTCAAATTGTTGAAAGGACTTGCGATCTCTGTCAGGAAAAATATTAAGCATTCCAAATAGAAATCCATTGCAGAATACATACAACCTGCTTAATTAAATACGGATTGTGAAATCTTACATCTACCTAGAGATTTTCATGAATAATTTTTTTCAAATTTCTTGCCTAAACAACTAAAGACCTAAGAGATGCGAATATCAAAGCATTTCAATACTATCCTTACTTACACTAGAGTTGTCAAGCTAACTTAATAAATCCATTCAACGGAACCTTATGGGAATGCTATGCAGCTAAAGAAAAAATCATAGCAGTGTTTGGCCCTGAGAAAATGGACATGAGAAATGGTCCTGTAAGTGGTAGTTATAACTTGATAAGTTTATGTTATTTGTTATAACTGAAATCACCAGTTGGTGCTGTTAGGCAAGACATCACCTTGAGGAGTTTCTAGAGTATGTTGTTCACTGTTTCACTCATAAGGGCTTGTCCTACGTTGTCTGTATTAGGGTGAGAGCAGTGGGCCTCTTCCACTTTGGGTGATATAAACTTTGAAACCAGAGGGAGCCTGAGGTCTGTTACCCCCAGAGAGGTGCCAAAGTAAGTCATTTAGTTATGTTAGCATGTAGTAAGAAGGATGCTGTCAGCACCTTGGAGGTAACTCGCCAGTCAGGGACCCAGTGTATAGGGAGCAGGGACTAGAAAGGTCCTGTTGCAACATAGAGGGCACCTCTAAATGAAAGTCTTGTCCTGTGCCAAGAGCCACCTGATCTGAAAGATGACAATCTGGGATATAGGCAGCAGGATGGCCTAGAAATCCTAGTATTGTTTAATATTATTATATTGTATAAAGTAATAAGAACTAGAGAAACTGTGTTAGATACTGTGAATAAAGCTGTTACTGTGTTTATCTTGAAGACTGTGTACAAGTCTACCATTGTATTGGTGGTGTGTTCCCTTATAGATTCATTGGCTATTTACTACAAAAGCTATGAGCATGCCGAGGTACGCCATGTCTTGTGATCTCTTACATATTTTGACAAACATTGGCATTCTTCTCCTAATATATTTGAAAGCATTTTTACTGGGCTTCAGTTTATATTGCTTTATTGTTTTTTATAGGGGACATAGTCCATTATACATACAAAGAGAACAACAAACCTTCTTCTAGCCAGCTACAAGTAGCAGTTATTAATCATAATGGCTGCTACAAGTTATAACGTTTTTATAATGTGCCAAATGTAGTAAAAAGAAAATAATAAATGTGGGGGGAAGAGTCCATGATATTCATGTTTGTCAAGTTTTGTAGTCATTGTTTCTCCAGCCATATTCTTAAAATGCCTTCTTTCTTTTGGATAGATGTTGGTACTGTTTTGTAATCCATCAATCAATATTAATCCTCAACTTTGCATTTAAGTTTATAAAATAAAAGGTGATAGCCTATTTTTCTATCTTCAACCACTATGAAATGAAATTTATTCAGACAAAATAAGAACATTCAGTAGAATAAGAACAATATTTAACATTCTCTGACAAACCAATATTACTCTTGCTAAACCCAAAGATGCAACCTAATTATACATTTTGGGGTTGGGTCTCCTAGTAAAAGAAAGATGTGCTTCAGCCTTTGCACCTTGAAAGAAAATCTAAGATATATTAAGAGTATGTATGCATACGTGTCTCAAAAATAAATACCTTGTTACCAGGCTTTCTTTCTTGCTCTGCAATAAAAACTGAAGCAGGAGATTAATGTAAATGAGTTTTTATTTACACATGTTTCGAGCTGCTTAGCTTTTTTGAAAAAGAGTCAAGCAGCTCGAAAGAGGTCGTGTAAATTCCTCTTGTACTGATACTCTACACAATCTAATGCACAAACTAGGGATGCACCGAATCCACTACTTTGGATTCGGCCGAACCCCCGAATCCTTTGCAAAGATCCGGCTGAATACCGAATGAATCCTAATTTGCATATGCAAATTAAGGGTGGGAAGGGGAAAACATTTTTTACTTCCTAGATTTTGTAAAAAAAAGTCAAGAGATTTCCCTCCTGTCCCTAATTTCATATGCAAATTAGGGATTCAGTTTGGCCGGGCAGAAGGATTCGGCTGAATCCGAATCCTGCTGAAAAAGGCTGAATCCTGGATTCGGTGCATCCCTAGCACAAACTGACTTCAACCACTATATCATTCTGTTGTCATGCCTCCATTCTGCCATAGTCTGCTCATAAACAGTAACACATCCAAACCACAATGCCATTTTTTTAGAATTCAGTACCCTTTCCAAGCCCCCTTCACTTGGATTCATTTGTTCCAGTAATTTACTCTGAAGACTCCCAGCTTTATTTGATGTGTCCACTAACAACTGTGCTTACTCCAGCTCATACGAATATATTTAAGTCTTTGTTGAAACAGGCCTGTGCTAAGCCTATTCTTGAAAAGCCCACACTGAACCCACCCTGTCTCTCTAAGACCTGTCCTTTCTAACACCAGCCTCCAAAATCCTGAAATAATGGGGTCCATTTACTAAAGTGCAGTAAATTTGACTTCAAGTTTCCGCATGTTATCGCTGAGAATATTTTTCCACCAGAATATTCACAGCGACTAAGTTTACTAAACAGTGATGTGCTCAGAAGTCATTGCGATCACTTGCGGAAACTACGTTAACGAACCAGCTTAGCAGTGATTTTATCGAATTTTCTGGCGACAAATTAAGTTTTTGCGAATATTTACGCTATAAAATAGTCTTGTTTTATGGCGGTTATTATGGCAATTTTTTCTGTGACATTTATGGCCAGAAATGCATCTTCAAAACTCAAACTTTATTGACTGATGAATATACCATCCAACAACATTACCAGAGTAACACCAATCAAACATGTATGCATCATATAAACCCTTCTGCCAATAGAATCATATGAACAAGAAATCATACCAGTCAATCTCTTTGCTTCATAGAAATGCACAGTTTAATGTAGCCAATCACAATGAAACCAAAAAAGCGTAGAGGCTAACGAATCCTTGGACTGTGATGCCGGTGCCAATAATACGACTCTGAGCTGAAACTGTTGCTGTTACAGCAGATAGAAGCAGAAGCCAAAACATCCTGTCAGCAATAGCTACAGATCTGTCTCCTGTCAGTAAAGAATGATGGGTAAAAAAAAACCAGTATTATGGGATATTTCCTGCCCCTTGAGGACCCCAATGTGTTTTCTCGTGTTGCTATTTTTCTCCATTACCATGATATGTTGGTTTCTATGCAACATGTCTTTCAAGCGGAGACCATTTTATGTAAGGTTACAATTGATTTCTAAAGGTGGCTATACACGAAGAGATCCACTCGTTTGGCGACATCGACAAACGAACGGATCTCTCCCCGATATGCCCAACTTGAGGTGGGCAATATCCGGCTGATCTGATCGTGGGCCCTAGGGAATGGTAACGGCCTGTCAGATCACGGGACCGCATCAACGAACAGATGCGGCCGCGATCCGATGGGATTTTTAGTCCCATCCGATCAAGATCTGGTCGATTTTCAGCCAGATCTCGAATGGGGAAGCTTGCCGGGGGGCCCCATACACAGGCCAATAAACTGCCGACTCGGTCTGTCAGCAGCTTTAATCGGCTCGTGTCTGGCTACCTTAAATTGCAAAGCCAAAGGTCACTTCTTTCTCCTTAAGCTGTCCATAAACATTAAGCTCAAGCTGGGCTTTGTCCCCCATATAATTCAAACGCAAGTGGAGAAACAGGCACGTGTGGCAGTAGCCTAAATCTGGCTGTGTACGACCAACTTGATCCTTCGAAATTTATCTGCATCTGTAATCAAGCTGCATCCTGGTTCTCTTCTTAACTTTTTGATCAATGTGATTCACAAATCTGAATATATACTAGATTATGGAGTTATTTTTTAAAATTCCTCTACACCAGTAGGAGACTAATATATGAAGTAGATACAATAATAAAAATGCTCAAGGAAAGAAAATTAATTAACATTAACATTTTTTTGTCTAAGTGCAAACTATTTTAGGTTGACCCTACATTATATTATTATATTATTAGGTAAAAAGCCCAATAGAGAGGTGGTTTCTAACATGTCCATAAGCACATGTTGGGTATTGTTGCAGTGTCCTGCAGGAAGCTGTTCTTTAATGTAATGACATATGTCATTAAAAGCATATGTTATGAAAGGAAGGCATTGTATACCATTTTTATTTGGGGTTAAAAAAAAACCAATTGTCTCCAACTGATTTCACGGTTGTCTGCAGCTTCAAGCCTTGCCAATTTTGTAATCGAATGAAAAAATTATTCAAATGCAGTAACACAAGCGACTAAAGTATCGATATTATAGTGCAGCCACACATTTGAAGGAAGCACTTCTGAGGAATGGCAGCTGGAAGAGATCTACATCATAACTATTTGTGGACAACATAAAAAATGCAATATCCACATTTTATGTTTCGGCAGATGGTGCTGTGTTGCTATTACAAATAGTTAATGACTTCAAGATCGTATAACTCTTGTAGAAATATTTAGGAATCAGTATAGGTACTATTCAAGTTCAGAGTTTATATACTGCCTATCTTGTACCCTGAAAGTGTCTTTGCACCTATTACAATGTGAATGCACAGTATAACTTAGTTACTTTAAACCTTCTTTCAATAAAAATGTAAATCACTCTACATAAGTGTTGCAAAAATACCAGATAATGAGGGGTTTCCTGCTTAAACAGTTCCTTTTTTCTCAGTATTTTTATTTGATCCACCTCAACCCAATAAAGGAAATCCTCAACATCTGGTTTGTTAGCAATACATGAACAGTATTCAATGTACTGTATAGAGAATGGGTATATTTCTCTAGTGATATGGTAATCCCTACTGCCAAAAGCAGAACTAATACATAATCTATGGACTCATAGCTGTTAAATGACAAGTCCTTTACCAAATGACTATTGAAACACTGACGAATAGGGATGTCGCGGACTGTTCGCCCGCGAACTAATTCGCGCGAACATCGACTATTCGCGTTCGGCGAATGTTCGCGACGTTCGCCAATTTGGGTTCGCCTTAGCTGGCGCTTATTTTTGCCCTCTCACCCCAGACCAGCAGATACATGGCAGCCAATCAGGAAGCTCTCCCTCCTGGACCACCCCCACACCCCCTGGACCACTCCCCTTCCATATATAAACTGAAGCCCTGCAGCGTTTTTTCATTCTGCCTGTGTGTGCTTGGAAGAGCTAGTGTAGGGAGAGAGCTGTTAGTGATTTGAGGGACAGTTGATAGTAACTTTGCTGGCTAGTAATCTACTTGATACTGCTCTGTATTGTAGGGACAGAACTCTGCAGGGATTTGAGGGACATTTTAGGTTAGGTAGCTTTGCTGGCTAGTAATCTACCTTCTACTGCAGTGCTCTGTATGTAGCTGCTGTGGGCAGCTGTCTGTCCTGCTGCTGATCTCTCATCTGCATCTGTTCTTCAAACAACTGCCACCTAGCTGTCTAAATATCAATAATAATACCGTCTCCAGAAACACCACCCGAGTGACGTTTTTCAAGCAGCAATAATATATTCCGTATCCAACGGCTGTAGTGTATACGTTGCCCTTGCAGGCATTATTTGCCCAGTCTTTAACCAAGTGCCACCTAGCTGTGTGAGCTTTTTCACATTCCGTGTCCAGAAACATCACCTGAGTGACGTAGTGTGATTTCTGCCCTTTACAGCACAAAACGCAGCGCTGTGTCAACAATGGATTTTTCAGATACATTTTTGCCCTTGATCCCCCTCTGGCATGCCACTGTCCAGGTCGTTGCACCCTTTAAACAACTTTAAAATCATTTTTCTGGCCAGAAATGTCTTTTCTAGCTTTTAAAATTCGCCTTCCCATTGAAGTCTATGGGGTTCGCGACGTTCGCGAACTATTCGCATGTTTTGTCGCAAGTTCGCGAATATGTTCGCGAACATTTTTTCCGCCGTTCGCTACATCCCTACTGACGAATAGTGACATATTCTGTACATCCCACAATTCATCAAAATTTTATGAAGGCAAATGATAGCCTATGACAGACAACAAAGGTCCTAGTTTTATGTAAACTATGTTTTTTCCAGCCACTAAAACAACTTCAATTGCTTTATGAGTTTCACCAGGTGAGCTGTCTGAAAAAAAGAGAGATGTGTGTGTACGTGCATTAGAGGTATCCCTTAGCTTTTAAAAGCAGAACATACTTTTTTATTTTTTTTATAATTTTTTATTTTTGCCTTTTAAATTCAAACAACAGTTGAAAGTAAAGAAAAGAGACGGAAAGAGAAGGTTGGAGCAGAGAGAGGCACAGCACAATTCAAAACCAATGGTCTGTTTAAATATCATCAAACTAATGATAACATAAATACATTAAAGCAATTTCTAATTAAGTCTACAACAGTTGCATGTAAAAATGCCTGTGTCTAAATGCTTGTGTCTAGGCAGGGCATGACACAGTTGTTCAGTTACACACGTTTTGTTTAAACGAAAAATCAACCATGATTTTATTATTCAGCAATATGAATAGCAGGAACAAACCACATGTTGGCCTTAAAGGAACAGTTCAGTATAAAAATAAAATCTGGGTAAATAGATAGTCTGTGCAAACTAAACAATGTTTCTAATATAGTTAGCTTGCCAAAAACGTAATGTATAAAGGCTGGAGTGACTAGATGTCTAACATAATCGTCAGAACACTACTTCCTGCTTTGCAAATTCACAAATGTTAAGTCTGCTGAAGGACGATGTAAGATGGCGGCATTGAAATTTTATCCAGGGCAAAAAAAAAAAAAGTAGTTAAGCACCACTTTCTTACTTACCTGTCCTAGTAGTCTCTTAGCAAACTTACTTGCACATGCACAATAATGTAAAATTGTTTAGATTTTACTCTAAAGGTGGCCATACACAGAGATCCACTCGTTTGGCGATATCACCAAACGAGCGGGTCTCTCCCTGATATTCCCACATTGAGGTGGGTGAATTTGGGCTGATCATAATGTATGGAATACAGCAGTCGGATCACGGGACTGCATATCGATCGTGGAAGCCCGTTGGAGAGCCCCAAACACGGGCCAATAAGCTGCCAACTTGGTCTGTCGGCAGCTTTTTCAGCCCGTGTGTGGCCAGCTTAATGTGCATGCAGGAGTGTAAGAGGCAGATTTGCCAATATTCGATTTTTGTTTTCCACAACAAAAGTCTTTTGCTCAAGTTTTTCCTCGAATTTCAGTCATGACTTTTTTTCACATTGATAACAATGATAAATCTGCCTCTCCATCTGCACTAGGGATACCAGGGGAAGGTTGCCCTAGTTTTTCTTTGGACCTGTGCATTTTTATCAATGGTTTGAATACACTAGGGGCATAACATATTGGCAGCCCCCGGTGAGTTCACCTTTCCTTGTATTAGCAAGTTAAGCAGCAAACAAGAATCTTACAAACAAGGTTTACAAATTTAGTAGTAGGATTGGAGTAGGATTGGCAAGCCCTGATCATAAGTGTAAAGATGTATAAGACATGAAGTTTCTATATAATTTTAGAGGACTGAGATGATTTATTTGGCATTTATCAAAATCACTTTAAGCAAAGAACTAGTGACCTACTCTTTAAAAAAGAACAAGAATGAAGTAAGTGAAATATATTCTGACATTAACCTGTTTAACAGATTATCTCCAATCAAGTTATTTTCTCTTGGGCCCAAAATCAGTAACCCTAAACAACAGTGAGAGCCCACACAGAGCTGAATATGTTTAATAAATAAGTAGATGGTTGATTTTAGAGGCACGTCTGGTATCACAAGTCCTATACATATGGTACCTCATTCTAATCTTTGTTACATTTTGTTCCCCTATATATGTCCATTTCATGGTTTTCTACTCAAAATACATTAAAAAGCATTTATTAAGTTGGAACTTAAAACTGCTACTGTAGTGCACCATGAATACACATTATGCTTCTTGAAAAACTCACTGCCTTAAATATAATTTAATGTATGAAGTCAAACTCTCTGTTATATTACTAAGGCCTTGATTGTTCACAGGGGACATCTATGGCAATTAATGTAGAGTATGAAATCTATGGCATATATAAAATGAATGAAAGGGCATCTTAACTTTCTGAGAGAGGATTGCTATTTTATTGGGTTCAGAAAATGTTTTTAAGCCATACAAGAAAAAAGAACTACTAAATGCATCTGCCAAGAATGCTACGGCACTAAGGGGCAATTTTATGACCCAGCGCTTAGTTACACAGCATTTGCAGTAGGGGATTTCGGTGCAGCCTGAACCTCATACTAAATCCAGCACAAGGTGCAACTCTTCAAGCACATCAAACTATTTGTATCCATCAATGCAGTTCTTACTTATGTTTAGGAGGAGATTGAATATACCACATACAGTACCTGATGGGAAACTGAACTTGTTCATTCAAGACTTGGTCTAATGCAGGGATCCCCAACCTTTCGAACCGTGAGCAACATTCAGAAGTAAAAGGAGTTGAGGAGCAACACTAGCATGAACAATGTTCTTGGGGCCAAATAAGTGCTGTGATTGCCCATTTGGTAGCCCCTATGTGGATTGTCAACCTACATTGAGGCTCTGTTTGGCAGTGCACCTGGTTTTTATACAATGAAAACAATTCAAAAATAAGCACCTGCTTTGAGGCCACTGAGAGCAACATCCAAGGAGTTGGAGAGCAACATGTTGCTCACAAGCTACTGGTTATGAATCACTTGACCTGAGACTCAAGCTTCTGCCATTAGTGCAGTGGAGATCCTGTTATTAAATAATGCTCAAGATAAAGCTTCACACAAACACTCATGGGAAGGAAAAGAAGAACATGAGACTTTTGAGAAATTCAGATCTAATGCAATCAGATAAAACAATAAAAATATAGTCCAACTGCCATACCATATGTCTACAGGTATGTTGACCTTCCTTTAAGAGCCAAACTAACCTAAGCCAGAAAACATAGCTGGCAAGAATGTAACTCGATGATACGACAGGATGTCAAGTAATGTACCACTTTCTCTCCAGGCTCAGAAAGGTCTAGTTAATTAAAACACCACCTGTAATATGCCTATTTTTGCATTCAAATTACATAAAAATATTGACCTTTCAAAGTTAAGATAAGCAAACGTATTTACATAAATGCAAAATTGCTTCATTTGTAACTTCACAGTGTGCTCCAAAATGACTTTCAGTTCACTCGATGTAGAGATTACAATTTATTTGAAGCAGCTATGTCTGCTAACAGTTTATAATGAGTCACATTAAATAGATATTTACTGCTTGATGAAGGTTTGAAGGATAACAGAGAAATACTACCATCTCAGGGTCCTTTAGCCTCAGCAGCATAAGCCACTGCATATTATAGTAATTTATATTAGCCATTCCTGAAATACTGGCAGTCAGGATAAACAGACAGATGGACACCCAGATACCATACACTCTGCAAAACATTCACAATCACCACAAATATTGAAAGAGTCAAAAACTCCCCCACAGTGCAACATCACGCAGCCAGCAAAATATATTTATATAACCTCAAACACAAAGTCACATTTATACAGATACTGACATAAGCTCAAATACCCAAAGCTATGTAGCCAACAGTTTAGCCATTAACACACAGCTAGAGAGTTCACGCAGTACAGATAAATAAAAGTTCATGTTAGCATAATTTTCTATTAGTACATTTGTGCACAATCCATGGATGCATAGATATCACAGGGATGGAACCTGTTATCCAGAATGCTCAGGACCCGAGTTGTTCCAGACAAGGGGTCTTTCTATAATTTGAATCTCCATACATTAAGGGTGTTATTTTAGAGCTCTGTGAATTTTGACCAATGTTCAGGGATGCTTGTGTAGCCCCATCCTAAAAGTTAAAATCATACTCATGCACTTACTTATCCAGTCTTAAAGCCAATAAATACTTCAATCATCTGTGTGAGGTGACTATAGTATTAAAAGACTTCTCTCTTAAGATGTATAAAAACGACATTCTTTTGTGTACACTTTAGCACAAAAGGGCTTGTAGAGCTTTGGGTAGGCCAGAGCAAGCACAGAACTATATTTAGCATTCAAAATAATGTGTTTGCTCATGTCATAACGTGTGTGCTCACTAATGAATCCACAGCAACTAGAATCCATTGGGCTGTGAGTCATTACCTACTATAGAATGAAAAAAGCCAAAGGAATGTGTGGCTCGTTTTAAAAATAAAATAAAAAAAACAGAAATATCAAGGTTAAAAAATTCTCTAGCATAATATGGCAGCAATCGCTTGTGGTTACATTTTTAAATTGCAGTATGTGTTTCACTGATATATGTGCCTTAAAAATAATAGTCGCTGATCTGAGGATGGTGTGAAAATGTGTTTTATAATATATGAAATGACTTTTTACAACATTTGAAAATATGTTTTAGGGGTTAGATGGAAAAAAAATATTAAATTGTGATACGGCTGTGGTTATTTTACATTCAACAGGCTAAAGATATCAAAGGTCACATCAAGGAACCACTAAAATCCTATAATGGGCAATAGCAAAGGGCAGTAGCATGTACTTTGCTACAGGAAAAGTGAAAAAATTACATGTAACATCTTCACTTGTGTGAAGGTTTAGTGATGTTTACTTGCATCTGAGAATTTACCAAATTTCTTTTCAGACTGGATGAAACTATATTTAAGATTGTGTTACAGGGAAAATCAGAGGAAATGTGGGAGAATTTCATGACCGGTAATTCATACACAAATTGTACCACCAGTGCAAACCCAATGTCTTAAGAACTAAAAACATCACTGACTCGTGAAAAATTTGCAGCACTGTATAGCAATAAGGGTATGCATATCCCAGGCATTGTAGTTTCTATTGGTCTGTGCAATCCGGTAGATATAAGATCTGTTTTATAAGAGTCATATGGCAACTAGGCTTCACTTCTTGGTGTGACATTACCAATTAAAAATGCAATACTTAGAGCTTGGGCACACAAGATTATCTTACCTTTGGTTCCATAGAAATGAAGCTGTGTATACCTCGGCTGGCAAGAATGGACCTCTTGAAGGTTTTACTGTGAAAAAAGTGGTAGTAATCTTCGAGTGCTCCAATCTGCAGAAAAAGCAAGGGAGATTAATTTTTATAGAAAGCAGATTATTGTTTGTATCGTTTTTTTTTTTGTCTGAGATATAACTCTATAAATTATGCATTCTTTTACTGCGCTGGGAAGTTACTTGAGCCCCAATGATCATCTTTCAAAAGAAGGACATGTGATATGAAATGGATGTCAGCGTCCTTCAGGCACTAACTGCACATCCAAAGATTATAATTGAGCGTCTAGGGCTGCCTCTGTCTACCTATTTAATGTTTAATTTATATGCAGTGTTCTATAGCAATGCTCATCCACAGTGACACATAACAAACTGCATTAAAAAAAAAAGAAAATACAAATTGCTGCTGCTTTTTAACACACAGTGTGATGAAATCTACTGTTACATTGTTGTTTTGCCTTGTGTGGGTCAGCGGTGTTGGCAAATAAATGCATGTATGAACTTGATGGATGTTATCTATTTTAACCCCAAATGAACTATGTAACCATAGTGCGATAAGTAAGCATAAAATAAATATTGCAGGTAAAATGAGAAAAAGCCAGGTGTCTTTCGTCTACATGGAGGGAAATAGACATTTTTCTGCTTCAATTGTACAATCTGACTTATTTTGTAATATAATCGCTCTGGTCATAAAATGTGCATGATACAAATTCTTAATGCTCAACACACTCTAATGTTCTGCAGGTGCACCCATGTACATAATATTAAGATCAGAACAATTTTTTTTAAAAAAAAAAAATTAACATGTTATAATACACAAAAGCCATGAATATCCTGTAAATTATATCCTTATAAACGGTGAGTAGTGATGTCATCAGTTATAAACGGTGAGTAGTGATGTAATTTCTGTCACATGACTCACTAAAATTTGTGTATTATAATAAATAAAGTACCCCCAGTTGTAAAATATGAGGATATTATAAGTTACCTCGGAGTTCCATGACCTGTATAAAAACACTCGGCCTTCGGCCTCGTGTTTTTATATGGTCATGAAACTCCTCGGTAACTTATAATATCCTTATATTTTACAAGAGGGGGTACTTTATTCACTATATAATGCCATTACTAGATCCCCTAAGTCATTTATACATCACAAAATATAAAGATTGCCAGATTTAATTTTCTATGACTAATGTTTAAACCTCTCCCTCCAGTGCCCCCTGGAAGTAAACAGGTTAAACACTGATGTTTATGGTTGATATAAAACAAGGCAATTTTGGTTGCTTATAGGGTTGCCACCTAGCCTGTATTTTACTGGCCTGGCCGGTAAAAATTATGGTTGATCCCTATGTTATTAATAGGGAAAAAAGCTAAACATATAGGAAGGCAGGTATTTTTTTTTCCAGAAAAAGTGGCAACCCTAGATACTGTTATGGGGAAAACTAATGTTCAAAACGCATTAGTTAATAGTGCTGTCCAGCAGAATCCATTTTACATATATAATTTAGAAATATGTCCTGGGGCTAGACATATTGTCAGTTTCCCAGCTGCCAAGGTCATGTGACTTGTGCTCTGATAAACTTCAGTCACTCTTTACTGCAAATTGAAGTGATATCAACCCCTCCCTTTCCCCCCAAGCAGCATAACAACAGAACAATAGGAAGGTAACCAGATAGCAGCTCCCAAACATTTAACCGCGACATTTTCACCGCAGTTTTTAAAACAGCCGACCACTGCATTGCGGTGACAAGGCTATGGCACTTCTGGTAGCTTTTATGCAGGGGTCGGCTTTTTTAAAAACCGTGATGCAAACCGCTGCGGATAAACGTATGTGTGTCCATAGTCTAAGGCTATTGACACACAGGCTGTTTTCAGCCTGCATATTTGGGCTGATCTCAGCCTGTGTGTGACTTCACACAGGCTGATCGGATTCAAAACAATGAACAGATCTGCTTCTCTCATCCTGTGTAAATTACTCGGGCTGAAAACAGCTGCTGAACAGCCGCAAAAAACAGCAGTTAATAGTAAAATCCAGGTCCTACTGCGACACATTCAGTTACATTGAGTTGAAGAAACAACAGCCTGTCAGAAAGCAGTTCCATTCTGCTGGCTCTTTCTGAAAGAACATGACCAGGCTAAATGACTAGAGATGGCTGCCTGCACACCAAAATTACAACTAAAAAATATACACTTGCTGGTTCAGGAATTAAATTTTATATTGTAGAGTGAATTATTTGCAATGTAAACAGTGTAATTTAGAAATAAAAACTACATCATAAAAATCATGACAGAATCCCTTTAAACTTTGTTTCCACCAGCTTTGGCATCCCCCATTTAATCAAAGTACGAACAGTATTTTTCACTTGGCTCATTTTTGGATGTATTAAAGGAAAAGTAAAATGAAAAAAATGAAATTGTAATACAGATATAATGTTGTTTTGCCCTGCACTGGTAAAACTGTGTTTGTTTCAGAAACACTACTATTATTTATATAAATAAGCTGCTGTGTAGCCAAGGGGCAGCTATTTAAAGTAAAAAAAAAAGCTCAAGTTACACAGCAGATCGGATAAGCTCTGTAGAACATAATGTGTTATCTGCTATTTATCCTGTGCCATATAGCCTTTTTCAATTTCCGCCATTGCTATTCAGCAGCTTGTTTATATGAATATAGCAGTGTTTCTGAAGCACACAGATCAGTTTTACCAGTGCAGGGCAACACTACATGATATTTTCAGTACTTTAAAACACTTTTTTGGTGTTACTGTTCCTTTAATGAAAGACTAGGTACTAGATACAAGGAAACAGGGAAACTGCTAAACATATCATAAAGCTGGGATTCATATATAGAACGTAACAGTATTTCAAACCTTGGAGGATTTGTTTTGATAGACCTTGCTTTCTGCAAGTTCTGAAATACTTCTAAGGTAGAAGATAAATATTGCATATACACAAAAACTCTTAGATTGTGCAAATATGGATAATAAATTCTCTTCCTGGTTATGGAAACTTGTGTAATTCTTGGCATGAAAAGTGGAAGGGGGTGCTAAGAATTTGGAGCTCTGCGACAACTGAAAAGATAAGCAAACCACTCTTTATTCATCTTGGTAAAACACATTTGTGAAGAGAGTTGATATTTCTGATGTATTCTTAAAGAAAAAAAGTTGTTTGGATTCTTTCCCATATTTCATCTTTAAAGGGATAGCTGACCAGTACATTTTTTGTATTTTTTTTTAAAATAATTTGCTGTCCTCTTCTGCCTCTTTCCAGCTGCTTTCAACTTTAAAATGCTGACTGTAGGGCTTCACTGACCCCAGCAGCCAAAATACTATTGTCCTTTGATGCTATTAATGTTATAGTTACTTTTTTTGTAATTCATTTTGCTATCCTGGTCATCCCTATTCATCTCTTAGTCATTGAAACCACTGCCTGGCTGCTAAGGTAAATTGAATCCTAGCAACCAGATAGCTTCTGAAACACCAACCTGAAGAGCTGCTGATTCAAAAACCACAAGGATACAAAATGAAGACCAGTTTTGAATGGTTTTAGTATACCACTGTCTATCCATATGAAAAGTTAATTGAAAAGCAAACGACACCTTTAAGTATTGATGTGAAGAAGTATCCTGCCATTAAGACATCTTGTTCTTACATTGTAAGCATCAGCTACTACATCTGAATGCACATTATTATTATGCCGTGTATTTATAAAGCGCCACCATATTTTGCAGTGATGTACAATAAATGGGTCTATACATTGAACAGATTACATAAAAAAAAAATAACCAATTTGAAAGGTAAAAGAGGGTCCTGCTCAAACTAATTTATAATTTAAAAAAAAAAAATTAATAAGCTACATCCTACAGTCAAAGTCAGACATTTATGAATTTTAGGCTCCAGTTCCCCTTGTACAACTGAATGTCTGTTCTACCCTTAACTCATACTAACATCAGAGATACATAAAATGTTGAATGTAATGTCAATATAAAATACTGGCTTTACATTCATCCAGCTATAGTGCTTCGAGAGTATAAAGAACTGCAATTGACAACTCATCCCAAATGTTTTCCTTATCAAGATCAGGCCTGGAAACCCATCCATTGTTTAGGCGCCAATAAATAGGCAAATCATGGTTAAAGAATACCATGAATCATCTCAAATCTATTCACATTATTAATAATAAGAATTAAAGTTCTTATGGTGCACACACATATATACAATAGTTATTCTATGTACACATAAATAAAACACTAATTAAGTTTACCCATACCAACACAATATGGTAATTTGGCGGTTGCTCCTTTGGTGCATGAGGCGTTAGGCATAGCGCTCCAGCAAAACAGAGCCCTGAAATATGGGCCTTTTTATTAACCCTTGCATCAGATACACTGAAAATCCTATTCAATTTATGGTTACTGGTGCTTTAAAAGGTCTCTTCAGTGACAAAATATGGTCTATAAATACTTCAGGATATTCTTGAAAGTAAAAAAGAATATTTAGTGGTGTTGCTGGTTCTTGTTTGGAGATATATATATATATATATACACATATATATTCAATTTATGGTTACTGGTGCTTTAAAAAGTCTCTTCCGTGACAAAATATGGGCCTTTTTATCAACGCTTGCATCAGATACACTGAAAATCATTTTAGCTATGACCAAATGGAATCAAATGTACCGTGACATTTTGTGAGTGGTGCTTAACCTCTGGGCTGTCAGAGGAACCTTTAAAAGTCGGTTTGTTGTAAATTCATCAAAAAGACAATTGTTTATAGAGAAGTGTGCTCAACTGAGATTTCAAAAAGCTGTCAATCATAGCACAGAAATGAAAAATGGATAACATATTGCTCTTTACCAAGAACTGACACTATGGGTATGTTGTGATACAACAAATATTGCCTATATATACAGTAAACACATTACTTTAGTTAGTTAGCAAATGTGGTATGCAATTAAGCTGTGTATTTGCATCAAAGCATAATATGCTTTACCCATACCTCTGAACTGTCCTGTTTTCTGTGCGATGGGACAGTCCAGATTTTGACAGCTCAGTCAGCAGCTGTACTTGGATACTTTTGGAACAATTTAAGATAATCAAAGAAACAACTGTAACTATTTAAGATAAGCAGATCTCATAGGAGAACTAAGACTAGCAACTTAAAGGGCAATTCACTTTCATTAGCAAAACGGTTATAACACATAAACAATTGCATTAAAACTCCCAGAAATGTGTTCAAACTTTAATAACATTCCAAATTTGGTAAATTGGACATGGTAATTAGGAGGTGTGGCCATAAAATGGGCATGGTCAAATATGTTCTCTGCACTACGCCCGGCACAAGTTTTTGTCCCTCTTTTAATTTTTCAAATGTTGGGAGGTATGGCTTTACCTACATTCGCCAGCGTGACATCATTTCGGCACTTCGCCGATTTACTAATGGTAGCTGGCGTAATTTCGCAAGGAGATAGACTCAACTTTGCCCTCTAAAGCCAGCGAATTTTCGGTAGTGTTACTACACAAATTCACTAAGTTTTTGATTTTACTGACCGTTACCTCTATCGCCAGACTTGCCTTCGCCACCTCAGACCAGGCAAAGTGCAATAGAGTAGATAGGACTTCCTCAAAAAATAGTTAAAAATTTTTCTAAGTCCCAAAAAACGCTGGCGTTTTTTCCTATTTAAAGGGCGATAGACTAAAAAAGATTGTAAATTTTTTTTTTGGGGAACCCTCCTTCCCCCCTACATTTGCTAACATATGGCACCTAAACTATACTGTGGGCACATGTGTAGGGCAATATAACAACTTTATATAATTTTATTAAGGTTCCCAGACCTTGTGTAGTGTAATGTATTTGTATATACAGCCATTGTACTTTAACTGCACGCCGTATGCTAATTAGCCAAAGCTAGGGTAACTTCGAACTGCTGAGCGTAATTTCACTGACGTAATTTTGCCAGCGTTCGTTACCATGTGCGCAACTTCAGATCTTCGTGAATTAGCGTTGTCCAGGCAAATTTACGCCTAGCGAAGTGTTGCGATGTGCACAAGGCCAGCGCTGGCGTTTTTTCGCGGTTACTGAATTTGCCCCGTGTAGTTTTTCCAGCAACTCTCTTTAGACCACCAGATTTATAGGGGCAAATTCACTAAAGCGCGAAGGGGCTAACGCTAGCGCAAATTCGCCAGTGTGACATCATTAAGTTACTTCGCCAATTTACCGAATTAATGGGTTGGCTGGCATAAATTCGCTAGTGAAGTGGACCTACTCTAGTGCTCCTGCGCACCCTTACGCCAGGCGAAGTTGCGCTATGGTGAAGGGACGTAACTATGCTAATTCACCAACTCTCACATTTTACTGACTGATACCTCCGCAGATTAGTGAATTTGCCCCATAGGGTTTTAATAAAATGTGCAACGTTCCAAAAAGATCTGCACTGAGTTTTATTTAAGTAGAAACTTAATGATCTAGTAGCTTTTTAGTTAAAAAAAGGTCTTCATATAGAAATAGAAAGCAAAGTCAAATGTATTTCTGACAGGTAGAGAAGCAGTAAGATTATTTTTAATGGGTTAAGATATATTTACCTGCAGCCACAGGCTGCCCTTCCGGCACCATTTCTCCAGTCGATGCTGAGTAAATGCTGAACAAGGGATGCAAGTACTTCCCCCAGGTGCAGCCAATAACTGGAACAGTTCTGGCAATGCCATAGGGCTCATTTATGGGAATCCATTCAGGTACATCAATGTAATATACACTCTAGCCATAGCAGAATACATAAACGAAAACATAATTTCATAATACTGTCTTCTCCCAGTCCATGAAAACTTGTAAAACAGTGAAAAAATAGTGGGGTGGAGTAAAGCAAACAGTACATTGCAAGCTCATTAGAAGCAGCAGCTGAAGGAAATTCAGGAGTATTTTATTTTCCCCTATTCCTGTCAAATATGTATGTGGTATGCTGACTCGGGTCATTCTCTTATCTGATATGGGGCTTGAAGTATTCAGACTGCCTTGGGCTAGATTTTGTTTGCTTTGATCTGCTCATATCTTTTCAGGCTATTTTTCAGATTCTACATCACATTTGATCTGTTGAAGATAGAATGTGGAACAGTAACAATGTCAGACTTTTATTTTGACTACTCTGAGTCCACAAAGTGCAGAACATTGAGTACAGGATGTGAGACAAAATAAAGAAAACAATATAACTCCTATTTCCACATGACTTTATAGTACATGTACCTGCTGTGCCCTGAAAACAAGCAATTCAGCAGCATAGTGGCACAGTAGTGAGTTTGTATGTGCTCCCTTCATCTGTGTGGGTTTCTTCTGGGTACCATATAATTAGAATACTAGTATACAACTCCCTCCCTCCATCCTTTGCGGTTAGCAGAAGTCCATTATGCAGGGGGATTATCTGTGCACTAGTAATCTAAAAACCTACCTTGCCAGGAGCAAACATGGAGCAGCTTCAATTTCACTATTTGACCTGTATAGCGCATGAACTAAAAATCATAGATTTTTCATGATTACAACAGTAGGCAACAAGCATGTTCAGCACAAGACATATTCACTGAACAGCCCCTTTAAAGTGGACCTGTCATCCAGACATGAAAAGATGTATAATAAATTTCCTTTTCAAATTAATCATGAAACCCAAATTATTTTTTTTATTTAAGCATTCATAGCTGTTGTAAACTCATTTAAAAATCTCTGCCGTCAATCAAATATTGCCTGCCCCTCCTCTATGTGGGGCAGGAAATTACTTTCACTTTCCATTCAGCACTTCCTAGATGTAACTGTACTCCCCCTGTTCTCTTCGCCATTTAATTGTGTAGCCAGGGCATGGGGATGGACATCAGGTTCCCCGTTCTTGTGCTCAAACAATATTTTCAGATGATACAAGGCTTGCCTTAATAACAGTGTCCACAAAATGGCCCCTGCCTGCTTGCTATAATTATTAATTCTCAGACGGACGGAAACAAGATTAAAAAATTTCTACAGTGTAATTAAAGTTCATTTTGCTTGACTAACATGATAAAATAGGATTTGGAATTATTTGTTTGGGTGATGGGTCCCCTTTAAAACATGTCACTAAGGTAACAATAAATCATGAATACAGACATTTAACATTCAAGCTTCCCTGTAGTGATATCTAAGGCTCAACGGCACACAGAGTTGGGCCTCTGCTTCCCTTTGACTGCAGGCAGTGAGAAACTGATGTGTTCCCATATGCTTCTCTGTTTCTCTGCACTGAGAGGCATGCCTTTGTGTCAGTGTTCACTTTATGAAACTGCACACAGCGTAATTCAGTGCCTCCGTGTAGAGAAACAAAAAACCGGGTGGGAGCACATCAGTTTCTCTCTGCCTGCATCGAAATTGCACACAGAGAGAAGCTGAGGCACAGTTCCTAAACCAAGATGTTTTCTATAATCTTATCACTAGAGATTGTGTAGCCTGGGAAGTTATGGAATTCTTCAAAAAGGGAGGTGATAAGTGATTTCTCAGCTGGAGAAGATACAGTCTCCCTCGTGAGGTTATTAGATTTAGATTTATACTTTCAGGATAATTTTTATTTTTAAGACCCTTTTCTACCATAAGACAATGAATAGGGCTTGTGCTGACCATTATTTTTGCCTAATGTTTTAATAAGGAAATATGAACAGTCGCTGAAATTTTAAAGTCAAGTCACATTGTACTTCCTGTTCTTACGAGTACAATGAAATCAAATGACCAGTCCACTGAGGAGCTATTGTTAATGATAAACAATTTATAAAAAGTAGTTGTCATTCCATGTATGATTATACGATTAAGAACCTTACATAAATTCACTGAGCGTAATTAGGTTGTTGGTTTTGGTTTAATTTACTTGTTTGTAATCTAGTAAAGTGTTTAGGTGGCATCACCAATTAAAAACTATATTTTATTTTTCTTTCTGTGCTTTTAGCCACAACAAGTTGTATAGGTGTGCCTTATTGTATAGCTTTGTTCTTTGATCTTTGTTTGAAATCCTGCTTGTTTAATTTGAAAACAATAAAAACAGTTAAACATGAATGATAAACAATTTCTGCAAAGCACTGCATAAATGTAATGGCACTATATAAATAATAACAAGTGTATGAATAATAAGGGAATAGTGTAGCATCTTTTAGGAATGATTGGGGTCTGGGGCTTTCTCTTAAAGGGGTGCTTTTGGAATTTAGAGTGTTATAGCCTACTCATAATCAACAAAGTAAGTAGATGTATGGGGAGAAGGGGGTTACTGGCACCATGGATAAAGAGGGGTGTTATTAGCAGATCAGAGTTTCCAACATGCACACATTCCATAAAATCTACTTTGGATTTAATACTAACAGCATTAGTTGACTGATGTGTTGCTCATCAGAGCTTACACACACAAGCTGGGGGGTTTGCAGAGGTTTATTTAGCTGTGCTTGGCTGAAGAGAAGTGTTTTTTTACTCTTCAGCACAGGATCACAGTATGCAGAAAGCCCTCTGATTGGAGAAGGCTTGTGCAAACTCAAATAACCACCACAGCTGCTGAATCTGCAGGGCTCCAAGTTCTGCAATGACAGGTAAAGAGAACTGCCACCAACAACTGTAATAATGTGAGAAGAGAGAGTTTTGGTATGAATATAAGACTGGAAGATGAATAAGAAAGGGCCTGAACAAAAAAATAAGTGATAAAATATAACAATAATATTGCAGTCTCTTTTTTTTACAGAAATACGTATTGGCTGCTGGGGTCAGTGCCCTTCAGTGGAAATCTGGAAAAAAGGAAGACTGCTAAGAACAGAACGTTCGATCACATTCTAAAAGTTGACGGGGAGATTAGTCGGCCATCAACAAATCTCCTCTTCCCGTCGCGATTCACACTGGCTACCGGCGGGAAGGCATTTCGGGGAGACTAATCGACCTGAAAAAGAGGAGATTTGTCGCTGGGCAACTGGAATGTTACATGTGCCAGCACCTTTAAGGTGAGTGCCAATGATGAAAGTCAATGAAAAACGTGACACAAAAAAAATGCCTATTAAATTAAGCTGTTCTTTTGAACGGTTTATCTTTAAAAGAAAAAGAAAAACAGGAAACTAGAATGTGCAATTTGCGTCTTAAATTATGCCAAGGTCATTTATCAAGGCTTGTCATGGACTTTGCCTCATGAATATCTGCAAAATGATTCACTCAGCTCTGATAAGAGAAAAATTAATGACTATGATATTTAAGCACACAACCTCTTCAAGTGGCTAACTTAAATCTCTATAACATGCAATAAAGAATTAACAAGGTAATATTTTGTCTCCAGTTTTACAACGTTTGATCATTATGTATGACAAACAATCCCCATCTTCCCCGTGACACACTGAGTAACTCATCACTGTGTTTTTATCGGCATCATGGTGGTTATGGCATGAATTCCTTTCTTACACAAAAACACAGAGATCAACTAATACGTACAGCAAAATATGGTGGTTCTGGGCATTATATAACCTATTTTTCTACAAAAAAAATGCTAAATTGTCTTTGAGGTTCGCTTAAATCAACATAGAAAGATTAACACAATAATGTGGCCCTTTTGTGCCCCATTAATAACCTCCCTGGAACGTATAAATCAACCCAGGAGTGTAAGAGGAGGTGCACAAAGAGCAGTCTACTCCACTACTCAACCCAAAGCCTATCAAATGGGCCAAAAATGTTTATTTGTAATTATTCACCTCTTGGTTTCAGGAATATAACATTATTTATAAAAGTAATGTTTGAGGCCACATAAAAGAATAATTGTAATTTCAGTAGTAATGCAAATGGTTTAGGCCTCTGTGTTAAAAGAACAGTAACAGCAAAAAAATAAAAGTGTTTTAAAGTAATAAAAATACAAAGCAGTGTTGCCCTGCACTGGTTAAACTGCTGCGATTGCTACAGAAACACTACTATAGTTTATATAAATAAGCTTCTGGGTAGTAATTGAGGCAGCCATTCGAAGGAGAAAAGGCTCAGGTTACACAGCAGATCTCTGTAGAATATAATGGTGTTATCAGTTATCTACTATTTAACCTGTGTCATATAGCCTTTTTTCAATTTCTGCCATTGCTACACAGCAGCTTGTTTATATGAACTATAGTAGTGTTTCTGAAGCAAACAGATCAGTTTTACCAGTGCAGGGCAACAGTCTATGTGAATATTTCATTCCTATCAAATTACTACTATGATTCATTTCAGACCAAGCACTTACCCAGAACGTTAGCAAGTTAACAGCATCAAGCGTTAACAACTTTGTAATTCAACACTGAAGGGCTCATTTTCTGATGGTGGGCTGGAAGCGAAATGCAAAAAGAACAGCAACAAGCTGCCATATTTTATTTTCTGCACTTTGCACCCTGCATGGCTATCAGCACCTCTGGTTACAGCTCAGAGCAACAGGATCCATGTACCTGCTATTAATACTAGGGATGCACCAAATCCACTATTTTAGGGTTCAGCCAAATCCTGAATCATTTGTGAAAGATTTGGCAGAATACTAAACTGAATACGAAGCCTAATTTGCATATGGAAATTATGGAAAAGAGGGGGGAAAGAGAACCGAACACGCAGCTAATTTTTGGATTTGGTACAGCCAGTCACTTGTATTCAGCTGAATCCTGTTGAAAAAGGCAAAATACTGAACCAAATCCTGGATTCAGTGCATCCCTAATGAATACAGCCTTGTAGGTCACCATTCTATCCCCTAAAACAGTGATCCCCAACCAGTGGCTTGTGAGCAACATGTTGCTCACCAAGCCCTTGGATGTTGCTCCCAGTGGCATCAAAGCAGGTGCTTATTTTGGAATTCCAGGCTTGAGGCAAGTTTTGGTTGTGTAAAAACCAGGTGTACTGCCAAACAGAGCCTCCTTTAGACTGCCAGTCCACATAGGGGCTACCAAATAGTCAATCATAGCCCTTATTTGGCTCCCCTATGAATTTTTTTCATGCTTGTGTTGCTCCCAAACTCTTTTTTTATATTTGAATGTGGCTCACGGGTAAAAAAGGTTGGGGACCCCTTCCCTAACAGCAAGACTTTGGATGCATGCTCTTCTTGAATGAGCATTAAGGGGCTTGATTTTGCACCCCTTAGAGTACCCCTTCATGCTCTATCACATACGTTCAGGTTTTTGGCCTTGTCTTCTCTAAATAACACAAAAGAGCTCATTAGCGAGAAATAATTGTGTTAACATTATGGATTCTTTCCATAATATTTTGAGTATTATAATATATGCCTGGTTAAACTCAGTGGAGTTTCCTATAGAAAACAGTAAGAAGGTTCTTCTGCACAAACAGAGCCTGAGCAAAAGTATAATAATGTCCCATCTGTATTATGGATTAATCCTTGCTGTTATAAAATTTACAAATCCCTTCAAAACAATATTGATTCAGAGTTTGTTCAGAAAGTTCTAGAATGCTAGCAGTGCAACGATCTTATTCTATCGCCAAAACCAATAGTAGTCCTTAAAAAAAAAAGCTTTGGTGTTTATTATGCTTGTGTTCTGATAAGGTTTTAGCATTTAAATCGTATTGACTAAGTATTACGTGTATGCTTTCTTTTGCTTGGAATAGATTTGTTCATGCTAGATGTCAAGTTCAAAATATCAACAACTAAAACTTTGTAACAGCAGGTCCGTGGCTGACATACAGAAAGTAAAAATGTCAGTGTTAACAGTGCCTGACGTTTCGCTTTTCTTTTTTTTTTTTTTCACTTGGAATGTGGCACTTTGAAGAAGGAGGAATATAAAGCTCTGAAAGTGGAGTCAAGAGCTCAGGAACTGTGGATTACTTAAAAAATGACAGTTTCTATTTCATGCACATCTTTTCCATCTTACATTTTTCTAAAAGGGCAATGGTGTCTGAGAATAAAACATTATCCAGTGATATTCTTGACCACACTGGTCTTAAAGTGGCCATGCAAGGTTTCAGTAAATAATGTTCATTGTTAGACCCTATTATTACAGAATTAATCTTAAATGAATCAAATTGATCAAGTTTTCCGAAAAAACCTCGAACATCTTCAAATGGGTCAAATGCCATTGACTCCTAATGACAGGTTTTAGATACAGGAGAATTAAGGGAGGCACTTGGTAATGACTTGTAATTGGAGGGTGGTACCGAATTCATGTTTTACTTATTTATACCTGTTTCTTGTTCATTTTGTAAGAGCACTTAAGAAAGGGGGTTGATCCCCTGAAACGTTGTGCAGAGATCTGAATAAATCACCAAGTTCAAGCACATTCTGCTGTGTGAATGCCATCTGATTATCCTTGGTTATTGCTTTAGATACAGTAAAATGAGGGAAAACTTTAAATCAGGGGATGTAAAATGAGGGTTCTACTGTATAGTGTATTTTCATATTCAAGCTTTTTCCAGGGTTTGATATAATAAATTCTGAAAAATTTGCAGTTTTATCAAAAAACTAAAAAAAAATAAAATGTTTTTTTTACCAAAAAATGTGAATTTTGACCAAAAAATAACCTTGAAAACACGAATTTTCATGGAAAACACAACTCAAACCTTAATAAATAAACCCCTTAGAATTATGGGATATCCCCAGTCTACCTCATACTTGGCTGAACCAGTCACAACTCCCCACAGAGCACGTATTACATGGGACTCTTACTTTCAGGTGGGCCTTGCTGTAATGGAGGAGGAAGGAATAATCACACTGACTTCACACACACACACACAAAACCTAATCTAACAATAACTTGGGTACTACAGATTCTTACAGCAAATAGATAAGGGTAGTGGTAGACAGGGAGATTAGTCACCCAGCGACAAATCTTCACTACTTTGGGTGACAAATCTCCCCAATCTCTTCCCACGTGCAAGAATATGAATCGCCGGGGGGGGTGGCATATGAATCACTATGAATTTCAGAAATTCTTAGTGATTATTGCCGGCGGGAAGGTATTTCGTGGAGATTGGTCACCCGAAGTAGTGAAGATATGTCGCTGGGCGACTAATCTCCCTGTCTGCCACCACCCTAAATGTTATTTGCTGGATCTTACACACACTATCTTTGGTAGTAGTGCCAAGATGGTGCATAAGCATTAACTTCACAGATACTTTAGACATGGGGAGGCCCATTTATCAAAGGTCGAATTTCAAATTCATGTGAATTTTTTTTCATTCGAATATACTCACAATTCGACTGGGAGGATGTTTAAGAAAAATGGCTAATATTCAATAGAATGGTTCCAACCCGAAAATTTGGATCGCATTCGATTCGTATTCAATTCATACAAAATGAGTTTTTCTCCCAAAAAAAAATTTCAATGTCAGGAAGGCTACTAACATCTTCAAATGGCTCAACGGACCTGTACATGACTTCGGCAGGTTTTAGGTGGCGAATATTCAAATTAGGACTGTTTTCATGGTCGAGATGTGATAAATATCACATTCAAATTTACATTCGAATATTGAGATTAAAATTAGAATGTGTGAATTGTGAATTTAAAATTCAAATTCAAATTTACTATTCGACCCTTGATAAATTTGCCCCATACAGTATATCGACTTGATGACGTTACACAGGCATAGTTTTAGCAACAACCCAGAGGTAGTATCCCCAGTACTAGCGGATGTTAAAATCAGTGAAATACTTAAGGAATCTCCTTCTGTTCAGCAGCTGACTTCCGCAATAGAGTTTCAGGATTCTGAACCAGCAGTACAAACATTAGAAACAGAACCATTGTGTCGGCCTGGGCGTTTCAGTGCAGAAATCCTCAGAACGTGCCAGCACACGGGCCACTGCAATGGTTCAGAGTGTAAGAAAGTTAAAGAGCAGATTTCAGTGTAGTGGTTGTTTCATGATCTGTGGTTTTTTTTAGCTTTACAATAAGGGTTTCCAAATTTCATTAGGGAGTACATGTACTCATGTTGATAGCAAGAAGTACTATAGAGAAGACTTGTGTCATTTAAAACCTGCATTCCCTACAAAGGAACACACACAGAAGTCACTAAATAGGAATGTATGGAAAAGCCCTTAAAGCAGCATGGAATTTATTGGCTGCTGGTGATGGACTGGTCTGTCAGGGTTCATGGGAATTTCGTGCTGGGCCCCGGGCCTAGTGGGTAATACAGCAGAGCACTTCTCATCACATTCTTGTTTCCACTGCAGAGCCATTTATCACGTTTTACATCGGACATTTGTGTGAATACATTTCAGATGTCAGGTTCTCTGCCAGACCATAGTAGTTGATTATGATGGTTGCTACTTTCAAAGATGAATGGTGCAGACGCCGAAGGTGAATTTTTAATTGGCCTCCCTGCTTTAAATTTAATAAAAACCTACTTGCAAACAAGCTGTCTCATAATAAGACATTTTTCCTTTTCTTTTGTGTACATAACATATAATCTTTAAGTTCACATGTGCTAGCCGCTGACATTGAGTGATAAATGCATGCATTTTACTATGTAGGTGGATACCTAGCACTGAGTAGGAAGGCAAGAGCACTTTCAGCACAGCTTCTCTATAAAAAGAATCTATGTTGTCAAGATGATTTTAAATATAGTATGGAAATATTAACAGGCTGAGTATTTCCTTTATGAGCTATCTGTTATGAAGCCAAAATCTGGATGCTGGAGCAAAACTTTTAAAGCCTTATTAACTAGAACAACACTTCTGGGGATGCAACCAGCCCTCCGAGAATTCTATTGTAGTTTAAACATATATTTATTTAATTTCCTATAAAACAAATATATTTTCTTGCACATGGCCTTCAATTCTTTGAGTGCCTGTTGTGTGATTCATGTCTGTTGTGTGTTCATTCATGTTTGCTCACAGCACTAGAGAGGCATGAATCTCACATCATCCAGTACATGTTAATATGGGATTGAATAATGGCCAATATGATACTGTGTGCTACTACCCAACTGTGAACTAATATAGTGATTACAGTCTGAAAGATTGCATTTTTATATCGTAAATGAGCTCTCAGATCATTCCATTTTCTGACAGTTAGACTTACATCAGGCCAGTATCACCTGGTCATTGCAGAGAGATCATAAATTCTCTTTTCTATTTATTTGTAACCCAACATGTCAATTTCACTATGAAATTTAAAGGTGCATTTCCTTGACAATAGTGTGTTTATGGTCCAAAAGCTAGTCAATATTGTGACATTTCTAAAATAAAGCTTCTGGACTAACACAATTTAAACTTGGATTTCTCATAAATGGAACCCCATGTCATTCAATTTCCTGATTTGACATAACCAGCCAGCATGAAAGTAACAGGTGACAGTAATACCTGTTGTGTTGTTTGATTTATGTTTTCTTTTCTTGTACAAGTTTTTATTGGAATTTCAAGTAGCGAAAAGAAGGAAAGCAGAAAGTGTTACATAGCTTTCACAAAAGGATTCTACAAAAAGTCTCCTTATTTGAAAGTTTAGTCATTCAATAATGATGCTAATTATGTTATACTGACATTATCCTGGTAGGCTCCCTCTTGCTTGTCCGCAACATGAGTCGCAGGGTAGAGGTTTGCAAGGGGCTGGAGTTTTCCAGCTGTAGGCGGTGGAAGCAAGAAGAGGTACGCCATGTGCGACCGGGGGGGGGGGGATAGTTTGTGAGGGGCCCCATGGCTGGGCAGTGGCTGCTAGTCATATCCAGATTAAGTCTGAGCCAAAGCATACAACCAGGCTGACCAGCTGTGATGCAGGTTTTATGGCAATTATTAAAGGAACAGTTCAATGTAAAAATAAAAACTGAGTAAACAGATAGGCTGTGCAAAATAAAAAATGTGTTTCTAATACAGATATTTAGCCAAAAATGTAATCTATAAAGGCTGGATTAAGCAGATGTCTAACATAATAGCCAGAACACTACTTCCTGCTTTTCAGCTCTCTAACTCTGAATTAAAGGAACAGTAACACCAAAAAATGTAAGTGTTTTAAAGTAATAAAAATATCATGTAGTGTTGCCCTGCACTGGTAAATCTGATCTATTTACTTCAGAAACACTACAATAGTTCATATAAACAAGCTGCTGTGGAGCAATGGCGGAAATTGAAAAACGGCTATATGGCACAGGTTAACTAATGGATAACAGATAACACCATTAGACAGACAGAGCTTATCTGCTATCTGCTGTGTAACTTGAGCCTTTTCTCCTTTGAATGGCTGCCCCCGTTGCTACACAGCAGCTTATTTATATAAACAATAGTAGTGTTTCTGAAGCAAACACATCAGTTTTACCAGTGCAGGGCAACAATGCATTATATTTTCATTACTTTAAAACACTTTTATTTTTTGATGTTACTGTTCCTTTAATCAGCAACTTTAAGGGGGGGGCACATGGGACATAACTGTTCAGTGAGTTTGCAATTGATCCCTAGCATGAGGTCAGATTCAAAAGCAAATAGCTATGACCCATGTGCCCAGGCCCGGATTTGTGGAAAGGCCACCTAGGCCGGCAGGATTTTAGGGGGGCGGCATGCTACCCAACCACACCCACATTGGTTCAAAAACACTGGGGATGCGCTGGAGATACAATAATTTTTTAAATCCCCATTGCTCCAGTCCAGATGATGAAAATTTGTACGAATAAAGGGGAGGGGACAGGGGCGACAAACGGCATTGGGCCTAGGGGCGCCCACTATGTAAATCCGGCCCTGCATGTGCCCCCCAGTCACTCATTGGTTACTGCCTGAGAGCTGTAAAGCAGGTAGTGTTCTAGCTAAGTGTAACTGTTCTTTGCCCATACATATTACAATGTGAAGAAAAATGTATTTGAAACCTGTGTGAGAGGCCAGATGCAGCAGTGATACAGAGCGAAGAGCTACAGTATATTCAATGTGAACAAAATATCAATAAAGACACTGTTCACAGCTGTCATATGACTGCTTCACTGTTTCATCAGTGTGCCATTTCAATATAAGCATGCAATAAACATACTAGATGGGAATGAACAGACACAACAGAACTATTAGACTGTAACCAGAAATATTTATTTTGCTGATAAAATGTACGGCATCTGTATATGCTGCAGAACAAATAATGATCTTGGAAATGGCACAGTCAAACATCTCTTGAAGAATATGCATGTGTCGTCTGTAGGTTCAGCATTAAATGTGTGATGCTGCCCAGCCAAAGTGAATTCTTCTTACAGAAATAGTGTATATTGCATTTGCTGCATGTATCAAAGCTTTGAAGGTGGTATACACATAATTTGTTGCAAGGCCAAAAACAAATACAAATGAATATAACTATAAAGGTGAACTAAAGTTTAACTAAAGAAGTAGGCTAGAGATGTTTTACATTATGTTCTGAGCTTATGTGCCAGCCCAAGGAAACCATAGTCCTTTAGCAGTGAAGATCTGTGTCTCCAAAGATGCCCAGTAGCTCCCCATCTTCTTTTCTGCTAGATATTTTGTGACGACCCATAAGCTTAGCTTCTCAACAGCTGCTCAGAGCCCACTAAGCATGTGAGTGTTGCAGACACTTTCCAAGATGTGACCCCCTGTAATAAATTTGAAATCCTGGATCATTGCTGCTATTGAGGAGCTGAAACTTCAGGCTGTTGCAGTATATAGAATATGGCATTTTTAGCCATATTAATTTTTAGGGTTTAGTTCTCCTTTAAGGGGACAGAACATCCTCACTTACCACATTGGGTTGCATTAAACGGAATCGTTGAGTTGTATTTTGCCTTCTAATGAACAACGAGAATCTCCTACTCCTGCTGATCTGCTGGGCTTTTCCTCAAAACAGCACAAACAACATCAGAAGCTATTTTAATTCATAGCAAAAAGTCAAAATTCCCATAATAGGCAGTGAAAAACATTACAGCCAAACTGCAGTCTGCACTGCTGAGTAATACACTGCAAGGAATGGCATTGCTGGTTTTTAGAGAGTTATGCATAACAGTGTTTCTTGATAATGGATCCCATACCTACACTAAATTTGTATAATCCACACAACAGTTCTTATTTTATTCTTTAGCTAACTAGATGTATTAATAACTGTATTCTTCACTTAAGCTTGACACATTTCATCTCATTTTTTTTTTTTTTTTTTAGGTGCTATATGCCTAAATATGTTCCAACATACAGGTGACACATTTTAACTTTCCAGAGAATGTTACATTTCTCACTTTACATTGAGGCCACTAGCCATTTAATAGATACATTTAATAGATACATTTACTATACTTAAACAGGTACAGGAACTGCACTATATACACTGTATCTAGTACAACCAGCGATATCCAAATTCTATCTCAATACCAATTGTGTAACATGTATGTTACACAATCAATTCCAGAAGAAACAAGCTATTCTGCTTATGTGTCAGCTAAGGGCATGAACACATTGGTTGCT